>NW_024037051.1:5059648-5659648 GCF_015706575.1 Patiria miniata | reverse complement strand
TTGACGCACAAGTGTTTGTGTACAAACCTATGGAAAACTGGATATTTTATGGCTATTTGCATATCTACGTTTTGTATTCAAAGTTTCACTTCATTCAACCACCATACACATTGATTCAAATGTCTTCGCACAGGACCCACGAGGAATGAGGAGTTTAGTGCTCCAGTAATCCAATGTAGCAGTACGATATGGTATTTGTAGACATTCTGGAATGTAAACAATATTCAGGGATCAGGAAGCAGAAAACTGGGCACTTTGGTATGACTAACTTGTCAAGTGCAACGAAGGGTGTCCGTGGTATCCCAATTGACTTAATTTGCCACTTATTGCCATTAACCCTAACCGAACTCAACCCATCAAGGCCCAACAGCAGGTTTTGTTGAAATCTGTTGGGATAGGTACAGTCAGTACCCCCAAACTGATGGTCTTTTACACTGGGTTTGGCATACCTCCAGAAACTAAGTCCAACAGTGTGTGTACAGTTTCCCATGTGGGTGTTGGAATTTGCCAGAATGGGTACGGTTCCTAGTAAATTATAGTAGGGAGTTAGGGTTAATTAATATCCATCACATTAACTTCAGAAAAGTGCATTATGTGGCCGAGGTGACTCACCTGACATATTCATTGGGCTTCATGCCATACCGCTCACCGACAGAATTGAGTTCTGCCTTCTGTTCATCAGTCAGTTCATCCACATCTACATTGATATCTACAAACAGGTTGAGAAATGTCAATTGAGGAATGCTTTGTGCATGTCCAGACATGATCTTCACACAATATTTTTTTTATGTAACCGACATACATATCCTTGTCATTTGATGATTGGTGAAACTCACATCACATGTCATTCGTTATTGCTCCCTTTCACGCCGCGGCTCAAAAAGTACTATCCGCCCATGAGGAATTGGAAATACTATTGAACAGTTAGGATCATTCTTGTTCCATGACGCGATATTTGTGTGCAAATGCATGCTGGTGTGCGGGTTGCGCGTAGCGCGTATTGTTCCAAAGAGCAAGCGCTACAGAGTTGGGTTCAAACATTTTCGTGAAGGGGTGGTTTGGAAGAGAGAAATACATTTTTCTCCAGTTTTTATTGAAATAAAAGTTCAAATATATCAGATGACAAGGATCTATATGTCATTTATATAAAACAAATATTGAGTGGCTTTAAATTGCGAAATGGGAGGAATATTATCGCTTGGTAAAATCTGGACTTTTCCAGTTCACTCGGCTTCACCTCGTGAACTGGAAAAGTCCAGATTTAAACTTGCAAAATATTCCTCCCATTTCACTCTGAGCCACTCGATATTTGTATATTGGCAGTAAAGTAAACCATCATATTTATCCCACACCCCCTTAACCCTTTAGGAGTAAGGGTGTGCATTTACGGGTGGTACGGGAACCGGGTACCCGGCTGAGAAAAACACGGGTGCTTGGGTACCCGTTAATTTAAACCCTTCCCCAAATTTAAATCTCAGAAGTTTCTGTTCAGATATTTCATAAAAGTCCGTGCAATAATACTTTTACATTGGTGCGTCAATTCAGCAGTTCATGTGTGTACAGTCACTGTGAGTTTTACAGCTTTATACAGTTTTATAAATGTGACATCTGTTTTGTTTTTCCACGTAGCCTGGTTGCCTGGTTGCCTAGTTTTCACTTTGAAAATTCCCCACAAATTCAAGGCACTTGTTTCATTGTCTGAGAATTAACTAAGTTACTTTTTAAAGTTTGTTTTGGGTACTCAATCCCTAAATCTGAAACCAGTTCCTGACATCAGCGGTCAGGTACTTGGGTACAGGATTTGATGCACAGCCCTACTTAAGAAATAAGAACCATTTGGGGGGGGGGGGCAAGTTACTGGAGGGGGAATTCAAACCCTTCCTGATCTTTGAAATGCTATGAAGTTTTATAAATTTGGTATTCTAGTAGACATTCATACTCAGTACATACGCAAACATTTAGCTCATTCCGACAAGGGTTTTGAAATTGTGATTATTAATATCACATGGTTCCAGCATTCCACAGCTTCTATCATGTTCTAATACATGGCCGAGTTGTGTCAGTCACAAGTTACCACAAGTCCATCACAAGTCCATCACAAGTCCATCGCAAGTCCATCGCAAGTCAATCGCAAGTCAATCGCAAGTCAATCGCAAGTCAATCGCAAGTCAATCGCAAGTCAATCGCAAGTCAATCGCAAGTCAATCGCAAGTCAATCGCAAGTCAATCGCAAGTCAATCGCAAGTCAATCGCAAGTCAATCGCAAGTCAATCACAAGTCAATCACAAGTCAATCACAAGTCAATCACAAGTCAATCACAAGTCATCCAGTCCCTAGTCAACCCACAAGCTATTTCAATGGATTGAGAAAAGGAATTCCTTTGTCACTGTTCAACTCTCGTTACTTCTGACCTGACTTGTGGATTGACATGCGATTACAACTCTTGATACTCAGTCAGCGGAAAACATTAACCCTAACTCCCCAGCCTAATTTACTAGGAACCATACCCATTCAGGCAAATTCCAACACCCACATGGGAAATTGTACACACACACTGTTGGACTTAGTTTCTGGAGGTATGCCAACCCCAGTGTAAAAGACCATGTGTTTAGGGGAACTGTACCTATCCCAACAGATTTAAACACTAACCTACTGTTGGAATTTGCCTGAATATGGGCAGTTAGGGCTAATCAGCACACCTTTTGGAAATGTTCAATTTCGCACAATGCGTTGCTCGATTTTATGAAATTGGAGTAAAAATGTCTGCAAAACATCACAATTCATAGCATTTGAAGTAAGAAATGTGTGTAACACTGTTATGAAAAATTTTCCAGGAGATTTCATTTGTAGGAAAAAGTAGGAATTTTACGGAAAAAAGTAGGAAAAGTAGAAGCAAGGTAAAAAAAAAAGAAAAAAAGGAGGAAAAGTAAGAATACTTGAAAGCCTGCGGAGCCCCCCCCCCCCCCCCTCATTGTGTTGCTCATAAAGGTTTTGCACCAAAAAGAAATTCAGTAATGATAATGAAAAACATGGGATGGAGGTGGGGGGAATTTCACCTCGGATGCCTGATGGAATCTTGCAAAATCTCCTGTTGGACTCGTGAGAGGGTTAATACAGTTATGGTGATGACCTACCAATATCAATATCACTGAGACTTGTATCGGAGGAGCTGTCATCATCACTGTCTTGGGAATCCTCTCCCTCCTCCTCCTCATCTTCCTCCTCCCCTGCCTCCTTGCTACCATCGTCATAGCTAAAGCCAATGGCTGCCCTCTTTCCCTTCAGTCTGAAGTAAGCAAGAGAGAGAGACAGATATTTACCAGGACTATCAAGACTCTAAATCTTGTCCAGGTACATGATAAGATACAAAATGAGCTTTAGAACACATTTTCAGTCAGTTTTCGGAAAAAAACAGACTCGGCTCTTCATTTTATCACTTAACCCCAACCCTCCAGGGTACAACCCTGCCAAATGTAGCAACATGCAACACTTGAGTGACAAGCCTGCCAAATGTAGCAAGATCCATCAGGGAAAAGTCTCAAGGCCACACTGCCTCAGAGTCTGTGGCCACCGAATGCAGCAGGATACAACTGTGGCATTGTTCCATGGGACTAAACTCTCATTGTTTCAGAGCTGGCCATTCATGCACTGGTGTTGGTAGATGAATGTATCAAAATGCACCAGTTCTTTTCCACCTGATGCACTGTGTTGTGTCTGGCAGGGTTAGGGTTAGCAGGTGGTCAATATTTATTAACCCTACTGCTGTCTGAACAGTCACAGTCAACAATATCAATCCTCATCCCCTGCTATGCCTTTGACACAGGCTAGTCACCAACAGTCAGGTTATATTTCAAGCAAGCACTGTGACTAGTCAAATTTAGCAAACAGATAAAAGCAGGCTAGTGGTAGTCACAGCTGGCTTATCAATCGCCTACCGTCAAAGCACAGCTGTATCAAGTTATCATAAACAGTCACAGCCATTAATCCTGCTCAGGCAGGGAGCTCTTAACAGTTAAAACAGTCACTTGACTGATCTAGACTGAAAGGAGAATTTTGCACAGAATGTATGTTTGTACAGGAGGGTTAATATTAATTTTAGCTTAAAGGAAACATGCAGTCCAAATTCAGCTCATTTTGTTTTCATGCACATTACTATGTGTTGCAACACCACAAACAAGATATACTTGTTTTCACTGGAAGTGACAAAAAGTGGTAGTTTTTCAATTATTAGCAAATCCTTTCATCAACACATGTAAGAGGGCGCTATTTTGCTTTTGTCACAAGGCACTCCTTGTCAAAAGTGCATTATGAACAGTACACAAACAAGTCCTTCAAAATTACCCACAAAAAAGTGTTGAAGGAATATTGGCCACTTCTATTGTCCAAACAAGCTGTTTAGCATGACAAACAAGTAAAAAGTGGAACTTACTCCAAGAAAATGTAGAAAAGTTTGATATACATTTGTACATAAAGCTATGGAGAAACTACTGGTTCTGCCTTGAATGACATTACGCTTTGGCTTATGAATATAAAAATTTTCATTAGCGTAAAAATTAAAATGTTGAAATGTCTCCCTTTTACTGCTACAAAGGAGGTGGAAAGTCATAGTTACATGGCAAGAAAGCTGCTTTAAATGTATGTAAGTCATAAAAACCCTATTACATGTTCCTTTTAAGTACACTCAGACAGTCCAAGTAGATATATGAAAATAAATGTACACATTCAATTGTTAAAACGTGGCTTGCTTCATAAACAGAAACAGGAAAAAAAGCAGCCAGTAAGAGAATGGTGTTGCTGTCTTTGTCAGTATTTAATTGTGATAAAATCTCAGTATTTGGACTGACTTTTCTTTGTCGTCATTCGGCTTCTGACCAGTGACATCCGGGAACATCTCATCCACTCTGATTTGGTTGAGACACTGCTCCTCAGAAACTGAAAGGAAAAACAATAACCAAGATCAATTCACATTGGTTGCAAGTTGTGGATGACATCCACAACTGGGGAGTCAGGTTGGCGTAACAGTTCTTTCCTCGCCTTCCACCGCTGTGACCCGGGTTCGATTCCCGCCTGGGCCAATATGTGGATTGGGTTTTCAGTCCCTACCTGATTCCGTGGGTTTTCCTCAGAATACTCTTCTGGGCTTTTCCTCCCACATCTAAAACTGTAATTTCTTCACAGTGTCTTCTCTTTACTGGGACCCATGGGAGACCAGTGGATTCCACTGAATGGGCGACCCAGTTAAAATAAGAAATAAATAAATAAATCCACAATGTTGCAGTTAACCCTAACCCTCCTAAATCCTCCAAAATCCTCCAGGCAGTTTTGGAGGATTGAGGCTCAATGGCCAAAAAAATGCATAATTGAGCCCTGCATTATGCTTGATATCATCCGCACTGCTTCTGAATGTTATCAGCACTGCCTCAACCCATTAACAGTGATTGTTAGAGGATTTTGAAGGATTGAGGCAATGGTCACCCCTCCACTGTTAACAAATCCAAGAAATAACGAATGATTTTGGAGGACTGAGGCTGAATCAACTTTTGACACGGTGGTAATTGGAGGATTTTGCAGGGTTGATGATGGATCCTAAACAAAAGGGCCTTGGGGTTAGGGTTAAGACTCACAAGAAGATTTCAGGAGCTGAAGTACTCAAAATCGAAAACATGATTGTCCCGACTATAATTGGGATCGTCCTAACTACAATCGGAACTGTCCCAACTACATACACATTTATACATTTGTAGCTTGGGCCATTGATATTCATGTAGTTGAGGTGTAACATGGACAACTCATTAGGTTGTAGACATGGTAGTCCAGACAACTGTTTTCCTTAAAAGAAATGACATGCATGTTATTACTTCAACATGCCCATAGATGATGCCAGGCAGAAAAAATCACAGGGCATTAATGATAGCTCCATTACAGATTTCTTGATAGTTACGTTTCTGCGCAATTCAAACTAATCCTCCTGCGGGCCTTAACCCTAACTCCCTAGGGGGTGTGCAAAATCGTATTGAAATTGGAGGATTCAGGACTGTTAGGGCTATCAAACTCTGCAGTGGTATTAAAAGCATACCATATTGAATAGGCCCTTTACTGCTACAACAGCCATATTATGGGCTCCGTGCGCCAATGAAAGAGGGCGCCATTTTACCTAGCAACGACGTCCCTGGGCGGGACATTTAGCTGGTTGACGCGCATCGTTCCTTGTGCTTGAGTGTGACGCACGTACACCAGGGGATTTGTACTATGTACACGCAGTGGTACGGCTGCGCGTTGCGGTAAAATTGCAGTCAGGCAAAATGGCGTTGGTCGGTCAATCCCAACTGTACTTTCTTTGCCGGTGAGGGGGTACTTGTGAACGGAGCGGATAGGACAAGTTCCTTGCATGTTGTATCTGTGTGGGACATGTGCATGTATGAATACATGTGTATAGCTAGGAACATACCTTATCCTGCCCTATAGTATGCCTGTTGTTGTGGACACAATGAACTAAACAGTCTAAAGAAAAGTCCTCCTTCAAAGGAAGGGCGGTTCACAGGTCTTGACTTTGTTAGAGTCTGAATTGTCAAGTCTATCATAAATCATCACAAATTACCCACAAGTCATTTTGAATCGGGTCAAGTCACAAGCTGTTGAAATAAACCGCGACGGAGGCATTCCCTAGTCACTGTTCAACACCTGTTAGGCCAAAAAAAAAAATAAGTCGGTCTCTGGTCAGCGCGCGCGTCGATTTTAATCATGCGCGTCGATCTTTTTTTTACGTACATGAGGACACCAAAAAAGCAAAGTAGTACCCCACCTTGTCTGTACAATCCAAGCTTGAAGAAAAAAAAAAAAAGCAAAAAAAAAAAAAAAGCCGCGTGGCCACATCAATTCCGGAACTTTGGTCTGACCAGAGACCGAATATTTTTTTGGGGGGCCTTACAGTGGTGAGACTTTAATTTGTAAGTGACTTGTGATTTGATTTGTGAATGGATTTGAGTACAGCTCTGGTTCAAGTGTTAGCCACTTCAAACTATCACTGATTTTTCTTTCCTGGTTTTTTTTTTATTCCCAAGATTATCAGCCACTCAAAGGGATGTTCTTCAGGGGGGAATAATGAATTACCACCTACTTCCGGCACCCTCATTCTGCACTAGAGTTCGATACCGCTCATAGAAGCACTTGTCTTCGTCCGGTTCCTGCGGAGTCGGGGAGATGGCTGATATGACACTCTGGCCAGAGATGAAGTCCAGATGGGCCCGAGCATCGAAGCGGTCAATCATGACGCTGGTGTCCCCTTGCCAAGGCATCCTAAGGAAGAAGAAATAAGCAGTAACAAAATAAAAGCAATACGTATATATTCCTCTTTAAAGGGAATATACAATATTTGCTTTTGCTGTAATTTCCAGAAATGGATGAATATTTGGGGTTAGTATTTTATAGCAAGTATTGTTACACTGACTTGTTTGACGTTTTGTGTTCATAGATGCTGCAAAAAAACAAGAAAAACATTCAAGGTTCGTGGTCTGGTTCCCTGACTCCACTTACATGTAAGATGAAACGGGAAATTGATACAAACATACCACTTTTCTTGAATTTTTTTGTTGTTGATGTTTGCAAATGTTGTATTTTCCGTTTAACGGGCCAATGCAATGTATTTTTTTTAATGCAATCCTTGAAATGCACTTTTTTGTGTCCCATGTTACCTTATTCTCAATTTTCATTTTGCCATTTTCAGGTGCCTTTTTGTTTTTATGCTAATTCAAATTTCCATATTCGTGAGCAAAAGTGTAATGTCATTTCAGGCAGAAACCTCAAAGTTCCAGCTATTTCAGCACCACAAGTTGCCAGAATTTTGGATAGTTTGCTGTCGTGAATTTTCTTTTCTTTGGTGATTCGTTGGTGTGTCAGCACTTGGCAGCAAGCCAATGAGTAAGCTTTCCTCGCAGATGTTTTCAATGAGGAAATGTTTGGGTTCACAATACATGTAAGAGAAAACCCCTAAACTGAACAGTGTCTTCCTGAAATGACATCACAGCAACAGCGCCCTCTGTTGTGCGGAAAAGTATATAAATCGGAAACGTGGGGAAATATATACCAGGCATGTAATTGGGCCTAAAAACATACGTGCACAACGTGCACGTTGTACAAGAGGTTTACATACACATAGGCCATCAGCCTCGGTCCAAAATTTTGGCCACCGGTATCAAATGAGGGGAATAATCATCATAGCGATTTTTGGCAAGGTATACACCTCCAGAGTTGGAAAATATGTGATAGCATTGCAGCGGTGGCAGCTTTTTTGGTGTTATCACCCTTTTTTTCAAAATGTCCATCAAAATGCTTGTTACGAAGGGGTGGTTTACCTTGCGCATGCGCAATATAATCATTTATGCCCTGATTTGATACTGACCAAACCCCCAGGCTGATGGCTTAACAGAGGAAAAAGTACATGCACCAGTGCATGCGTGCACCCGTCTAAATCAAACACTGGATTTTTTTTGTCTTACACAAGTAGTGCCAATTAGGACATTCCATTGTGAAATTTTTACCCTGCTCATTTACGTAGTCAATTTACAAATGTATGTGCTACTAACATTGTGCCTGGTCCTTCGGCAGCCAAGGCAACGGCTGGGTCTAGGTGAATCTTGCATGCCGCTGCATGGACTCTCAAGAACTGCGTCGGGTCTTGTTTCTGCAAAACAACCATTTAGATTCAAATGAATGCAAAAAGTCTCTTGGAACCAGTCTAGCTTCATCATGATTCAAGATTAGTCATTCCATTATTGTTCCTACCAGCTTGTATGTAACACAAATTGCACGGACTTATAGTCGAGGTCAGTTGGGTTTTTTTTCCACATTGAAAAGTCACGTGACAAGAGCCCACTATTAACCCTAGCTCCCTAGGTGTTTTTTGCTAGGATGAAGCCTCGATCCTGCAAAATCATCCAATTGGCCCCATGGAAAAATACCCTATAGCCTCAATCCTGCAAATTCCTCCATTATTTCTTGAATATGGTTCGTGGATGGGTGACCACTGCCTGAATCCTGCAAAATCATGCGGCAGTGATTGTCAATATGTTGAGGCTTGGCCAGTGACATCCTGGAGCAGTACGGAGGATTTCAAGCATAATCCAGGCCTATATTTATGCATGGCTGAGCAAAAAACAATTCACAAGGTCCGGCCAAAGGCCTTAACAAAGCGCATCCTACGAAATCAGTAACGCACTTTTGCCTCAATCCTCCAAGTTCCTCTACTTTGGCAAAGAGGATTTTGAAGGATTTAGGGCGGTTAGGGTTAAAGAAATGATCTACTTCAATAAAAACAAGGGATTTGATTAAAAACATAACATGCAAGTAAAGAAAAGTAGTTTTTTAGGCCTAAAAGAACAAACAAACAAAAATTCTCCCAGCGCAGATTCGATCTCGAGACCTTCGCCACGGCCAAGACAAGCGCTTAGCTAATAGAGGGTATACACAGCCATTATCCAACAGTAAACTTATGCAAGATTTGACCTCAGTGAGATCATGTTGTGAGTGAGATCATGGTTCTTTTTTTAGGACGCAACTTGCGTGTCACTTCTGGTTAGCGCGGTGAAAACATTTCGAGGTGAACGTACTATACGTTCAAGCATTTGTTTTCACCTCACACTTTACAGTGACCTGAGCTGAGGTCATGCAAAGTTGCATCCATGACTGATGACATCATATGCATGAGGTCTATCCATCTACAATAGGTAGAATCATCAAATTTCAAAGTTGATTGGATAGTTGTAGAATTTACTTTATCTTAAAGAGCTTCCAAAATGCAATTAAATAAGCATGATAAGTGGTGTCCTAGCTTCATAGGGCAAGCAGTTCTGAAATTATTGCAATTTTAAAGCTTTTTTTTTGCCTTAAAATGATGATCGGTTTGGCTGAAATAAATGTGACCACATCAGTTGATAATGTATACAAACAGCGTACAAACGTATAGGAAATTTACACCCAATAATGGCATTGCGGAATCCACAACTTTTTTGGCAAACAAACCAAACTTTTTCTAATGTCAACTACACCCTGAAATTCTCCTTTTTGGAGTTTGGCAAAAGTTCCCCTGTCATGCCTGTATGTGATATTCCAAGTCAAATCTTTTCAAAAAAGGCGGTCACAGAAAATTAAGTCATTGTGGGTATGAAAATAGCGCCACCAATGTCCGTCATGTCCGTGGCGGTGGTTCTACCTATCTATCTAGTCCAAGTAACTTGGACCCAACTTATCGCCTTTTTTAACATTTTGGACATGGTCTGGCGATAGTGGGGTCCAAGCTAATGCCGCGACCTGGACAACATCATCCTGTCACTGTCCCAAACCAACATTTTCCAACAAAAAACATCAGATTTCACCTTCAAAACGGCCTCCAAATTACTAGATATGCCACCTGAATTACAAGTAGACATCGATGATTAAGATGGTTGTACTTAAGTTTACTTACGATCCGGAAGAAAAGTGAAATTTTCGCGGTACGCCTAGGAGTCGCGCTGGCTAGCCAGGCGCATGGCTGGCACTCTTCATCAGGAAACAGTTGTCGGCACGGCGCAGGGGAATCTGCCGTGCATGCAGTGCATTGTGCGCAAGCGCGCCGTCACGACCTTTGCATGAGGTCGAGGTCAGACACCATTACCCAATTGGGAACGCGTACACACAGCGTATCATGCAGTTTTGAACGTGAGCACAACAACGACAACCTAGGCAGAGGGGGTCTTCAGAATTGAACGGAAAATGTCACTTTTCTTCCAGATCGTAAGTAAACTTTTATAGCTCCATGGTACAACCATCTTAATCATCTATGTCTACTTGTACTTCAGGTGGCATATCTAGTAATTTGGAGGCCGTTTTGAAGGTGAAATCTGATGTTTTTTGTTGGAAAATGTTGGTTTGGGACAGTGACAGGATGATGTTGTCCAGGTCGCGGCATTAGCTTGGACCCCACTATCGCCAGACCATGTCCAAAATGTTAAAAAAGGCGATAAGTTGGGTCCAAGTCACTCGGACTACTATCTATCTACAAAGCGTTCTGGCTGGAAGGCCAGGGCAGATGTAAATGTTATATAGATTTGCAATGGTGTTTTTGCCATGCCGTAACGATAGCCAATTGAATTAGCCACTACAATTAAAGTAAATCAGTGACATTTTTTTCTCACGAAATTGGTGTAATGTCATGAATGTACATCATGATCACACAGCCAGACAATTATACATGCCAGCTAGCCCGACCGCGTCTGGCCGTACAGTACTATCGCAAGCTCTGTAGTACGGCCAGATGCCCGATGCTTCCAAAAAGACTGAATTTTTTTGGCCGCCGATGTAGCGATTTTGCTACATCTTTCGATCGCGATTATCTTTTCATCCAGGACACAAATTTCCAAAGTTAAGGTTCGTAGTCGTAGAGCAACTCATACCTTTTCGAAAAAAACGTTCTTTGGTCTCAATATTTTCATCCATCTGGCCACAAGACGAATTTCAGTCATCAGATTCCACAAATATCGTCCCCCATGCGATCCCCCATGCGATTTCAAAATGGCGGCCGCGCTGTAATGTATGCATTAGGCGAGCGCGCTTGGGCAAGATAATGAATATGCATCATACTTTTCATAGTTTATGACGTATGTCGGACACTCAGCGCGGCTGGCCATACAAACACGAGGTCATGAACTAAATAATGCATATTCATTATCTTGCCCAAGCGCGCTCGCCTAATGCATACATTACAGCGCGGCCGCCATTTTGAAATCGCATGGGGGATCGCATGGGGGACGATATTTGTGGAATCTGATGACTGAAATTCGTCTTGTGGCCAGATGGATGAAAATATTGAGACCAAAGAACGTTTTTTCGAAAAGGTATGAGTTGCTCTACGACTACGAACCTTAACTTTGGAAATTTGTGTCCTGGATGAAAAGATAATCGCGATCGAAAGATGTAGCAAAATCGCTACATCGGCGGCCAAAAAAATTCAGTCTTTTTGGAAGCATCGGGCGTCTGGCCGTACTACAGAGCTTGCGATAGTACTGTACGGCCAGACGCAGTCGGGCTACATGCCAGCATGCACACTCATTTACGATGACATGTCACTTACAATCTTCTCATAAAATTCCCTTCTCCTCTCTGCTCTTTTCCTGTAATCCACGATAATCCCATGGATCTTCCGTTCTTGTTTCTTCGCTTCATGCCACATACCGGTGTTTCAAAAGCATAAAATTGGGAGGGTAAAAATCGAAGGCTCGGCCGATCGCGGCCATAAACTCGCATTTATCAGTTTGAAGGTACCCTGTCTTCTTCAACACCAAGCAACTGAAAATAGTGGCATTTGCAATCGGGTACCTATCTACGAATGGGATCATTCTATTTTACAGAAAAAGGGGTAAACCTGTAGGTCCGTAAAATTTTAGATGTGTAATACAGTATTTTCCTGGACTTACTCTCTCCTAATATATTATCAAACATTACCATATACTTGATTTTGAATCGAAATTCGATATTATAGACTCAGCCTTACCCTATATACATCATAGTAATTGTTGAGAAAAAGTATCTCATCCTCTTTCAGAATGAAACTTCTGGAGAACAATCCCATAATGCTTTGCTAAAAAAAGTTCAACGTACATCTGATAAATAATGCGAAACTAACTTTTTAACGAAGGCGCGGGGAATTTAAAACAAGAAGGCAGTATCAACACCATCTACTCTATGCTTTCACGGTTTACGCTACACTTCCAAGCTTTCATTCACTCAGTTCAGGTGAGTTTTGTGTGAAAGGTAGAGCCTAATATAAATGTTCATATATTTACAAGTTAGCCTAAACCTTCGCCTCGGCCTAGTATATTGTTGATGTACCCTAACGTGGCGCGCCCCCTAACGTGGCGCACTTTGATTTTTCGCCTGTAGCGCCTAGCTAGAGCAAAAGTTTTAACTGAAATTTCACAGAAAGTGAAATTTCATCAAGTTATAAACACTCCCGTTCATAAATCGCGAATTTATTTACCCGCTACAAAGTTAAAAGAAAAACTTATTTTGGCGTGATTTTCCGATTTTATTTTCAAGTGCAAAGTGAACCCTTTGAAGATGCCCCGAAAAATAAGAAAATAATTTTGTGACAAACATCTGGCTGGGTATGTAAGTAGAGATAATAATGATTTATCAGAATTTATCAAGTTTTCAGAAATTCTTAAATGTTAATTTGGAATTTCCCGAGATTTATTTAAGTGCGCCACGTTAGGGAACACTCCGCCAAATTGTGCCCAATTTCCGGACGCCACCGTTTTTTAATTTCGGCTTAAATTTTATGAAACCGAAATTGTTCACAGAGGTTAAACAGCAAGCATTAATAAGGTAAAAGTACCAGTATTTCACTGCATGAATTTGAGGTTTGTCAACAAAGAGGTTTGGCAACACTACACGAGGAAATTTGGGTATGCTTCGAAGTGCGCCACGTTAGGGTACATAATAAGAACGTTAGTTAAATTATAAGGCTAACGTTACTTCTGGATGTAACATTTGTCGACGTTAGGCCAACTTTGACTTGATTTCGTAAGTTAAATGTTTCATAACGTGAAGTACGTACGAAACATTTAAGACTAGATTTAGATTCTGTAACAGGGTTCTACAGAGGCAACCATGAAAATGAAGAAACACTGATTCTAAACCGAGTTTTTTCGGCTTTGTTTGTTAGTTTGGGTTTTTTTGGTCCCCCGATTAAAAAAGAAATGATAAAATTCACGCAGTATGAGTATTATACAGCAGTTAACATTTTCAGAAATCTGGACTTACAACCCACCCGCCAACCGTGTCCTTGGTCAGCAAAAGTGCAAATGTTTAATCACAACACGCAACTTAAAACTGTAAAAGGCGTAAACACTAGAGGGTATATGCACAGCCGTTTTCCCACAGTAAACTTCTATGCGAGATTTAACCTCAGTGAGGTCAGGATCTCTCTATAGCCTCTGATGACGTCATATGCATGTACCTTTATCCGGGCATGCTATCCATCACCGAGGCCCCTGTGCAAGTTGTTGATCCGTCACAGGGCAGTTGAAAAAGTTTGTCAGGCATGAGATTTTTCAGACTTTTGTCTGAAATCAGACTTTTTGAATGTGAGAGAAAGACATTAGTAGAAAGATATGCATCTTTCAGACCTTTCATCAATTTTCAGATTTTTTTTAATTGACAATCTCATCCCTGGTTTGTACAAAAGCGTGCACTATTTTTCTCCGTTGAAGGAGCCTAGTGTAAGGAAAGGGTCAGAGGAAAATGTACAGTGCTTGGATTCGTCTGTGGAGAAAACTTAAATAGTGCACTCTTGAATTAAGACTTAGGCTTGTTTTGACATTGTGCAGTGCCAGTGGCGTATTATTATTAAACAGAAGTAAATTTACAGGGGGAGCTTGAGCTATTATTTCTGAACTTGGACACTGGCACTCAATGGGTTTTAACAACATGAAAAGCACCTTTTCTTGGCCATGTAAAGTACTAGACCCCTGGGGCTTTCCCATGTTCTTGTTGGTGTTAATTGTTTGCATGTTAGTTTTTCTTTGTCGTGATCACAACGTTACGGCCTACCCAAACATCTCAACCTCTACACACACAGAAAAGCAGAAGAGGCTCTTTCACATCATGGCAGGGCATTACGACTTAGATGACAATGTTGTCCCCGACCTCCAGTGCTATGAGATGCTTCCCGCAGATGCGGAGCTTCAAATAGCACAAGCTTTCGCTGGGAATGAACCGACTGGGGCTTTCAAGCCGAAGTCTCCCGTGCATCATGCATCATTGTCCGCCCTGCCAGTGGCGCTTCACGGTCCATCAGGGTGCCTTGATGAAAACTTACTACAGGTACCATATCTTGCATCTGATGGCCTTGTGGGCAGCAGTTCTGAGCCAGATGGTTTGGAAGGTGCAGTGTTCGATTCTCCACCAGACATACAAACTGTTCCTTCTCTGCAAGACACACCCAGAGGCACAGCAATCAGTGCATCCTCCCATTCGATGGCCCGGTTCGATCATCAGTCCGTTTCGTCATCGGATGATTCTACCAGCCGGTGCGTGACAGCCACCTCCACCGCAGTCAGTCACTCGCCTTACGAAGTGCCTGACATGTATGCAAACCTACTAGGTCTACTCATGCAGCACCGAGAACAGCATGTGAAATGGAGCCCACCGGCTAGGTTCGATGATCGTAACTGTGGCCGGAGTGACTTGCAGTTCGACGGTCGGTGTGATTGCGATGTACACCTTGTACCGAGATGGGATATAGAAGAATAAACCCTCTTAGTTATTAGGCCAAAAAAAAAAATATTCGGTCTCTGGTCAGACCAAAGTTCCGGAATTGACGCGGCCACGCGGCTTTTTTTTTTTTTTTTTGCTTTTTTTTTTTCCTTCAAGCTTGGATTGTTAAGACAAGGTGGGTACTATTTTGCTTTTTTGGTGTCCTCATTTAAATTGGTGTCCTCCATAATTTGCCTTGGTGCTTTCGATCATTTGCCTTGGTGCAATTTCCCATTCCTTGGTGCTGTTTGGTAAACAAAATTGAGGAGGTGCGGAAATAGAGGGCGCTGTTGGAGCTACCGCGGAACATTTAGGAAAAAAAAAAGATCGACGCGCATGCTTAAAATCGACGCGCGCGCTGACCAGAGACCGACTTATTTTTTTTTTGGCCTTACATAAAGAGATCTGTATTGCCGCTGTACAACTCTACAAAGATCGTCTTTTATTGTGAAACATTTTTGAAAGGTTCAACTGAACTGTGAGCTGTTGTATAAATATCATTTATTGGTTACAAAACATTTTGCCTAATTATTTTTCGCCTGAAACTATAAATAACCTCATAAACGTAAACATTTTAAGTTAATTCAAAGAAGCGAAATGTGACATGAAGTGGGTGAAGTATGTGGCAATAACACTGCACCTATAGTCTCAAAAAAGGGCGTGATGTTATATTAAACTTCACGGGCGCACTTTGTGGTATGGGGGTGGTGGGGGAAAACAAGAATGACAAAGTTAGAATTTGCTTCAAAACAACCTGCACGTAAGCGTGCAGCAGATAATTGTTTTTGCTGCAAACTAATTTAATAAAACAGTTGGGAGAACACCGTTTCAGAATAGAGTTTCAGAGTCTGAAGATTTAACTTAATGTGTACGTGTAGCCTACATACGAAATATCGACTGATAAGGTTCACCTGTCTGAGTCTGTTCGTGTCGACTGGAGTCGTTCCAAATACTTTGCAATGCAAATTTGGAACAGGTGTCAGTCCTGTATACATCGATACTAGAATCAATACGTCGAAAAGTTTCAACTAACAATTTATTTTGTGAAACCATGGAGATAGCTCCATGGTAAAACCAAGTGTATTAAAACAAAACTTTGCCTGTTAACGAATACTTTACATTGCAATTACACGAATGTCACTGTTCGATGTGGTATAACTTACTTTCAAGAATATATTTGGCGAATTGCCAGGGTAATTATTGTTCATTCTTTCAGATTGCTCAAGCATTATAAAGTTTATATACTTTGCGGTTTGTAAATTATTTAAAGATATAGTTACAATAATAGTGTTACACATAGTGGAAACGTTTTGCTTGGTCTGGATTAACTTTATGAATATTCGTGTAACTTTCTGCTTTTAACATTATTTTTAATATATAGTTACCAAGACTAAATTTTACGTAATACCAGAAAACGTGTAAATAAGAGAAATAATATTTAATAATTATATTACTTTTTAAAATTTATATCAGAATATCCATATTTAAAGGAATTCTTTTATTTAAACATATTTACAAATACAGATCGAGGAACAATTTGCTATTCCGATTTCAATCCGGACGACTGAAATCTAGACGTTTTGTTTTCTGGCCCACTTGAAATTAGGTTTGCCATTATATTAGGCCTTTATGCATACCTATAACGACGCGATACGCACACCTTTTGCGTCTTCTTGGTATATTCACCAAATATAAGTTAACTCAGCTACTGCTTTATAATCATATTCTCTATTGTGATCAGTGCACACAGGATATACGTGTATATTTACAACCATAAACAAATTATTATCCGCACTAAACTTACAGAAAGGTTATATACGATCCGTCTTCTGTATAAAATGGTAAATACGCACGTGTAATTAGTGGTCCTATAAAGGAGAAAGTTACCGTGGAAATTATATTTTCCGCTTTTTACCAGTTCTTTACAGTGTAAATATTGTTTCAGAATTCAGTTTGCATAATGTAACGTCACAATGGTTATCTTCACGTTGTTTGGAGGTTCAATCTTACGTTGTCGTTGTATTGTTTAACATGCATATGTGTAGAAAAAGAAAATTAAAATGCAAATTGCGGGGTAAAGCCGATAAATCTAGACTTTTTCCTTTTATGTTTTGAATGATGACCGACGAATATCAGACAAATTCTTGGGTTATTCTGCGATTGTACAGTTTCCATTAGGTTATAGAATTGCTGAATTTCACAAAATAATATATAGTTGTTCTCTGGCTCCTTGGATATTTCTGACTTTTTTGTTTATGGGAAATAGCTTTAGAATTTGGACAGGTACGAGTCTGTCTTCAACGCGTCTACAGCTTTCTTGAGCAAAACCTGGATCCGCCCTTGTGCAGTAATTTTTTCCAAGTAATATTATACTTGGCAGGTCCTGTACACGTGCGCGCAACGCGCGTAATATGCAGCATGCACAGTGTATGAGGTTTATTTATATGGAACGTAGCGTATGAGATGGAGCTATTAAAACATGGAGCTATTTAAACAGTTAACAAGTGTTGACTGCTGTGATGTGGGATATGACGTTTTTAACACCCAAGGGGCGCATAGCACCCGAGGCGCGAAGCCGAGGGTACTATGCACCAATGCTATATCGTGCCAATAACTCAAAAAGATAAATGGTTGTTACTTGTGCGAGAAATGAATTACATCACTGCGATGTAACCTTTGATGTAAGGTTTTGATGTCCTACCGGACATGAGACTGAGCGTTTTGACGTTGCATGCAGTTCTCATTGCTCAAAGCTAGCGATATCACCCTAAGTGTGTGACATGCATTTTTATTGTCCAGACACGTGGCCGTCCTGGACCAATGAAATTACAGTATCCAAGCACACGATATAACAAATGTTTTACAGACTGACTGTTCACGTGGCCTTAATTGTTCGGGGAAAAAAATGAAATTACACTATTACAGTGTCCAATTAGCAAACGATATAAACATTTCAATTATTTTTTATTTCCGAGGGGAATACCGTGCGCAACGTAAATCGGCCCTTACGATTCCTCACGTTTCTTTCAGTAGTCATGACTCACTGTGCAGCTCGTTGCCAGAAAGCCTGTTTGCAATTCCCAACGTCATCATTAAATTTTATATAATGATGGCCTGCATTTCCAGTATAAAGTGAAAGTCAACAGATCTTTCCCTTCCAGTGCATGTCATGATTTGGTCGAACTATCATGGTTGAATAGGTTGGCGAATTACAAACAAACATTATCGGGAAACTTTAGTGAAAGCAACTTTCGATTCAAATGCAACCAATTCTTGGAATTGGTAAGATGGAAAGTAAACGCCCTTGTGTCCAGCAACAATCCTGCCTAACATTAATGCTATATACTGCCATTTATACGATGTGGTAATGACCTCTTGAAATTATTATAATTGCCATATTGTGTGGTCTATATTCATATTAACCTTAAATTGACGCATAAGGAAAGGAGAAATACATCTCAAGATAATCGGTTTTCGTTTCGTGTGTGGTCCCTGGAACCAAGTAGGAGCCATCCAGAAGAAACTCTCAATTTCAGTATCGCATATAATGCATCACGTGCTGCGCATACTGCCATTTGAACGGGTCAGCAACGAAATTTGAACTTTTATTTCAATTTCTCTCGGTCTCGCGGTTTCGGTGTGTGAGAAAGAAAAGCATATACACCTGTTGGGCAACCATGCCCTGTGTCATTTACTCAAGACAGTTCAAGTAAGGATGAACTCGTCATTCATACGAAGGAATCCTTCTCCAGGTGAGGAGGTAAGGTTTTGATATATTCTAACAGTTTGTAAGCAGGTTTCCTTCTTTAGATTGTATGTAGGGAAGAACAGAGAGCGATAAACATGCCTAAAATGTTTTAACTCCCATCACTATTTACAAATAGAAAAGCGCTAATTGAAGGTAAAAGTTCAACGATTACTTGTTTCAATATTAAATCCGGAACATCATAGTAAAACTGTTTAAATCTGATGTGGGATGTTAAGAGTAAAATATTTCAGGCCTACATGTAGTTAATGATTATGTAGGGAGTTGGATCAGTATTCAGCAACCTAATGAACACATTTATGTCAAAATTCTCGTTCGCACCCCTCATTTGGGACAGGATAGCCACGCCCAGTTTTCATCAAATTAGGAGGAAATTGTGCAAGTGCGGGGAATACTGGTAAATCCCATTGGGGAAACGTGCATGTATTTTTAGTAACTCTAAAACGGTAATTGTGTCCCACAGTTAATATGAGGACGACCAAAGGAAGTACTTCTGTGAAAAATCCTCGTGACTTCCTTGGTAGCATCACAACAGAGATGGGCAGGTTTGCAGTACGAGCCGTAGTGCGCGTGCTTCTATGCGGATTTCTATGTGGAATGGCTCAAGGTAAGTTACCTCAATTTGACATGAATATTTTGCAGAATTGATTTGTTACAAAATTGCAATAGGAAATCTAATGTTGTCACGTTTGTGCGTAACTATTGTTCTACACTGCACGATAAAAACGGTGGAGAAAAAAATCCCGTAAATTTCCTCTCTTTTTTTAGGTATAGAACTGTTAAATAAAACCATAAAATAGGCACTATGAAAGTTACGACCTCAACAATGGTCCTAAAGTGTCAGCTTTTTCATGCCTGTTTCTCAATGAGATCTTAAGTACCGATGTGAGGAGGAGAGAAAGAATTCAAACAATTTAGGACATCAACGGAATCGTCACCGACTTTACAGTCATTAGTCATTAAATCCCATCAATACTGCCTGTATGTGGTCTCAGTTACGTCTTTACTTTTAAAAGAAAACAATGAAAGTTAGGACGTAAAACAATAGCATTGGGCATTGATCAACTGTGAACCCATGAGAAATTGACGACTTTGCTTACGGAGTAGCTAAGATGAACGTTTTGTAAATGCCTAAGGCCTGTTTCTGTCGCATCGGGCCAATTTTCCAATTTACGTTTTCTCCACTTCTTCAAACTGAAACTTGAAAAGGGACAAGTTCAAGCAACCTTAATGGCCGATCCAGGTCTAGGGGTCACTAGGGGCTATCACCATCCCCCCCCCCAAAAAAAAACACCAATAATTGTAATTTTTAGTGAATGAAAAGATAATGCGTGCGGTATGGCCCAAAAAACTGTCCGTCTGACTGTTTTCAAAATAACTACAAAACCACGAGCTCAATTTTGATTTGTTTTTGGTTGTGCAGATACTCCTAGGCCTAGGGCCTAGGCCTCAACCCATAATGAGTTTCATTTAATTTCAGTTACGCATCACTGGACAATTGTCAATGGAGCACAACAAGTACTGAAATTGAATGAGGCAAGGAACTTGGTCACAGTGTCCAAACATGTTGTTGTGATCAATTGACAATTATTATTAAACTCAGAGGTTGAGTCCAAAGCTTAGGACTAAATCTGCACAATCAAAAATCTTCAAACTTGACCTATGGTTTTGTAGTTGTCTCAAAAATAGTCAGGGACACTTTTTTGGGGACACACTGTATATTTCAGGTTTGTTGCCAGCCTGTGCGAGGGATAAAATGAAGGGAAAAAATGGACCTTTCAACGAAAGTCTAGACTTTTAATCATCAAATTGGGAAACTATTCTTACACTTTCATTGCAGCCTAAAAGTCTGTTTGGAGAACAGACAGGTCCCAAGCATTGAAGATCATGGACCCATGATGAAGGTTGACCACCACCCCGACCCCCTCGCGAATGGTGCCGCGCCACTGAAATCAAGCATAGGTGCCGCGGGGTCACATGATACATGCACGCATACCTGCAGGCTTGCGGTTCAAAACTATAACACAGTTCAATCATTTTGAAGGTGCATGGGAGCATCTGAATATTGGCAGTGATGATTTTCAATATTTTTTGATTTGAGTCAAATTCTCAGTGTAAAACAACAGGCTTCCTTTCCCTACTCTCTAAATTCCAAAGAGTGAAAATTCACTCCATTCGAGTGAAGATTCACTCCCACAGTCGGAAACTAGGGACTAATAGACGTTTTAGAGTGAAATTTCTTCAATCGTAAATATCGAGTTTTCACTCGAGCTTCGACTGAAGCGGTTCATTTTTCTGACTATTTCAATCGAAAATGAGAGTGATTTTCACTCTAAAACGTCTAGTCCCTAATTTCACTCTTTGGAAGTTCGAGAGTAAATTGGTTTAGAAATGAACACCCCAACTTGGTCAGAAAGTGAACCGTTAGGTTGGGGTTATTTTGAGGAAAATATTTCCAACTTATTTCAGTGCAGCAAGCGTGGAAAGAGGGGAGTTCAAAAGTACACTTTGCTCGTACATATCTGGAGAAGTCACCAATCAGCTTTCTCCAACGTAGTCTTAATGCCAAATCGTATTGTAAATTAATTTATTTTATTGTTTGCAGCCTCACACTCGCCAATGAACATGTTTGCTCAACGCAAATACAGCGCGTCCCAAAATACCCGCAACTTTTTTTTGCGAGGTTCTATATAGCGTTGGCGCGCAAACACGTATATCGCCATTATTTTTATACTATTCTAAAGCTTGGAATCTGAACTTTATCCCTTGCAGATAATGGTTTGATATTTAAAAGAGTTCTTAAAATTATTCGTGTTCAAATAAAGCATGTCGAAAACAAACTCAACCGATTGCTAGGAAAATTGATGATGCGGTACAACAGATGCAAACTCGAGTCACACTTGGAGCGCGCTGTTTGAATAGGTACATACTTGCAAGTGAATTTCAAAATTGAACTTGAAACGAAGAACAATATTGTGAATTCGTTTAACGTGTAGTATACGTGGATCGAAAAGAATAGGAAAACACAGAAAGTAAAAGCCAACGAGATCATCATGGACATGATGAACCATTTCCACAGTAGAAAAAAATGTGCATGATTGATTTTCCTTGAAATCGGTTGAGTTTGTTTTTGACATGGCTTTATTTGCACACAAATCATTCAAAACCCTTTGGAAAATCACACCAATACTTAACCAGGGATAAAGTTAAGTTTCCAAACTTAAAAATGACATAAAATAATGGCGGCACGCGTTTTCGCGGCGTCGCTACAGCCTCGCAAAAAAATGTTGCAGGTATGTAGGGACGCGCTGTAGGGCAGTGGGACGTTTCGGTATGTTGAACCGTAGGATATTTGTATTGTATTATGACTTTTCCCCTGTAAAGATTTCACTCGTTTTTGACCTCTACCGCCTTTCAACCTGAAAAGCCGTCTAACGAAGGAACCTTTCAAGACATAGTGCACAAGCGAATGAACGAAATATAGGGGAACAAGATGGGGAACATCACTAACGAAAAAAAAACCCACTCAAAACCGATGTGTTTCGCTTATTTTTTTTATTCCAGAGCTGAATGCAGACGATTTGGTCACAGCAAACACTGTGACCGGTGAGGAGTGCCAAGATGTCATCTTGACTTGCCGGCTGAGAGGAGAGGGCCGCAGCCTGGGCCTCCACCGCCGGTTCTCCTGGTCCAAGCAAGGCGGCGACCGCTGCGGTGACGGCGGAGGCACCGTCAGCATCACCGACTGCAGCTTCCGCGAGGCGGGCCAGCTGCTCGACCCATCAGACAAATTCAACTACGCGGTGGCCAAGGACAACACGAGCTGCAACCTGACCGTCAGGGGGTTGCAGTTGTCTGATGCGGGATGCTACCAGTGCGACTCGTGGGCGCCAAGTGGGGCCGTGTCTAGTTGCGTGGAACTCGTTGTTGTGGGTATGTTCACTATTTGTTGTTGTTACAATAACAGTAAAATAATATATTCCGTTTTTGGAATCAAGGAGGGAATTTACTATTCCTATATAGCCTCGGCGGAATCTAACATCCCCCTAAATATATTAGTCAATTAAATATGTCATGGTATATCGATTAACACATATTGAACTGGACAGTTCTAAGTATACTACAATGATATTTACAGGTTTTTGAAAATTTGAAGAGAGTGGGGGAAAAGTCGTTAGTTTGATTGTACATGGCAGTAATAAAGTGAGCAATTTTGTCTCACATATTTTTTCAACGAGCAGAATGTTTGGGTTCACAATTTGAAAAGAAAACCCCTACATTGAAAAGTGTCTTCCTGAAATGACATCACAGCAACAACGCCTTCAGTTGTCCGGATATAGCATGGAAACATGTTAAAAGTGCATCTTTCAATACAATTCACCAAAAAGGATGTCAATTTTTTCATACATTTAAGAGGAGTAGAAAGTTGCAAAAAAATGTTTCTCAGAAAAGTTTATTTCATGGACCCTTTAAATTTATGAATGTAACATTAAAGGGGCCGATAATCAGATTCCCTCTAACAAATCACAATGATACTGACCAATTTTCCTTTTCAGATCCCGTCAGGAGAGCCTCAATTATGCAGACGAGCCCGGTTATTCTCGAAGGCATTCCCGCAACATTCACCTGCAGTGCCGGCTACGGCGACGATGAAGTCCAGTTCACCTGGCAATTGGACGGGACGGACCGCCTTCCAAACGAGGCGGCCCTGGTCAGGCCTACCGATGGTAGCGTGGATTGCACGGGCCGGAATGAGACACTTAGCACGGTGGAGCTTACACTGAAAAGAAATGGTTCCGGGTCGGTTCTACAGTGCGAGGTCCGCGGCGCTCAGCTGCTTGAAACCGCCAGTTTAATCATACCGGATGTACAAGGTAGGTTAAAGTACTTTGGGGAATGTATGAATATGATACTTCTTTTAACACCCTTCTGAATCATAATGAACCCTAACAAGCTATCAGTTGTAAAGGAATTTCAGTTTCATTGTTATTTTGAAAAATAAAATGATAATAATAATTGCAGGCAGGCTGTTCAAAATCCGGGCCACGGCCCTAAAATGATAAAAATCTGCGTGTCTGTACGCTACGTTTCCTCAACGCCGTCCTCGCATGTTATGCGCCAATTGAAAAAAAGGACAGAAGTTTCCTTTAAAAACAAGAAAACAACAAACACAGAATCAAAACAAGGACCAAAAAAGTCCTGCCAATTCTTTGTAGTCCTATATTCAAAACTAGAAAGCACTCAGAGAGCGCAAACCTCCGCCAAGGCTAAGAAGCCATTCCCGCCATATTGTCAGTACACCCAAAAGAAGTAGTCGCATTAATGGTGAAGAATTCTAAAAAAAAAAAAAAAAAAAAAGGTGGATCCAGACCCAGATCCTGATCACTTCCAAAATCTAATCGATGTGTACTTGTACCAAGGACCACCCATACAAAAATGTTCATGCAAATCCGTCCATACCCTTTTGAGTTATCTTGTTAATAACTAACAAACCAACCAACCAACCAGCAAACCACCAACCAACCAACAAAATCGGATGAAAACATAACCTCCTTGGCGGAGTTAATAACTAAAATGCTGCTTTGCCTAATCATACATGTAATAACACTACAGCTGAGCGTCGCAAAACACCTCAAGTCACGAATCACGTGACGTGTCCGGAACAATAAGAGCCTGAATGTAAAAGTCACGTGACTGAGCTTCCGGAACCAGCTCGTGCGGCCCGCCTATGGGCATTTTACAAATAGGTTGCCCTTTCCTTGCTATTAGAGTTTTGACATTATGATTTCTAACCGTAATCACCCCAAGAAAGATTCATGTTGGGACTTTATCTAATTGGTATTCCTGAAAAATATGATGAGAAATCACTTGCAGATTGGTAAAAACCGATTTTACTTTCGACCTTTTATTGTCGATTTTTTTTAACTGCTAAAAGAGTCCTTCAAGTTTATTCAAAATATTGTATATACTTAGTTTCAGTTTTCACCCAATGACCACCACAAATGTATTTCATGAATTTTCATCTTTGTACGAGTACACCGAGTTCCATGGTCCTCATGTGTGAGAGGTCAATTTTTGGCACGGCCTTGCTTTCTTTTACGTTAGGCGATTTTTCAATTCCATAAATTGAGATGCTAGTAACGTTCAGAATAATTTGAAAAAGGACAAAAGGTGTTCAACGAAACCCCTTTCATATGTGTGTATAGAGAAGGAGGGAGCGATGACTAAAATAACGCCAAATGTAATTAATTCAATTCAATGATATCGCAAGCAGTCATGTATTTATAATTTTTTTTCATTTCTGACTTATTTTCAACCACAAATACAAAATGGTTGGATTTAAAATACACTAATTTAAGGCGATTAATTAATTAAACTACGGAATGTACCATATTCTCCGATGCTAACACGTGGCCGCCGTATGCACCCTTAAAGGGTCCATGCAATGTAATTTGTTTAATGCTATCCATTGAGAATGCACCTTTTTGTCACATTTGACCTTTTTGTCAATTTTCTTTTTGTCATTTTTGAAGGTTATTTTGTGCCTAGTTGATTTTTATGCTAATACGAATTTCCATATTTATGAGCAAAAGTGTAATGTCATTCCGGGCAGAAACCTCAATATTACAGCTATTTCAGCACACACAAAATTGCTGGAATTTTGGATATTTCGCGGTCATAACGTTTCTTTTCTTTGGCGATTCGTTGTTGTGTAAGTACTTGGCAGTAAGCCAATGAGCAACCCTTACTCACAAATGTTTTCAATGAGCAAATTTGTGAGTTCACAATTTGAACAGAAATCCCCTAAACTGAACAGTGTCTTCCTGAAATGACATCACAACAACAGCACCCTCAATTGTCCGGAAAAACATTGAACATTTCAAACTTTAAAGAAGTGCACTTTTCAATAAAAATTAACCAAAAAGGGATGTCATATAGTTTTCATACATTTAAGAGGAGTAGAAAGTTGCACAAAATGTGTTTCTAAGAAAAGTTCATCGTACGGACCCTTTAAAAAATTCACCGGACAGCTCCTCAAGGTGTCAAGTGCTCGGATCACAATGCTTGCGAGACTTGAAAGTGTTGGCGGTTTTTTACGAGAAATTGAAAAGGAATTAGACTACCGCGCTTTCGCTATTGCATCAGACAAGGAAAAGACACAGTTTCCTTATCAATGATCTTTCTAGTTTTAAGTAGGTCTATAAAGCAAAAAATGCTGTGGTCGTTTTCGCTTTGGCATCCCGTATCTCTGGAATTAATCAAAAGAGTTTCTGTTTCCATCATATAAATGATTTGCATCTGTTGATACGTATTAAAATCGTTCAATCCAAAGGGCCTAGCTGACTCAAACTTCTCCTTTGTTGAGGCCGCGTGGTAAAACCCTACGAAACCTTGCGGTCCAGGCTCCCTGCACTATTGCATTGTAATACTGGAAACAAATGATTAGTCTGGTTCTCAAACCTGACATTTGTTCCCGACGGCCCTTTTTAAAAACTCGGCTTCGTTTCCGAATTCGCTTTTTCATTAAAGCTTTAATGTTCCGATCAAATTTTGAAATAAATCACTTACTTCATAATATCATACAGTTATGATAATACAGTTGGATATTTCTGTAAGAAAACATTGACTAATGTTGACCTGGAATCTTCAAGGTTAGGCACCCAAATAGCACTGTTAGCAGGCGGAGCCGACTGAAGACCACGCCGAGTTTTGGAAAATGCCGGTAACGGTCGTCAAATTCAAAATAGTATATGACGCAGCAAAATGTTCGCCCTTCGTATACGATCCGAGTACAAAAACGTCGTTGAATTTCAAATTTTCTTACTAAAAGCAATGAATATTAATTATAAACTCGTGCTTATTTTTAATAAGCAATTAGCTTATTCGGAAATACTTATTCGGAAATACTCGGGCGCTATCCGATTGTCGACGAAATGAATTAAGCAAACTTCGGACATTTTCGGAAAAAGAAGGAGTTCCTCCCGTTTTAGTCAGGTGACGTAAATTGTAATACAATGTATTACCGAAGGCTACCTGACCTAAGATTCATCAGGAATAGTCAGAATCTTTTGGTCTGGGAACCAGACTAACAAATGATAAGCTACTATGTGACCAGTCTCTTTTCCACACACTCCACAACTGGATCAATTATCGATCGTGCGTTTGATTGACCTATATTCGAACCCTATTGACTGATCGACCTTAATCTTAGCAGTGGCTGATCTACGGGGTTGGGGTGGTTAGGGGTTAAACCCCCCTCCCCCTCACCCTCCCCTCGGCCACAAAATATGAAAAATATAACAGAAAAAAATAGCACTTGTCTGCCAACCCCTCTCATGACAGCTAAACGCCCTCTTGGGCTAAACCTTGCTCGGCCCCTGCTGCCGTTAACGGGTTTTTTTAGCGAAAGGTTATAACCTTTTTGCAGTATGGCGGAAACATTTGGGTATAAAATTCGAATGACTTTACCGCTCCAAATGGCACCATTCTATTGTGTCTGCCAAACTTCAAAAGTTCACTGTGAACAAAAGCACGACAACCGACTTCCTTATTTTGGTGTCAACAGCAACTTCCCAACCGTCGCTTCGGGTCAGAAGTTGCAAAAGTGTTCGATAATGTTTTTGAGGATACTGACTAAAAATGACCATTTACTTGGAATTTTTGGAAACCCAGTTTCACCCAAGTTTATCGCCGAACAATTAAAGGGAGGCCCGAGACGCCTAAACTGTATACATCTCAGATACCCACAATTATCTATGTTATTTTTTAATATGCCCATATCGGCATATTTAAACATGCCCGTATACCCATATGTCAATATCTAAAATCTCACAAGGTCAGTGGCGTGTTTTCGCTTTGGTTGCATGACTCCATGAGGCCATCGATTTGTTTTTTTTCTGTAGTCTATTATCTTTGAGTGCTGACGCTTTCAATTCCTTAAAATAAAAAAAACGGGTGTGTGAGGGGGAGGGGAGGGCGTAGATCAATCACCCCACTAGATTGCAGAATAGGATTTCCTCAGAACTAATTCTGATGACTGAGAGTTTTTTCTCTAAATAAAACTGCATCTTTTACAAAAGGATTCACGGCGACATTTTTAGAAGTGTAATTGTCTGAAGAAACAAAGACTTAAAAAAGACTGACTGACTGACACACTTCACTCAAAACAAAATCACTTGGTGCAAATTTGAAAACGAAATTTACAACTACATCTAGCTCCTAGCGAGTTGTTGATTTAAGTGTTTCCTTAACTTGGAAACACTGCACTTACCTGGATCCGGTTTGTGGCTCTTTGCCAAGAAACGAATCAATAGAGACCAGGAAAAAAAGTGATTGTTGTCCATGGGAAAGCTTAAGAAAATAAGCAAATGCATGCCATTATTGTTTGAACGTCTGTGTAAACGTAGATCTTATATTAAAGGTTGGCCTAGTTCAGCAGGTTGTTCGCTTGAGTCCAGGCTGTAAGCACCGTCGATATATCAATATTAATCGATTATTCGATATTATTGTGATATTGATATGCTAAGCATATTTTTTCATCATATTGCAATTTTCAATATTGAGAAATCATATCGAAAACATCGAAAATGCGTCAGATTATCGTCAAAATAAATGTCCTGTTTGTACTTACGCTGTGAAAATATTGGGTAATTGATTCGTTTGGCAAAATATAAGCAACACAATATGTATAGGCAATTTTGCCCAATAGTTGAACGTTTTAACTATTCGCCCATCGTCCAACCTTTTTACAGTGTATACTTTGTGCTTATCGTTTGCTGTAGGCCTATAATGAAATAAAACTCGCCGGCAACTTTGTGCTTGTGACTCAAAGTAAAAACGTCGCTTTGTGTTCTGCGTTCGCTGGAATTCTCGGTTTCCCCAATGTAAAACTATAAAAAAAAAAATGAAAAAAAATGAAAAAAACGCCCGTTCTAGACAAATTCTCCGTGCTGAAAATTCTGATATCGACGGTGCTTCCATCCAGCACGCGACGTCGAAATGTTATCCCTTTGGATAATGCCGCAAGCTAATTCGCATTTTTATGAAAACAATATAGGCCTACATAGCAAGTCTTAAATGAAGGAAATCGGTGACCCCGTAATTAAAAATCTAGAGACCTTGTTTGTTGAATGAAGTTTCAACAATACAATGCTGACCGTAGATCCATTGTCATTCCCCCAAAAAACCTCGTCATTTGAACTGTTATTTTGGATGGACATACCAGCCACTTGAGGAAAATTTCTTTTGGCTGTTTCTCGATCTCGGCTGAAGTATATGATCTGTTTATAAAAACCTTGGCTGTAAAAGGTTACTTTTTTTTTGCATTTCCTCACCGTGAAAAACAAAGTTTCCCTGTAATTCTTCGCCCATAGATACCGATTGACTTTTGACGTCAGCTTTGTGGTCAACTATCCTTTACAGGAAAGCATTGGCGGCTATGCTTATCTTTACTTTATCTCCAACTTTCAATTTTACTTTGTGCGGAAGACGCGCATCGTGTTTATATGGTCACAAGGTTGTCCTCACCTTTCCCATCTGTTTAAGTTAAATCAATCGGTACTGAAAAAGATACTAACTATTTCCTTGCAAAACGTCAGTACATGTACAGCGTGAGTCAATAAAAGCGGAGCCCAAAACCCAAAAATTATATTTCATATTTAAAAAAATATGTAGCACCAAAAATAATAATGACTGGAAAGCCGATTTCATAAGCTACTTTTAGATGAAAAAAATTACTGAAATTGGTCAATCCGTTCAAAGAATATCACCATTTAAACACAATGACCCTAAAACCTCTTTCGTCAAAAAAGGCGATTTCAAGAGTCTTCAAACACCACCAGCGATAAAACCGCAGTTTAAAAGTAAAAAATATTCAACAAAGACCTTTTGAAGGCCCGTCTTTTAAAATAAAAAGTGGATTTTATAAATCATATTGCTTGCCTTACCAGGGTTGTTAATCAAGATATTGTGTACTACGGTTGTTGACAGTTGTTGAAACAAGTATTCAGTGTCATTTTCTTTGTTGTTCCAAACAGTCAGAATACACAATAAATTGGGGGTTTTTTTTGTACGAAACAGGTTTTAGGGTCATTGCGTTTTGATATTGTTTGAACGGATTGAGCAATTTCAGTAATTTTTTTCTATCTAAAAGTAGCTTATGAAATTGGCTTTCCAGTCATTATTATTTTTGGTGCTACATATTATTTTTTAAATATGAAATATATTTTGGGGGGTTTACGTAACGCTTTTTTTACTCACCCTGTATAATCTAGAGAGTTGGGTTGTGGAATAAAATTAATATGGATCTGAGTACAAAATAGTTCCTCGCCCGGGACTGTTAAAAAAAAAAAAGAAGGAGGCGGCCCTCCCCCTTTTTTATTGCCTTTTTTCCCTCAAGATGACGGATTTTCCAAGATGGCGGATGGATTCGTCCATTTTCTCGATTCTTTTTCTTGATTAAAGATTGTGCCCAAAAGAGCCGTTACACTTTCTACATATTTAGCTATAATTTTGTTGGTTACGTGTACTCTTGTCAGTTTTTTTCATATTGTTATGTCTATTTGTACAATGTATGTATATGTTTTTTAGGGTTTTAATGTAAGGTTTTTTAATGTGAATGTGCAGAACGAGGAGACAAATTTTATGTTTTACATGATGAGAATAAAAATTGAATTTGAAATTGAATTGAAATTGAAAAAGACAATGGACCGATACCCATGTTGACAATAATATTTGCAAAAAAAAAATGCAAATGAATGAATTAAATTTTCATAAAAGGAGGCGGGCGGGAAACAAATATTTTATTTGCATCTCGGTAAAAAAAAAAAAAATCATTGACCGTACGGCGGTCACTGTGGTTTCGCTATAGCGTAGTGTTGAATCCTGCAGGTTCCGGTTTTGAGTCATGGAAAAAATTTTGTTGAGAGTTAAAGGGATCATTTTGGTCCGAAATTATCAATTACACTCATTTTGCGTGACGGTCCTTCAGCAAATTTCCTGATTGCAACCCCGCCAATCAAAATGGTCTAGCGACGTCCCATGCTGCTGTCTTGGTTGCAGATCAAGTAAATGCAGGCGGGAAAAGGGAAGTGGGCGGGAATAAGAAACTTGTATATTATTAATTTTTACTTGGACTTATTGTTCCACAATCTTTCTTTCTAAATTTCGATTAAATCTTTCTGCTACACTCACTCTTACCTCTATTTTGGTTCTTCGAAAACCACTTTATATAATGTATTTTTTAAATATTATAACCGCCAATATTCTTATACCTTATGATACACATTTTTCAAAGAAGCTAGCATTTTTCTATCTTAATGTCTTATTATCAGTGCCGCCCACTTCCGTCGCCATATCAAACGATATCACGAGAGAGCTCCGCAATGTACCAGGCGGAGAGGTTCTGATCAAGGAGCACGGAAACGCTTCCTTCAGTTGCGTGGCGGTCGACACCAAGCCCGCCGCGCACTTGACTTGGCTCTACCGGGGCCTCGAGGTTCAAGACGGGCCAGGCGGACTGGTAGAGACGGTGGTAGAACGGCCCGGAGTCGAGGGCAGCACGTACGATGTCAGCAGCACCGTGATACTGAGGAATATCCCGCGGCAGGATGACGGCGCTGAACTGGTCTGCAATGCCACGGGAGCTGGTGGCGTCTCTGCGACTCTTGGCATCAAGATCACGGTGAACGGTAAGCAATTGAAGGATGTTGTTTAAATGCTTAAAGGATCATTTGCTTTTCACGTTTTTTGTTCGTTTCCAATAATAACACCACTCAAATCTAAGAAAGAATGTTCAAAACATGTTGAAGTTTCAGCTCAGTGGATTTAGGCCTTCTCTTCTAGAGTGAAGTAACAACACATGCACAACGTTTTGATCGTGCCCCGCAAACTTCAACGCTCGGCAGCTCCAAGAAATTGGCCACTGGTCACACAATTTGGACACTCAGGCTAAAGGGCCTAATATAGGACCTACTTGTTAAAATGTTATACCCTTCCCTCGGTCTTAGCCTTATAGAGCGGCTCATAGGAAATACTGCTTTGCAAACGTGATGTGCGATAGTACCGCTGGCATGTCCGAAACGGACCCACGGTTCATTTGAGACCTAGCCCAGGCGTCCCAAGGCCCCGAGTTCCGTCGGACGACCCGTTCCGGCCGCGCCGTCCCCACGCGCGCGGGGTACTGGCACACTTCTTGCCACATCCTTGTTATTATTTACTTATGTTCAAATATTATATTGAGTAAAATACTGTCGAATTAAAAGTGGTATTTCAGAAAGGGGGCAAGGCATGGTCTTTTCACTGTTTATCTAAATGAGTGAGAACTGCAGCTAAGAATCCTGTCATTTTGGAACTGGTCACATTATGAAATGAACTCCGTTCTTTCCACGCCTCCATCCCCTATTGTTTCCCAAAACGACAAAATAAAGAGGATGACACACCAATGTTTTTAAGTTCATTTATATAAAATGAAAATCACATGAGGAAAAAGTCCATTATTTTTCTCCAAGCTATTGTTTTACGATTACCTGAAATTTCAAGACGATTCAAACATTGCATATTCTTGCATTCTCAGCTCCCCCACAAAACGTCACCATAACAACCGGTGTCATAGTTGAAAGCGTGCCCGCTCAGTTCGCATGCTCGGCCGAAGGCTCGCGCACGAGATCTTCCATAGTCTGGTACCTCGACGGCGTGACTGTCGCAGCGACCGGGTCCCAGCAAACGTCCTTCTCCCCGGAGCTCTTGAAAACGACCAGCGTGGTCACTTTGTCCCTTCGGAGACACCAAAGCGGCTCCCGACTAAGATGCGAGGCTTCCCATGAGTTGCTGGATGAGCCCTTGATCAAGGAAGTGGTCTTGGACGTGTACTGTAAGTAAAACCTTTCTTATTCGTACATTGAGGAGTCTTTTATTGATGCAATTTTTATATCAGAACTTAGATAAATAAATAATCAGACTTCTACTTCCTCACAATTTTCTTCCTTTCGCAGTTTGCCCTGCACCCTCCATTACATGTCCCACCTCTGTGAACAACAGCGACCCGTACACTCTTACATGCCGGACTGCCAGCAGCCGGCCACCAGCTAATCTCAGCATGTACTTCGAAGAGCCACTTCAACTCCTCGGCGCAGAGACTGAGACCGAATACGAGCCGGCCGACGACGAGGGAGCCACGGCCGTTCTGACGGTAGAGCTGACCGGTGATCGCTCGGACCACGGGAAGATGGTGGTTTGTAGACGGAGTCCAAGTGAAATATGTCGCAACGAGGAATTGGATACATGCCATCTGAATATGCATTGTGAGTGTAATGGAAAAGTTTAAGGAATAATCACTGTTAGGATATCTTTTTTAAATTGAAACCTCCGGAAAACATTGCTGTATACATCCAGCTCCAGTCAGTATCGTTGTTTCAACCTGACATTGATCGGAAGCAGTGGCGTAATCCGCTGAGGGGTTGCAAGGGCCCACCCTGGAGATATTTTGCCCTTAAACAACTATTTCAATGAAAGAGCAAGCACCTCACAACCACGCACTACAAAACACCCTATACCCCTCTATACCATTTCGCCCCTGCCTCTTGAAAACCTGGATACGCCACTAATCGCAAGTAAACCTATACTTATCTCATGAAACTTATCCCATTGCTCCCTGTCCCCAGTTCCTCCGACCGAGGTCGAACTCTTGGACGGTGCCAACTCGGACAGCGATTCGCACCAGACAGGCCGCAGCGTCGAGGTGATCGACGGCCGCGAGTACGCCTTCACGTGCTCGGCCTCGGGTTCCAATCCCCCCGCGACGTTTCAGTGGAAACTGGGTGACGCCGAGCTGCACGGTGCCGCGTACACCGAGACCGAGCGGCGCGGTCCCGGTCCCGGGCCGGTCAGCAGGGGGTGGGACGCCTCCAGCCGGCTGTCACTGACCGTTCGACAGGACGTCAGCCAGACTCAAATGCTGACTTGTCGAGTCATGTATCCGAGTCAGCGCGTCTTTCGACAGCTGAGTTTGGAATTGAGCATAATTGCTGGTAAGTCGATCCGATTGATTTTCTGAATTTGTTATATATAATAACAATTTGGTAGTTTTGGAAGTTTCTGAAGAATGTTTGGATTTATATAGTGTATACCACCGTGTAAACTTCTTCACCGGTGGCCCTCAAGGGATACCACCGGTGTTCAATTTACACCGCGGGGTACAAGTTCTGATGGTTACGAGAAGTAGGGGAGAAGGGCGGATACCAGACTTTGCCATAGGTCTGGGGGTAGTACAGGGCCAATGGGGAGAGGGGCAGGTACCAGACTTTACCCCTCTCCCTTTCCCCCACCCACTGGCCACGCCCCGCCCCTTGATCTCTCCCAATGATTTCCCTCCCCCTCCCAATAATCTCCCTCTCCCATGCAATGATCTCCCTCCCAAATATATCTCTCTCAATATCTCAGTCTCGAAATAAGGCCAGGCCCTCTATATTTATATTTTTCATTTTTGATCTTGTGTTAAATACGACTCGTACAAGTCTACTCCAACCCTGACTTGCAAAATATGAAGTGACTCAGGGTCACGGTGACACACTTTTGCAGTTGGCGTAAACATCTATTGAAATTCAATGGACCGTGATGAATTGCTTTTGTTAGTTGGGGCAGCCAGGATATGACTCATCGCAACGTCAGAAGCAAACAATGGTTGCTATTTTTAGTTCCTATATAAGCCAGATACCCTCACAGCGGATGGCCAGTCGGATTTATAAGGCGGAGTTCAGTGGTATCTAATCATATCCAGACTCGACAGCACTGTACAACTGTATAGCTTCATTTCCGAATACGAGCAGCTAAACTACCAACAGACCAACTTTCAAAGGTAATTATAATACGCTTATAACGTGTATTTTTTATACATCAGGTGTCCAATATGTCGGGGTGATTTGTGTGTAAAAGGCGAAAACCATAGGCGTCTTTACTTGTCAGCGGCCCCGAACACGTTGTAGTTGCGTCTTTTGCAATTTAACATGCCAGATACGAGTAAGGATGATTAGGCCCCAAATTATTATTACTGTATGTTTGTGTGTAACAAAATTTACTTATTAAGGCCTATTTCTCCTTTTTTTTCAGATGAACTGTCCATCTAGTGTTGTAGATGTTACATACGGGCAAGATTTCGTCACATTGGCAAACAGCATGGTCAACACGGTGGGTGAATGGATCGTGGTCAAAATAGGAGATTTGACTCAGCAGTTAAAGAATGCAAAAACCTTTTGATATATGACAAACCAAAAAGCTATTTAAATGAGCTAATTTGAATAACAAAGAAAGAGCCACTCGGAGTGGCTTTTTACTGTATATATTAAGATGTCAGAAAAGCTATTTATATGAGCTAATTTGAATAACAACGAAAAAGCCACTCGGAGTGGCTTTTTACTGTATATATTAAGATGTCAGAAAAGCTATTTATATGAGCTAATTTGAATAACAACGAAAAAGCCACTCGGAGTGGCTTTTTACTGTATATATTAAGATGTCAGAAAAGCTATTTATATGAGCTAATTTGAATAACAACGAAAAAGCCACTCGGAGTGGCTTTTTACTGTATATATTAAGATGTCAGAAAAGCTATTTAAATGAGCTTATTTGAATAACAACGAAAAAGCCACTCGGAGTGGCTTTTTACTGTATATATTAAGATGTCAGAAAAGCTATTTATATGAGCTAATTTGAATAACAACGAAAAAGCCACTCGGAGTGGCTTTTTACTGTATATATTAAGATGTCAGAAAAGCTATTTAAATGAGCTAATTTGAATGACAACGAAAAAGCCACTCGGAGTGGCTTTTTACTGTATAAATTAAGATGTAATAAAAGCTATTTATATGAGCTAATTTGAATAACAACGAAAAAGCCACTCGGAGTGGCTTTTTACTGTATATATTAAGATGTAATAAAAGTTATTTAAATGAGCTAATTTGAATGACAACGAAAAAGCCACTCCGAGTGGCTTTTTACTGTATAAATTAAGATGTAATAAAAGCTATTTAAATGAGCTAATTTGAATGACAACAAAAAAGCCACTCGGAGTGGCTTTTCACTGTATATATTAAGATGTCAGAAAAGTTATTTTAATGAGCTAATTTGAATAACAAAGAAAAAGCCACTCGGAGTGGCTTTTTACTGTATATATTAAGATGCCAGAAAAGCTATTTAAATGAGCTACTTTGAATGACAACGAAAAAGCCACTCCGAGTGGCTTTTTACTGTATATATTAAGATGCCAGAAAAGCTATTTAAATGAGCTAATTTGAATAACAACAAAAAAGCCACTCGGAGTGGCTTTTTACTGTATATATTAAGATGTAATAAAAGCTATTTAAATGAGCTAATTTGAATGACAACAAAAAAGCCACTCAGAGTGGCTTTTTACTGTATAAATTATAATATATGAATATCAAATAAAGAGAATGTATGAATGATCGTTTTATCGAGTCCAAGTTCAATTATAATGTAAAATCAATAGAGGGCGCTATTTCTGTGTGGTGATGGATATCAAAATAATATAAACAGGGTGGTATAATAAATGATCGATTTATCGAGTCCAGGTGCAATTATAATAAAAGAAATCAACAGAGGGCGCCATTCATTGGTGGTGAGGTATTATAAACAGAGGGCGGTATTTAATTTTATGATAAGGGTTATTATACCGATAAAAAACAGAGGGCGCTATTAACGGGCACTAAGAGATCTGATTTCAATTATATAAAGAACAGAGGGTGATATTTAATTCTTTATTTAAAATTGCAATCATTTTTATTTAAAGTTTATTAAATAGATGGAATACTTTGGGACGTCACAACTTGGGGATAAGTGCGATCATCATATAATCATCGAGAATGGTTTTTTAATTTGTGAAACGTGCGGTGAAATAGTTTCACGTTATTTTGATTTTTCGGCAGAAAATGCGCAAGAAGATCGTATCAATTGGTCAATTTTAAAAAGAAACAAAAGAAAAACTGTGGAAAAACTTATTTTGTCTGTTTGTCCAGAGCAAGACTTAGAAGATGTCCAAGAAACAATCAATAAATATAACGAGCTCGTTAATTACAAAACATTGAGGGGAAACGGATGTGTCAAACGGTCGTTAATAGCCGCGAGTTTCCATCACGTCATTGGATTAGACAAAGAACGAGTTAGAAAATTATTTAAAGTGACTCAAAATCAATTTAATAAAGCACTAAAAAGATACGATGACCACTACAATAAAGGCGGGGCCGAGGGTAACACCCCAAGAGGTGAAATAGAGGTATAACTCGGTGGATCGCTTTCATAATGTTTATTTACCGAGAATTTGAACTTGTAAGTTTTTCGATAAGAGATTTTTTTTCTTTTGCCAGCCGTTCGTCTACCCGTTTTTTAACTTCTTTTTCAAAGTCTGTATCGTTTTTAATTTTTTGAAGCTTTGTGCTGGTCTTTGTTCTAATTTTTTGCTTAAGCTCGTTAAATTTTGCGAGCTCTCTCGTAATCAATATAAACTCTTCGTGTGATATATCTCCGTCGTTGATGGCTTGAGACACGTATTCTTCAATCGTGTTAAGTTTGGAGTCTGCTAATATTTTAATCTGGTCGTGCTTTTTTAGCTTGGCGGATAATCGCCTAGACGCGATTCTAAGCAGAATATCTACACCAAAAGCGCCTATAAACGTTCCTTCTAGCACCAATCCAACGGGGGTTGATATAACACCCAAGAGAGCGGGAATACCGACAGCCCCCGCTATAGCCCCCAATCCTTCTAATCCTATTTCTACGTAATTAATAGTGTCGATCACTCTCTTTATTTTTTTATAAGTGTGCTCTCGGTGGTCTCTCTCTTTTAAGATTAAAGATCGAATCTCTTCAATCTTTTTAAGTCTGTACACTTTTGTTTCTTCGTTACTATTTAATCGGAGTACATCTCCAGAAATATCGGGGTATAGCGCCTTACCATCTACACTCATGTTTTTAATATAAAAAGATTTTAAAATTAAAAGATCTCCAACTCGATAATGATACCCTCACCCTTGTTGTTGAATACCTGTCCTTTTTCACCGCTGATAGAAAATGTCAGTTTGTCGATTATACCGTTTTTAAGATTTTTGAATCCCTCGGCTCTATCAATATCGGGTTTGCGCGTAGCCACGGGTACGATTTTTAAGATGTCAGAAGGACGACCATTAAAAAAGTTTTCACTCGTACTTAATTGCGGGCAGCGAATAAACAAAAATTTAAACGGATTAACGTCGTAAGACCCCGTATACACCACTTTGGGTACCAGTCTTCCTTTGGGTAAATTGAGTAATCGAGATACTTCTCTGTTCAAGCGCAATTTGAGATTTACGTCGGTTATCACCAATGTCACCTTTTTAGATTCTCTAAATATTCGAAAACTTACCCCGGGTATAGAATTTAAAATGAAATCGAACCAATCGACGTCGTACCACCCCGGTGCTATGATGACCGAACCGGTGACTCCGAGTGGTAACGGCGCTAAATGACTCGGAGGAATAAAATCTAAATCATCACCCGTCACGATAAGACTTCCCCTTATAATTACCCCTGCTTCTCTACTATCTCTCAACTCGCTCAACTCGCTCGCACCCATTTCTCCTTCAATAAACTTTGAAGCCAATTCCTCACCTTCAAAGATTTTCCTTTCTCTAACATATAATATTCTTACTAAAGATTGAAGCGTATTAAGTTCTAATTCAGTTTTTGGTATTTCTGAAGACATGGCGGCTAAAATCAACCCTCGCCGTTCAGCTATAATAGCTCTTTTTCTTTTGTTTGATTCTAAAACGGATTCTAGTCTATCGTCTTCGTACGCTTTTATAAGATCGTTTATAGTTTTTTGTAAAACATTTTCATCGTTAATTAAAAAGTGGTATGGTATATCGGGTAACAATCGCTCTATAAAATCTCTATCTGGCGTTCTTATGTGTACATCTGAAAGAAACTCCGCGGGTATGGGGGGAGGTTTATCTGTGGTAAACGCGGGTCTCCCATCTATTTGCGTAAACCAATCAATCTCCGTGGCGCTGGAAATATTAAAATATCCGGGGTTAAACATTAGCCTTTTTACGCGTACAGATTTTTGACCGTTTAAATTATCTACGACGTCTTCTAATTTAAACGTCTGCTCATTTTGAAACAAGTGAAACGAATGCATTTATTTTAAAGTCTTTTTATATTAAAACTGAAACTAAAATAATGAGTGATTTTAAGTCGTTAAAAAAGCAGATACAATCGATAGCCGATCAGGTAACGAAACAAGTAAATCAAAATGTAGCCAAGGCAACCGAGCTAAAGCATCAAGTTGCATCCCAAACAAAGTTTTTAAACAGCACTAAACCCAGTGAACTGGAAGTTATAGTTAATAATACCAACGGGTTTTTAACCTTGTTCCCCGACTTAACCTCAGACTATAAATTGCCTCGCATCACAACGGATGAGGATGTAGATCGTTGGAAATCACACCCCATGTCGTTTTATCAAAATCAGTTAAATTTTGCGATCTACTGCGCTACTACGGGCTGCGGTGTTGGATTCGATCTTTTAAACGCGAGCAACCGTTACGTTTGGGCCATCTTTAACTTTCATTTATATTTTACGGTTAGAAAGATCCTGTACGACTTTGCCGCTCCTTTACCGGGAGATGACGCATTTAAAGCTCTAGACAACAGTTATAATCTCAGAGCATTTACCGATACCTCTTTGTTGTTTGGCATCGATCAAAATAAATCTTTTAAACAGACGAGAGACACAAACTCTAACGGTTTAGGTATAGCTTATTACTGGGACACGTCTTACGTACCCGTACCCGGAAACGATTATGATACAACCGACCTTAATCTCGAGTATAGTGAGTATCGTAAAGATATGATGAGTGGAACTAAAATGGGGTTTGGTCTGGACGATCCACCCAAGGGTTCGGGGCGTTACAGCGATTATACCGTAGCATTTATCGAACAAAATGAATCGGTACAAAAGGCTTGGTTAGATTTTATACCCGCCAAGAGTTCGTTTACCCCCGCGGGAATCATAAAGATCAACGAATCGATCAGATCTTACGTGTACGCTTTACTCGGTGCGCAGGCTCAAACAAAAACGAGCGTATTATCACCAGGCACCGGATTAGACGCTCAGAGACAATTTAACGTCATCGTTGAAGATATCATCAATGCAGTAGACGACATGGAAACGAGTATCAATCAATTTCAAGACTCTTTGCAGTATGCCAGAACGCCTTTAAATTTTGTCGTGAAACCGGGGTTGTATTTAATTCCATCGGATATGAACTTGAGGGTTGGAACGCACGACGGCTATAACAACAATCTTCAAATCGCTACCCAGATTATGAAAACTGGTTTGGTGCCAGATTTAAACTCACAACCTCAACCGGACGACTCTTTTGATGACACCGATGACGTCGCGCCACCAACACCCCCAGAGCCTACGACCGATGTTGTATCACCAACACCAACACCAACACCAACACCATCACCATCACCAACACCAACACCTACAGTTTTAACCCAAGAACCCACGAAACTACAAACTCACCAAGACGAAAAATTATCGTTGACGGTAGGAATATTAGCTATCGTTGGCATGGGTATTTTAGCTTACGAGGCAACGCGATAAGTCACACTCTAATCTCACCAAAAAAAATAAGCCTTACCAACTTTGTGCTGGTAAGGCTTATTTTTTTTGTTTAAACTTGATTACAACTATTACTACCATCGTTTTTGCAGGTACGCAAACACCAAGGCTCCCACACCCAAAAACAAAGCCCACACGTGTTCGGCCAACCACGATACGGACTTACTCAGCGCGTTAAATATCCAACTTAGTACGCTGCCTATGATACCCGGCAGAGCACCCAACGCGCTCACTCCGAGTTTTTGAAGAGCAGATGCAAAATTAGCGAGTTGTTTTGAAATCCACTCTTTGATACCGCCTTTTGGTGTTGGTGCAGGTGTTGGCGATGGCACGGGTGGGGCACCCACACCTCTCACGCTAGCGACGATGCTACTCACTATCGTGCTGATGGCTAAACTCAAAGCGGCTAAAATACTCACTACGGTCACACCTTGTTCTCTAAACAGAGTTCTAATCTTTTCCGCCAGAGTCGTGTCGTCGCCTAAAATTTTATTAATCGTTTCTTTGATTCTAGCGATCTGACTTTTGAGCCCTCGTTCGTTGGCTTTTGTAGTTTCTAATCTGGCGGATCTTTCAGCGTCTAAGTCGCTCAATTTATCGTTTAACTCTCGTCGTTCTTCTTCGCTGATCCTATGATCACCTAATTCATGTTCGGCATCAAATATCTCTTGGTCTAGTTCTGTGAGACGCGCTAAATTAAGTTCTAGGTTACCTCTCAACGTCTGAAGACTTTTGTCTAAACCCTGGAGTTCTCTGTAATTTAACCCCTCTGTTTGAGCGCCAGTGTCGCGTTGTAAATCGTCTATAATCTCGGTTACCTCATCGGTGGCTCTGGGTAGTTCTGTCATGGGGATACTCTCGGGTTGTACTTTTTCGAGTTTATCTTTTAGTTTGGCAAGTAGTGTCGGTTTATAGTCAGCGATTTTGAGGGTGTCGCGAATAAATGCGGTACCATATTTATTTTGTAAGGTACTTAATTTGTAATATGTTCTTTGACCACCTCGTCTATAAGATAATGGTTCTCGACCTTTATATGTTTTAACGTATAAATTTCTGTCTTTACCAATTTCAAAATCGTTGGGGTCGATAAACGCGGGGTCTATATTATTTTGTTTGTAAAATGAATCAACATCTTCTTTTATTACTTTTATAGATAATCTGCTTATTGTTCCCGTGCCGAGGACGCTTTCTGTGTCTACCGGTGGTGTAGTAGTATCAAAGTCGTCATCTACATTGGTCTCTGCTACATCATCATCATCGTCGTAATCGTAATCATCAACAGGGTCAAAGTCAAATCCTCCCTCATCCATTTATTTAATAAACCTATTTAAATTACGCAGTTTTCATTATACTGCCCGGTAGTATACCCTGGGTCACCAACCAATTTTGCGTGGCCAGAGCTCCACTTATAATGCCCGTCAATTTACCAGCATCTTCTACGCTTAGTTTGCTTAAATCCGGCGCTTTCATTTTGAGTAGTTTAGCTCCTACCATGGCGTATCCCATCGAAAGACCCGATATGACGGCTCCGTGATAAATCGTATTAGCTATTCCGTTTGTGTCAAAGTTACTCATCGTTTTTAATATAACAATTTTTAAATTGCTGTTTATTCCATGTCTAGCGTTTTGGGGGCGCTGGGTGTAGTGGGTTGCGTGACTATCGGCACTGGCTGTACTACCGGCGCAGTTGCCTTACTTTTTAGTACCAGCAACCCCACTGCTATTATAGACGCTATAGCCCCCCACATCGCCCAAGAGTTGTAGTCTGGTGAGCTCGTAGCTTCGTCCGATGTTACGTCCATTTTTGCTAATTTTAATTTCATCTGTCTATTGTGCTCGGCTAAAGCTTTACCCTGCTGAATTCGTTTAGGATTTTTAGTCTTGGTCACTCTCGTTACCGTCGGTGATGACGTTGTTTTTATCGGTTGGGGCGTCTCTGTTTCTGCTGGTTGAGCTGTGATCGCTGCTTGTTGATCTTCCATTTATTATATTAGGTTTATTAAATTTCAAATGTTTTGTTGTGATAATCGTAGCAACTAGGGGTGATATAAAAGTTCCGTACTTGTAACAAACGTCGCTCAACATACCAGCCATACTCACGCTTATAATAGGATCAGAACTCAAGTCGTTGGTGAGTTCTTCTTCAGAATCTATAGTGACGTTATAGCCTAAAACTTGTACGGGTGTAACAACGGCTAACACTCTCGAAAATAGACTTAAAGTGTATTTACCAACGGTTTTAACAATTTCATTTCCAAATTTAGTTTCGTACAGATGATATAATTTGTCGAGTTCTTTACTGTCAAGAGCTTCGATTTGTTTAACGGTGTATTCCTTTCCCAAGTACTTTCTAGAGTTTCCAGCTGCTATGACACCGCACAAACGATCTTTATGTTCTGCGTTGTGATCTTGTTCGTTCGTTAAAGTAAGTTTTAGGTCCTCCATTTAATTAGAAAGGAGTTTAATTTTGTTGTAGCTTTTGCAACTTTGTTACAAAGGCAAAGGTACTCGTAGGTGTAAAACGATAAATTAATCGATATGACGATAATAGCCAAAAACTGCAAATACTCGAATATTGCTATCATTTACTAACAGCAAAATGTATTTTGTTGACGTTTGTTGATTAACAAATTGTAATACCTGTGTAGCTTGTTGAATAGGTTGCTACTAAGCTAGTTATTAATTGTTACTCACCTAGTTATTAATTGTTACCCACCTAGTTATTCATTGTTACCCACCTAGCTAGTAATTGTTACTCACCTAGCTACTCAAGTAGCTCGTAACTAACTGGAGGTTCGGTGTATACGACCAATTTACTATATTTCACATCTCTCAAACGTCGTTTTATATAATCTCGTTCTTCAATGGGTACGACGTCATTTTCGTCTAACGCTTGATCAAACGATGTTTTATCTTTGCAGTAAAATAAAGCCAACCAGGCCGTGTTTTCTCTATAATCTTTTAAAACGCTGTTGTACTTTTGGGTCAGTAACCAACAGCTGTGATTTACGTGTCTTCCGCTAAACGCCATCTTGCTTAAAGCGCACGTCTTTTTACGATATTTAATCTCTTGATCCGAAGAGCAATCGTCCACGATAAACAGCGTGGCAACACCTTCGAATATTTTACTGTAAAAATCGATCGCTTCGTTGAGCGTCATCTTGTACAATTCCGGATCGCAGAGGTATACCTCGAGATCTGCTTGAATCCACTTTCTTTCGATGTACGTTTTGTTTTTAAATATGGTAGGGCAAATGATGACTATCGCTTCAAATGTATTTTTATAGTCTGACTCTAACAGATCCAAAATCCATTTGGTTTTACCCGAATTTGTTTTGCCGACGATTAAAGCGCAATGCGGTTGTGTCATTTTAACTTAACAGAGATTTAAAATTCCCGTCTTCCAAGTTCAATTGAGCATCCATGACCAAAAATACGTACATCGTGAGGTCACCTTGACTTTCGGCTTCTCTGTTAAATTGAATGTTGATGCCTCCTCCGTCTCCGAGTTTCCTACCGGATCCGTGAGCGGAGTTGTCGTCGTTACTTCTAAAATCGAGCCACAGACCGTACTTGTCTTTTAGGTAGTCTCCGAGGTCAAAACCCGTCAAATTTAAGTCTTTAGCTACTCCGCGCCCGCTTTCGGTATCGCTGTCTCCAAAGAACTTGCTAATTTCATTCCAGTGTTGATACTGAAACATGCCTTGACTGTAGAGTTGATTGGGTTTACCTTCTACGGTCACCGATGTTTTGGTTATTTTTGGATTGTAAAATCGCTGCGGATTTTTGACCGCGGGATCTTTAAACAAAAACAAAATACCCTTGAGACTCCTGATGGGTTGATTGACGCTGACGTTCCAAAGCGTGTCCGATTTGTTGACAGATCTAACTTCTAGCGAGTGGATTTTATCAAACAGATATTGCATTAACCCCTTGTGTTTATTCCTGATGGTGATAGCTAGGTCTCTGTTGGTCACCACTTCGTATTCGAGAGACAAGTCTGAGATAGAATACATCGCCGCCGTATCTGAACTGTTGACTACTTTTTCGTGATCGTTAAACTTTATCTCGTACGTCAGAGGTTGTTTTAAACCGCTGGGGTAAAAAGGGTGATGCGAAGTCAGTATGTCAATGTCTAGGGGAATACAATATCTGTTACCATAGGCATCCGCGATAGCCTGATCTTTACCGCTGTTGGCGCCCGCGTTAGCATCTCCAGCCCCAATTCTTAGTTTAGACACGTTTTCTTTTTCTATGCCCGAGTACGCCATGTTTCGAGTTGCCGAGCTGTTGATCCAATTGTCTTTAAAGTTGTGGTACACGTCGGCGTGACGATAACTTATAATTTCGTGACCTTGAAGCCTGACGCTGATTTCGCTGACTAAATTTCTGGCCAAATTACCAAAAATGGTTCTATTGTCGTCGCTTCCACCGTCGAGTTCTAAACTAAAAGCTAATTTACAAGTGCCGGGTACGATCACGTCGTCTACGCCCAATTGAGGAAACTTAACTCTCAGCGTTTGCCCCGCCGATATACTACTAGGATTGTGGGTAATGACCACCTCTTTTCTCTCACCCTTGATAGATCTGGGTATTTTTAATAGCCTGCTGGGATTGAGCTTTTTTCCATACGCATTCATTTTATTTATACGAGTTTTAAATTTAAAGGTATCTGTAAGCCAAGAAACCCACCAAAAGCGTTCCTCCCGCGATAAACACCAGTTCTCTTTCTATTTGTTGGTCGCTAGGCTTGTAAAAATCTTGGAGTTTGGGTTCGCGTTGCAGTCCTACGGGTAGTTTGGTAGATTGTCCACTCACCTCGTTGTAGTAACGCAACGCTCGGTCTACGTTGGAAAATGTTTCTTTAGAGGCATTTTGTTTTCTGATACGTTCGTTGAGAAAATCTAGATATTTCGTTCGTTCTCGTTGCCACTTATCTTTGGCGGCCGAGAGTTGTTCTATCGCTAAATCGTGTCTCTTACGCTCCTCGTCGGCATCACTCTGTTTCAGACTTGAAAATAAAAAGTTTGAACCCGTAAAAGCTAAAGCGTTGACGATCGCGCCTCCAACCATCATAGCAAAGCCAGACATATTATTATTATAAACGTCTTTTATATTAAATAATATGCAAACATTATCTAAACTGTATTATAGCCCGAGCGGTTATTGGAGAGGTGAAAGCGCCGTCGACCATTTACACGATAAAACAAAAATCGATAAAAAAGTAATCAGAGATTGGCTTAAAAAACAAGCGATCTGGCAAATTTATCTACCGGGTCCCGCGTATGTACCCAGACCTACGAGTACATCGCAAGAGTTTGAAACACCAAACGGTTTTCACCAAATGGATGTGCTATACCTACCCTGGGATAAAGTAAAACGCAAGACTTATAAATACGCTTTGACGGTTGTCGACGTTGCGAGTCGATACCACGAAGCAGAACCTTTGGTTTCTAAAACGGCGGATTCTACCCAGGATGCTATCGTCAAGATTTACGCGAGATCGCCTTTGAGTTACCCTAAAACGTTGAGAGTAGACGCCGGTACCGAATTTAAAGGTGCATTTAAAAAATGGATGGCTTCAAAAAACGTCGAGATTATCGTAGGCGAACCCGGAAACCACCGGTCGCAGGGTATCGTAGAAAGATTTAATCGAACGCTAGCCGAGAGACTGTTTGGTCATCAGTACGCTCAAGAAATGTTAAATCCCGAGAGTAGAAACACGCAATGGGTCGAGCGATTACCCAGCGTGATCAAAGCTATAAACGATGAAACGACGAGATTAATAGCTAAAGCACCGTCAGAGGCGGTTAAACTTGAACAGGTCCGGCAATCGCCGGCTAACCCCGTTAAAACAAAAGAGCAACAATTACCGCAAGATGCCATGGTTAGATATTTATATTACCCGGGCGAGCAAGAGGGTGGAACCTCGAGAAGAGCCACGGATCCCATTTGGAGCGTAGACATCTTCAACGTGGAAAAAAGAACGAGTCAATTTAAAATGATTAACGGTAAAAAAGTCACGACGGGTCCTACTCTTTATTACCTTCAAAACGGCCCAAAAAGGAGTTTTGTGAGACAAGAGCTTCAAGTCGTACCCGAGGACACGCAATTACCGCCGTAGTGACCAAAAGCCAGCGTGTTTATACCGTCCGGTAAAATGTACCTCTTTGTGTCCAACGGACTCAACGATAGTTTATTTTGAGATACGGTGTAAAGGATATGATTTTCCGACCTAATGTGAGTCATGGTTTCGTAGTGAGATTTTTTGTTTAAGATGCAGTCGTAATAGTGTCGGTGTTTTAATTTCTTAGAGGTAACCGATTTTGTGACACCCTTGGCTTTTTTCAGGTTGATGTCAGCGGTTAAAATGGAGTACATTTTAGGTCTTATACAAACAACTTCTTTGACTATTTTACCTCCAAACTCGTCTTTAAATTTACCGATCACTTTCTTATTGGTTGGGTCGTACAAAGGATGATCCGTCGGATAATTCGAAAGGTCGTATTGTTGCCCGTTTTGCTGCATATCTTTGTACACGTCGTCAGTGTGCACTACGAGTACCAAACTGTCCGTATCTGTGTACATCAACCTGATTTTCTCTTTGTACTTGTCTTTCAAATGGTTGTAATAAAAATCGTACATCAGCGTCTTTGAGAGATCCAAGATACTCACTCCGCAATAGATTGGTTTGTTTAACACGGTTTTAGTCTTGTACTTTTCGACAAATGACAATTTGCATTCTGAAAATGACGTCGTCGTTTTGTAGCTCGGTTTCTGTATAATTTTTTGGTATTTATCTCGATCGTCATCGTTATTGTCTCTGAGCAGGTAACCGTCAATCCTGTTTCTGACGTTTTCCATCGTCTTACCAAACACGCTGTTATTCATCAGTTTAAAAAAGTCTTTCTCAAAATCAGAGGTCGCTTTTGTTCGGAGTTGCGTGTTTTTGTCTATGTAAGATGCCATCCAAGGAGCTTGTTTAAATTGCAACACTCGATGTACCTTTTTAAGTTTCAAGCCGAGTTTGAGATACAACTGCAACGTGACGTAGTGCAAAACATATTTTTGTTTAGGATTAAGGGTACACGTTAATTTTTGCACGTTGCTACTAGGTTCGGTATCCAATAACTCGTTTTGATAATCAGACATCCATTCTTTTGGTATGACGATATTTTCTGGCGCTAGGGGATAATCGTTGTGCAGGTCGTGGAGATTATCCGGGTAATCGAGGTCTACTTCAAAGCAGTAACCGGTGTTTGACGTTTTCCTGAGAGATAATATCTTAGACTCGGTAAACGTTTTTGTAGACGCCCATTTAAAGTCTTTGTACGGCAGGTATTGACTCATGGCCCAGCCGTACAGATTGTTTGCATCGAGGTAGGTGATGTAACTCGACGGCTCGTTTGGATTATGGTCGGGTAGGTATTTGTTGTTGGCTTTGTGGTATCTCATACCACCCACGCTTGAGATACCACCTCTTTTTGCTTTTTCAAAAAATAAATGTTTGTCTACGTCTTGCAATAGTTCGAGTTTAATTTCCGAGTGTTTTAACAAGGCATCCCACGACAATCCTGGTGCTGTATAGTAATTAGCCGGATCTAACGCGTAGTTTGTAATGCACGTTTTCCTAAAGTTTTCAAATACGCATGCCAGTAATAACGTATCGGTAGTGACGTACAAATCGTGATATTCCCCCATGTTTTTAACTTTAAACTCGTTCCACGTCAGTTTAGCTCTGTCGTAGTCCTCTCGCGATATATTTTCGTCTTTTAGGCTGCTGTAAAATTGTTCGATGGGGGGTAGGCTGGTCTCTTGAAATCTGTCAAACGAGTCCATGTATTCATACGGATAAACTCCTTTTTGTAACAACGAGTCGATATTTTGACGATTAAAATGTTCTCTGAGTAGTTTAAACGACTCTCTCGGACAAGCTTTAGATAATCTATCCAACGAAGACGCCATAAAATTAAACGAGTCTATAAATCGCATATTTCCGATCGAAAACGAAATATACTTTTCTGAATTTCTAGCGATAACTTGTATTTCCTTTTCATCGTACTCTGAAATACTCTGCATGATCAAGTGAGCGTCGTAATTTTGCAGATTGTGAAAGACGACTGGTATGGGGGTAAAACCTGGTTTAACTTGTAATTTTAGATTGCAGTAGGCGTGCGCGGTACCTCTATATCTACCCGTGACGTGGCAGTGATCTCTCACCTTTCTAAATTTGTTGATTTTCTTTTTGCATTCGAGGCATTTAGACTCTGTAAATCCATTTTTGTTTTCGTACTGATGTTCTTTTATTTGTTTTTCTGTTTTTGGTTTTTGGGGTTTCTGGCACTGACAGTTGCTCGAGTAATTGGGATAAATTGGTTTCTCGCAAATCCAACACGTGTTTGTTGTATCATGATGTTCTTTAGCTCGCTCATTAAATTTCATGGGTTGGGGTTTTTTAAATATGCAATTTATGTCGCTTTGTATTTTTAACATTTTATTTACAAACTTTGATACAGCATCTTTACCTCTATAAGTCTCTTGATACGCATTGGTGCCGTCGCATCTAACTACTACCAACGAGTAACCGCTAGCTTTGTGAATGTTTGTCTTTTGCGTGTTGTTCTTTTTATCGTCCGAGTTTTTTTCTAATATCGATTCAAAGTCGGCGTAAACTACAAACGGTGCTTTTTGTTTAAACCTGTAGTTTTTAAATTCTAATGTTGGCACATCGTTTTCGTCGACTATCCACTCGTTATTTACATATTTTTGCTTAGCGGTAGGAAATACAATCTTTGACGGATGTGTATCTATACCGTTACAATCGGCCATGTGTCTATCTAATTTTACTTGCGTTCTATAATGACTCAGGCACCTTCGACAAAAATATTTCTTACTTTTATCTTTTGTAACGTTGTGAATCAATCTCGAAAAGTTATTTATCCAGCAGTAGTGATGCTTGTCGCCCTCAGAAAACAAAAACAGATCGATAGGTCGTGACTCTGGTTTGTAGTTTTTAGACACGTATAACGGATATATTTCCCCCTCATAACCGTATACGTTTATCGTTAAATTATTTTGTCTTTCTATCTTTGGTATCTGGTCGATCGGTGTTGGAAAGTCTACGCCATTAAATTTGAGTCCGTCGTCTTTGGTGTATACAACAGGTTCTTCTTTATGAATTTTATATTTAGGATCGTTTTTTATGTTATTTTTTACTTTATCCGTATACAACCCAAGAGCAGCTCTCAAACACCATCTCAAACACTCGTCGTCTTTGTTTTTAATGTTAATCATCGCCGTTTTCTGTTTGATACATTTTGGTAGGTCAATATAAGAACTACCTCTCACAGGGTTAAACCTGTTGATGTTGATATACAACGCCATTATCTTTTTTAAAACCCAACCCGATCCTTGATTCGTATACCTTTCATCCTTTCTAAATATCTGGTCGATGTCTTCTTTTAAAACCTGTTTTATTTGACTTTGATTTAAAACGACTCTCTGATCGGTAAAATGTGTAGCTTCGATCGTTTCGATCGTACCATCGGGTTTGGTTTTTTCGTATTTTATTTTGATTGTGAGCTCCATTTTTAAACCTCTCAGCTCTCTCAATTCTGACTTGATTTTATTTACAATTTGATCTTTGTGCGTATCAAAAAACTTGACTAAATCGTCGTTAAAAAGTCTAGGAATCAGTTCCCAGTTTCTAAAGTTATTTCTAAATCTCCTCGTCGCTCTAAACTCAGCCTCTTGAAAATACTCGGGTTGCCTAGAGTTTTGAATCGCCGAGAGTAAATCTTTTTTCAAAAATCGACCCTTATAACCCGACGGGTTATATTCTAGATCATAATCGTCTACAATCTGTTTGAGCTCATGTAGCTTCTTTTTCCTCAAGTTTCTAAATTGAGCTTCGTATTTTTTTATCCCGTTGATGTAGACTTTACGCGTAAGAGCAACATTTTGATCGTACGGTATATTATATCGCTGGACGTAATCGCGCAGCGTGGCTTTATTCCATCTAGAAAATCCCTTAACGATTGGCCTAATCATATCCATCATTTATATATATCAATATAATTTTTTTAAATTTTTTTAAGAGGTCAGACTTTTGGATTTATAAGCAATCAGACTCACCGGCTGGTGAGGGAGATCTTCAAGACGAGAGATATTGAGCCCCGGTTTTGGCTTGGGGCTGAGATATCGGGAGGGGCGGGTGGGGCGGGGGCGTGGCCAGTGGGTGGGGGAAAGGGGGAGGGATAAAGTCTGGTACCTGCCCCTCTCCCCATTGGCCCTGTACTACCCCCAGACCTATGGCAAAGTCTGGTATCCGCCCTTCTCCCCTACTCGAGAAAATTCGAATTGAGCATAATTGCTGGTGGATCCGACTGATTTTCTTTTTAACTTTTTGAGATTTCTGAAGAATGTGTTAGATTTTATAGTATACTATCGTGTAAACTTGTACACTGGTGGTCCTCAATGGATACCACCGGTGTTAAATTTACACCGCGGTGTACAAGTAATAATGGTGACGAGAAGTGATTATCAAGCTAATGTAGATCACTAGATTGTTGGGTTTTTTTAAGAGCTCGTCTTCATCAACATCTACAGCTGTCTCCCTTTTGTTCTGTCATAGTGACACTGAGCTGGTCATCGATCACCGCCATTGTCGCTTGTTCCTGTGCTGTCGTCATTGTCGTTGTCGCCTGTCTTGTCCTTATACTGTACAAAATGCGTCATCATGGCAACCGGCCGATTAACTTAAAAACAGATATGGAGATGCTGCATATAGATGTATGTTTACTCGCTTTTGATTCTTTGTTGCATTACATTTTAAATTAAATTTTAAACAATGTACTACTACTAAAATCTGATCAATAAGCATTAACTCCCCTCATTTCCAATAAACAAGAATCTCAACAACTTCAAGACATAAAAATATACTAAAATAATCAACAACACCTTTTTAAAATCTCTCACGACTGTAACAGGGCGGCCGGAGAACAGTGACGGCCGCTCAAAATAATAAACCAAGATTCCCAAACTTTTTTTCTTTATCAAAACCCCAGTCTCACTTTGTATAAAAGGCGGTAATGCTGCCATATTCTTGTTTTTGTGACGCAGAGCATAAAGTTTAAAAAGGGTGGCAGTAACACTTCCCTTTCCTCCGGCGGGACTGCCAAGGGCTCACTGGAGGGGAGTGAGGCTTACGAGTTCCCCCGCGACAAGCTGAAGTTGCTGGAGGTCGTTGGGAATGGCTCCTTCGGTCTGGTCTACAAGGCCACGGCAGAGGGCATCTTTGAGAAAGGCGTGGTCAGCACTGTGGCAGTCAAGACACCGAACCGTGAGCCAGACTCGATCATTTTGATTCATTTTCTATATACACCAATAGAATTTCGAATTCGTATTATGGACCCTTTTGGCAGTGGTTGAAAATGATACTGTATATGCAAACGTAAACCGTTTGAACGGATTCTTCCTTTCCCTGTTACCGTGGAATTTGTAATTCGCCATTCAAGTATTAACAGGGACTTTAAACACTTGTTGTATTTGTTGCCGGTTAGGTGGTAGATAGTTTGCTATTCCCAATGTTTAATCACACTTGAAGGACGACTGTCTTAAGTCGAGCATCAGAATTGCAAAATCAGGAGGACCCACATGCCAACTGATGTATAGTACAGAGCTCGAACCTGTGTGAACACAGTACATACAATGTGTGTATAAAAAGGATACATTTAGAGAAAAAATATTGAAAATACTATAGTTCCTATTTTGTTTAATATATATGCTTAAAGAAGGATTATTTCTCAACACAATGCTTTTTTCCCTATTTCATTTTGACACCTACATCCAGAGATATAGACAGTTAATTGAAAGGGATGATATGACAATGTGTTCCAATTCGCAGCAGAGTGGATGAAAGGAGATTAACATGCAAGCAATCTCTCTGTTTGGATTTGGAAAGTAAATGAATGTCACTTACAAACATAAAATGAGACCATTTCTTCTATCGTAGCGTCTGGTTCGCCAGCCGACAGGGAGGCCTTCGTGAAGGAACTGGAAATGTTCACCATCTTGGTTCAACATCCCAATGTGGTCTCGATGCTGGGATACTGCCGAAAGAAAAGTAAATCATCTCCAAAGTATAGAAAAGAAATCTCCAAGAATGGGCAAACATTTTATTTCATCTCGCGGGAAAGCAGATGTGCCAGGGTTTGCTTTGCTCTTCAAAGTTATATATAGGGGGGGGGGATTGAAAAATGACATTTCACAATCTTTCTGAATAAGCTCAATTGAGATCGCATTTTGGCATACCGTGAACGGTCTATTTCAATATATTAATTAACTGAAAACCTTTAAGAACATTTCAACTGAAGTCACATCTGCAGAACTCAAAAATAACACATAGCAGTCTTTTTTTTCTTCTAAAATCAGTATCATAAGAGTTGCATTGTTTCTACATGTACATAGATCCACTCTATTTGATCATGGAATATGTTTCCAATGGTAACCTGGAGAACTACCTGAGACAGGAGAAGCAACGGGTCGACCAATCGTACATCAATGTCAATGGTGTGACGGAGACTATCGGTCCCAACCAGATCCTGACTTTTGCCATTCAGATTGTGCGCGGCATGAAGTATCTGGAATCTGTGCAGGTATTGGTGTCTCCTTTTAACCCGAGCCCAACATCTATCATATAATCCATTCACCCATCACTGCTAAAGTTGTAAGGCTCCGGACCAGCCTCGTTCCCAGGGTGTCTAGCAGTAAGCTACCTGCTCTCTCACCCATGGTATTGGTTTATTTGCATATCCACAATTTTTTTGGATATGTATGTAAATAAGGAATAGCCTGGTGCCTGCCCGTGCTTTACATCAGCGTTTGTTTTTTGTATGTGGTGTCGGGGGTAAAAAAAAATAGAATCAATTCGTCGCGCCGTGAGTTACGAAAATGTTACAATCTTATCCAGCCAATGTGCAGTATCACATTTCAGATTAATATGAGCAAATTGGAAAGGAAGGGAAACACGTAATACACATTGGAAATAACAACACCAAGTACACGATATAAATCAATTACCTGCTAATTGCGCTTTCAAATCAGGATACAGGCAACAAATTCCCATCCCAGGGTTTACTATTGGAAACACGGTTGAAAATAAAGTGAGCCCTGGGGATGAGGTTGGCTCCGGACAGTCTTATTTTTTACTGAATCTGAGGGGCCAACCTATTGTCCTCTGAATGAGTCACTGAGTGCCTGAGTAAAAAATAATGTCCGAAACGAGACTTTCAGTTCCAGCTCAACTGGACAAGCCATGTCTTGTGATGTGAGTGTTTATTTGAAATAATTGGGTTCCTTAATCACACATTAGAGAGCCTTTCCCAAATTTTAAATATCCCATATATTTGTTCAAATACTTTTTAACTTCCAATGTTAACACCACATATCAATTCAATCGATATATCCTTTCTTCTTCTAACGTGTCAAACTATTGGTATCAAAAGCAACTTGAGAAATCAAAGTGTGATATGAATTTCCATGGTATGAGATATTTTGCCGAGGCTAGGCTCGGGCTAATGATATTTTGCTTGTACCGCGACCGTATTAGGCGTTAACTGCTTTGTTATACGAAATGGACTAAAAAAAATTTTTAAGCTAAAACTCAATGTTCATTCACACGCCTTTCCTGATTCATCTGAATCTGTATTGTACACTTCAAAAACGTTGGTGGTGTGTTGGACAAGTGGTTCAAATTTAATGCTTTTAACTCAACACCATTGTGATGTCAGTTTATTACTTTTGTAAAACATTATACTATAGACATGCCAGTGACATTCATATCCCATTTACACGTATTTGCCCAAAAAGGAATTCGTTTTCAAGGTTCTAAGTTCTGGAATTCTTTGGATAATGACACTAAATGTGTTAACAGTCGTCGTTTATTTAAGCAAAAATTGAAGTGTATCTTACTGGGAAAATATCAAAACGGCTGATTTGACTTGATTTAATACAGTTCATTTATATTATTTACCTTATTATCATAACCCCTCATGTTGGTTGATCTTCGTGAACAATACATAGGGTATTGTTCGCGAAGATCAAAGTACGTCCTCGTCTTTATCCTAGTCCTTGTTGCTTGTGTAACTTAGTCATTATTACTTAGTGTATAGCATTCAATTTAACGATGTCTGTTTAATCCAATCCTTTAAGCTATGCACATTATGGGGGTCTCTACTCGACAAGCCCTGCTTTTTGTAGGCCCCCACCACTTAATCGCCCTTCATTCTAATTATACCCATTTTCCATGTATATTGTTATTTGATTAAGTGGAAATAAAGTATTGATTGATTGATTGATTATAAAAGCAACCATATTCTAACTTGTAATCTCCTCAGTGTATCCATCGTGACTTGGCCACTCGCAACATCTTGCTGGATGAGCAGATGGTCTGTAAGGTATCGGATTTCGGATTGGCGCGTCACGTCCCCGCGCAGAAGCAGTACGAGATGAAATCAAAGGTACGCATGTTATCTTTGCTATAGCGTTAGTCCTTACTATAGGTAATAATTATGTTTGATGTTTTGACTTCATAATAATGTTCATTCAATTTTATGTGTGAGACATTAACAGTTAAATATTTTACCGTGCATCGTTTATTTAAAAATGAACTCAATGCTTAATTTTCCAATTAAACACTGAATCACATTCTCAAAATGATATACTCGAATAAATAATTCCAAGAGCCTCATCGATATGACGGTTTAAGCTATAAAAAACAAACTGTCAATATTGTAAGACTTTCTCTTTTGTTTGTCAGGGGCGCGTGCCGTTTCGTTGGATGGCGCCAGAGTCGATCGTCTACAACGTTTACAGCAGTAAGAGCGACGTGTGGTCTTTTGGCGTCTTGCTTTGGGAGTTGGTGACACTGGGTAAGGACAAACTGAAGTAGCTAGCGAGGGTTTGGGAAAGGGCTAACCTAGTGTAAAAGAAAGAAATCTTTTGCAGTGTTGCTAACATGTATGCATAGGTTTTTCCTTTTACTTTATTTTTATCGTATAACTTCACTCGAACGATCTTTTAATTTCATCCCACAACATCGTTTAGTCCAACTGTTAATTTTCTATTTCAGATTTTCACAAGTGAAAATTGATTTTCATAAGTGAGGCGTTTTAAATCGTCCTACTTATGGTAAATTCGTTTTGTGTGGACATTAGCACTTTCTTTAAGCCCAATGATGTTAGAAGGAAATTACAGTATCTCAGATGTATTTGAGATTAGTGCTATATACCGGTACACTAGTCGGAAAACCTATATGGGCCTTATTCACAAGTTGGCCATTTTTGTCGAGTTCCCTGAATGCAAGTTGTTAACTGTTGAATGGGATGGTGCCAGACTATTTATGCAGGCACAATTGCAGCCTTATTTTACTGTCATTGTTGTTTTTTTAAATATGGTTTTAAACATTAGAGAATGTTTAATTACAAATTTTAAATTATTCATTGAAGCAGACTGGAATTTATTATAATTGAACTTGCTTTCATATCTCTTCGCAAGTTCCAAAAAATAAGATTTTACCTAACTTTCAGTTCAATATGGACGACTCGGGAATATGGCCCATTAACACTAAGCTTTTCACATCCCTCCAGTGGTGTGTGTGTTGTCGTTGCTGGTAAAGAATTCACGAAACACAAAATGGTTGGGTCGAGTAAGTCGAAATGCAAACAGACGAAAACCAAATATCGAGCAGAAAATACCGAATCAACACAACTTCCGAAGTTGATTTTTTTTTCGCCGTTTTATCTTGCTAAAGGCTCTCACCCGTACCCCGGTTTGTCATGTGCTGAAATACTCGAGGATCTGCAGAGGGGGATTCGCCTAAAGAAGCCAACCCATTGCAGTGACGAGATGTGAGTTGCCCAACAAATTATATCGTTAGTTTCATTGTTAATATAAGCAGAATTTTTTTCATATGATGGACTTGAGTTTGTAAATGCCGCTTTAGCTAGTTATGCATCTCATTCTAAACGAGAGAAAGTTAAGGGTGCTTAAGTGTGCTTTCAGCAAAACGAAAACGATTCTCATAGGGATGCATGTGAATTGTTTACGTTTTGCTTAAAGAACACTTACCTTTTTTGTGATCCATGGACAGAGCTTTAAAACGGTGTTTGTGTTCAAAATTCCGTAACTTGAAAAGTACATGAGTGGTTTCAAGGATTTTGTATTGGAAGAAAGCTTATTGATTAGGCTTTCATATCCTAGATTTTGAAAGTGCTACAGGCAAAACTTCATTCAAAAATTGGTCCTGTCGTTTTGGTTTCCTTTTTTTTTTTACTCACCCTGTATACGATATTTCTTTTTATATTATATTTCTCATTTCTTGGGTGCTAAATTTTCACATTATCATCTTCATTTCCGAGGATTTTAAGATGATAACTTACAATACCCTTACAGAAAACCTTTTCAAACAATGTTTGATTGCAGCTATCAGGTAATGAAAGACTGTTGGGAACATCGACCAGAAAAGAGGCCCGATTTTGAGATGTTACACCAGAGGATAGAGGCAATGCTGGCTAACGCATCGGTAAGAAAAAGGATAATTTTCGGGACACAAAATGGGGGGGGGCCTTGTTTCCTTGGCTACACGGATGGATAGGGAAGGGAGAGTGGTGGGTCGGGAATGTCGAGATCCCAGAAGAGTCTGTATTGGAAGTCAGCAGACTTGTATGACTCGACTCGAGTCCCATTTTTCGTGACTCGGACTCGGACTCGAGTCACGATAACAAATCAAATGACTCGGACTCGGCGCTGCAGGACTCGGACTTGGACTCGGACTGGACCTGCGGACTCGGGTCTCGACCATAATTACCACAAATCACTACAGTAATTTTTTTCTTTAATAATTACAAATTACATTCGGAAGACGACCCTCTCCTGAGCAAGCGATACAGTCTGTACGGTGCAGAAGAAATGCATCTAAGTACTGTATACATACACTTTGCATGCGGCTAGCTTGTTTCCGATATATCGATTTGGGAAATCAATGTATGAAAACATGTATCCCAGCATCCACACTTGATATTGCTTAAAGTGCAAGCTTGATAGTGTTTGGTACCGGATAATTCTTTCCAGACACTGATGCCTTGCCTTATTTGAAATGTTATACATGTACTTCCAGCTCATTAAATTAGAGAAAAGCTGTGAGGTTTTAGCAATACAGGTACCTTTTCAATATAAAAGTTATACTAAAGATGACTTGTGACTCGGACCGTCCTTTGTGACTCGTGACTCGGACTCGACCTTCACATGACTCGGGATTCGGACTCGGACTCGGGAGAAGTCTGGAAGTCGGTAATGGTTTCATTGAGTTGAATTCTTTAGTCCGACTCCTTGATCAACACCCATAACTTGCTTTTCCTACTCCCCTTATTTTTTTTGTCTGGGAGTGAAACTATGAGACTGTGGAATCATTCATGGTAGACAACGCGTGGAATGGATGTTGATACTGTATGACGCCTATCAACTGTCCTCAGAAGGATGCTTGAAATGCTGTCCCCGGGAAATTTAGAATTAAGAGTGACAATTATCTTAAATTTGGCTAGTTCTAAAACTGAAGTGTGCAGGGGAAATAATAAAGTGGAGAATAAGAAGTCATTTATTAAAACACCAAACGGCGATAAATCAATATTAGGTTTTGCCATTCACCGACGCACAAACACTGTATAATCAGTGTGTTACCTCCTGAGTGAAAGTTGGAAAAAAATCACTCGAGTGGGACTCAAACCCACGACCTCCTGCTTTCTAGTGCAGACGTCTTACCACTCGACCACCGAGCTTGCAGGATCGGTTGGCTGGTTCGTGAGAAGAAATTTGCGTCGGGGTGATTTAAATCAATATTAGGTTTTGCCCTTCACATTGACATTAAATGGTGATATTAAAGTTATATTAAACGATGATGTTAAATGCTAACTCTTAACACTGCAAAAACGTTGGGCAAAAAAGGTTGATATGTAGACCAACGTTGGTCAACATATCAACAGGTTATACTCTTGGGCAAAATCTTCCCAATAGTTTGACATGTTTTACCTCAATGAGGTAATTTCAAAACCACTGTTGGGTAAAAATATTGTTGTGTACGGTTCCAAAAGGAACAAGGCGACACAGAATAACGTTTCTACATATTTATTGTCCCACCTCCGATCCAACGATATGGATCTAACTCCATTTTGACAATATCTCAAAATAACCCAACAATACGTCACAGCATGTTGATTGCGCGTGTGCAATGTCTTTAAAGGGGCACACGCTACTTAAAGTGACTACACTACAAATATATTGCCAAACAGTGTGTTTTACCCAACATTTTTTACAGTGTACCCCTCTTCTCATACACAGGGCTACTTGCTGATGTCCAACTTCTCTGCAGAGCAATACCTGTACATGGCACCCAGCAGCAAAGGAAATCTGTAGAATGCACCACCGGAGTTATACGTCAACGAAAAAGCCACACATATATTTTGTGTGACCTTCACCTAAAAAAAATATTCACTGTCATGAGAATAAACGACGTTGTCAACTGTGTTTTTCGTCCAATATATGAGGAACTCGTGAAGTTGTTATGGCGTGAATTCAGAGTGGCAAAAAATCAATAAATTTCTGAACAATTTCAGGAAAATTCTGCGGAAACCAATAACAATTGGAAGGTCTATGTTTATCCGCCTGAGAGGTTATGTTTTCATCGGATTCTGTTAGTTTGTTGGTTGGTTTGTCTGTTAACAAGATAACTCAAAAAGCTATGGAGGGATTTGCATGGAAATGTTTTTGAGTGGTGGTCCTTGGTATAAGTACAAATTGATTAAATTATGGAAGTGATCCGGATCTGGGTCTGTATCCAGGATTTGCTTTAAAGGATTCTTCACCATATTTGCGAGTATTTCTTTTGGGTGTACTGACAATATGGCGGGGAATTGTTTAGCCTTGGCGGAGGTTTGCGCTCTCTGAGTGCTTTCTAGTTGGAGTTAAAACACACCTTTGTTCACGTTTGATTGTACGCCATGTTTAGAATTGTGGATGTCTCTGACATGTTTATATACACGACAAAAGCTTGCCAGTACCATCAAGTATACATTGTAACAAAAAAACGACTTATCGAAATAGGCAAAACAATAGTCCAACAAAAATCGAATCACCTGTCATGCAACTTAAACGAACTTCAAAATATAAACTTGACATTTTTTTAATGTTGTTATTGATGGCACAAACAGGCCTTCATGTACAAAAAAAACTAGATATCTTAGACTTAACATGTGAAAAAGTGGGTACCAAAAAGTGCTCGGCGTCATAGGTTCTTCGGCGTATAACGAGTCTTTTAAAGACAGGAATTGACTATTGTGTTTCCAATAAGGAAACCTCATGTAACTTAGCATTTCGGGAATTTAAGTTTGAAAATTCAAACCCTAGATAACCCATTTAAATCATCCCATTATTTGAAAGTTGATCATTTTAAAGTTTTTTTTCCACAATATTTAGATTAATATTTACAAGAGTCCTTAGCAAAACGTAATACAAACCTGCTGTTAAGCTCTGTTCATCTACATAAAGATAAATAGACTGTAGGTCAATAGCACAATATGTGTGCAGCATTCTCCTAAATGACTTTGAATGATCGCTTTTATGCTGAAAATGGATTGACGCTGCGTTTAAAATAGCTGCTATAATTTGATTAATTTGGCCGGGAATAAGTATATTTTTGTGTAAATACGTTTGTTTTTTGTTTAAACATAAATCTGTGTATATTATCACTTGATGGATTAAAAGGGACGACAGTTTCCAATTTATTTAGCAGCGGAGATTGTGTGCCCTTCCGTTTAATGTATGTACAGTCTTAAAACATTGGTTAGAATTTGGTTGGTTAAAAAGTTGGTTAAAATTTTAACCAACATTGTGTAAATGTCTCGAATTTGACCAATGTTGGGTACATTTTACCCAACGCTGGTCGTTGGGTAAAATTGGTTCATTTTCTTAACCAACATTTTAACCAACTGTTGGCCTGTTCACCTGGTAATCAATTATTGGTTAAAATACGTCGTTTTACCCAATATTGATTAAATTTAACCGAATTTAACCAACGTTTGACTACGTTTAACAGCCCATCAGTTGGTTAAAAAAATTGGTTAAAAAAAATAAACCAATTTTACCCAACGTTGGGTAAATGCAACATTGGTCAAAATAATTGGAAAGATTTACACAACGTTGATTAAAATTTTAACCAACTTGTTTAACCAACCAAATTTTAACCAATGTTTTGAGAGTGTATACAGCATGTGAATAAAAAATGCAGAAAGTCTTAAAACAACGTTATATTAAAATTGTTAAGAGAACCATATTGGGAATTATATCATATATTTGATTTTAATAAAATATCTAAAACAATGTATAGAACCGGAAAGGGAGCAAATTGATGATTTTGCTGTAAGCTTTATGCAGTAGCTGCCTTTGAAAAACATTAACAAAGACTGATTAATCATGTTGTACAGAAGACAACATTTTGGATCATTCTATTTTGGAAACGTTTGTATATAAATGCCCCCCATCAGTTGTACGCTTATCGCAATTAAACAGATATGATTTGTTCAAATTATTTTTTGTAATTAATCCAGGAGACCAGGAAGAAAATATTACACGGTTGCGTTTCTCGTCATTGCAAATATGGTCTATATTTTTAAAACCTATTTTCGGCTTTGTTGACAAATCTTTGTCTGTTCGGTTGTTTAGTCTGATTAATTCGGTACCCTTGAAAGGTGCAATGTAATAGTAATATATGAATCGAACTAGTCCATATATTGTAAAATGTTATTAAATTATGCAATGAATATATAGCAAAGTGTATTGTAAATAATAGCACTATATTAAATACTCTTCCTCTTTGATCTTCTAATGGTTAATGTTGTAGAACGTAATTATGTGCCAAAGACAGTTAATTCAGTTCTGGGAATATACTCTAGCATTTAATCAAGACTGAGCAAAAACGCTCGGCGCAATAGTTCAACAATAATTATTACTGAAGCTAAAACTGTTAATGATTTTTGGAGCAATCCGAAACAATGGACAACTTTGCCTTTCACGTCGCCATATAAAATTGTCTTCAAAATTGTTTCCAAATCACGTGTAAACTGTGAAATAATTATTACTCTCGTTACATTCTTTACACGTATGCATAAATCAGGCGTGCAGAAAAAATGCTTCAAGCAAGTGAGTCTTGTTAACTGATGTTATGATCACATGACCCCTGTATTTCACACGCTATTTGCCTATATGCGATATTACTTGACGCGTCTTCATCGATCGGTGTTAGGTTAAAAGGTCAATATAGCAAGGCGCCCGTAAGATTCTGAGAGAGCATGAAGGTCACCGTGAAGTTTATGCAACGCTTACCTTTTGCGGACCAAAATGAATATGTTAATTACTCGCGTTTACTTTTGAGAAAGTGTCCATAACTGTCCAATGCGAACACGGACTTAGGGAATACAGGGTATTTTTACGGATTAGCATTGAAAAGGAAAGCAGTGCCCACTTGGACCAAAAGAGACCAAAACAAAGATAACAAAGTAAAGATAATTAATTAATTATATACATTGTGAAGGAAGATTACAACTTAATCAATATGCTAGATGTCATTGAGCAGTTGTGGGATGACGTCTGACAGGCTGTTCCATACTGGTACCATTGCAGGAATGGTCGAACTATGCCAGTGTCCAAAAGTATGGCGTGCAATGTATACTTGACATTAAATCCAAAATCGAAGTTTCTCTTTTAATAATAAAGATATCTTTTTTAAAAGCGATATTTGTTTTAAACGATGAAATAGCGATATCTGTTTTAAACGAAGAAATAGAGATATCTCTATTAACAATTGAGATATCTTTATTATTACTAGAGATATCTTTGTTTCTATAGGATATTTCTATCAATAATTGGGATATCTCTATTAATAATATTAATACCTCTATTAGGAATAGAGTTATCTTTATTATTAATAATAGAGATATTGTCTATTTATAATAGAGATATCTCTAGTACAGGAATTAAATGTTTACTGGGTACGTCATAATCAGAATGTGTACGTCCGAATCCATATCTTTATTATTAATAGAAATATCTCTTTGTTGGATTAAATTTAATGTACGCCATACAGAAGACCTTTCTCGTGCCCCCGTCCTCGATCTATAGGTATAAGGGCAATCAATATTGCCGCTGCGAGGTTGGTCGAAAATATACCCAGTTTGGACAGAACAAAGGATTGCAGAACAAAGGATCGCGTGGCGCGGCGGCACTTCCAGAGTCAAACATTGTGTTTGAAGTAGTAGGGCGCGAAGCAGACGATTGAAGGGACAAAAAGCTTTGGTTTTTACGACATGACATTAAAGGGAATATACAACATTTGCAAAAATAACAAAACTACCAAATTATTTTGAAATATCTTACTGGACTGTTAGTGAATGACAGTGTAAAGCATCCTGTAAAGTCATGGCACCTCGCGTGCTGACATTTTTAAGAAATGTGGTATTTTTGTATCAATTTCCAACACAGGTCGGCCTAACAGCGTTTGAAAAAAACTGGCCGTTTTTAAATACTGCCCCCCAATTTACCATTTAGTTACTCTGCAATTGATTACACACCTATAAAATGGGTACAATGCAGCTAGACTGGTTTCCTGACCTTCCCAGACGTCTATAAATTGCTTCGTTTCATCTTAAGTGGGTCAGGGAACGAGACTATAAGAACATGATGTTTTTCCATCATCTACGAACACGTACTTCAAACAAGTTAGTGCAACAATATTTACTGTATATTCCCTTTAAACAGAAAGAACATTTCAAAGTAGAATATCAACGTCCAACACACAAGCATCCTTCGAAAACTCGGTGTTTTTGTGTTATTGTTGCGAGAACAATACCAGAACAAATTTCGGGGGTCAAAATTTTGCCCCGTAAAATCGAGCTGGAGTGCTCTAGTTGTGAATCAAGCAGCACAGTTTTTTTCGCTTTCTGCGGACGTGTAAGAAACAACATGTGTGTATTGGTGGCGTTTGTTTATGGTGTAAATCGAGGACACACATGGTCAACATCATCGATGAATCGAGGAAGGAAACCGAATCGAAGACTCCTCGGTTGGAAAACGTATACAAAACCAATGAGAGCTGTTGCGAAGTACAAACAAAGGAAAGGGAAGAGGAACCAAAAAAATTCTCGATTTACACCATAAACAAACGTCGTGTGTGTAATATCCCGTACACACACAACGTGTACGCTGCATTGAAAGACACGACTTGAAACACGAACGGGTTTGCCACAAAATGTCACTCGCGTCCGATTTAAACAACCGGGTTTTTTTTTTTCGTCTTTTCTTGGAAATAGGATGACATTAGGTTTGTTTCCTTTCAACTAGACCTTTGAAATAGGATAAGTAAACTATCCAAAACATAAGCTCTTCTGGGATTTCAGGTCGTAATGCCCCTTTAAGGAAGGCGACTTGTGAAAAATACAATTATCGACTTTTAAAAAGAAGCGTTATAGGCATGGCTGCGTTACGTTTATCACGGTGACCACGTTCGTTTATAAGCCTAATATTGGTTAGTCAAAATACGCAGCAACTGCATGGCCAGTTGGTCAGTACGAGACTAGCGAGACAGATTGACAATTATACCTACTTTATCGCCTCGGCTTGATGTCCTCTCGGTTACGACATTTTGTAGTTATATTTTGTCACAGAGAATAATTGCATGCTGTTTGTGGTCCATGCGCGTCTGAAGTCATACGTAGCGCTTCTTCTTTTGGTAGTTTGCGGCACTAAAAACGTAGTGGGTAAAATCAGGAAAGAAGTTGCGACATGAATCTGTCTTCAGAGACTCTCTGGTTCACCGCGGTAGCCTGGATTTATGCCCAGGCTTGCCAACCTGGTCAGGAGAGTTTTTCCGGTTCTTGCTACCAAATTCTGACTGAGAAGGTAACATGGGATGGGGGCAAAGCAGCTTGCTCGGACATCGGCGGTGGTATGACATCTCCTGACTCCCTTGACGAGAATCAGTTCATCTGGGACATGTTCACCAGACTCTTTCCAGAGGGTCACCCCTGGATCGGCTGCAAGAGGGAATCAGGCAACTGGGTACGAGCTGACGGAGACGGCGCTCTCTGCACCTACTTCAACTGGGCACCAAACGAGCCAAAAGCCAGTCCTTGCCCACATATGCAGCGTTGGAGTGGTCGATGGGATGACTGGGGATGCTTGGAGCTTCGTAATCCGATCTGTAAAATCCCGGCCCCGACCACGCGTTGCCCGCGAGCCTCCGCCTTCAACCTATCCCCATCCCGATGCCTGACCGGTCACGTCATCAAGGAGTTCTCGGTCAAGGATGTCGTCGTCTGTGGCTTTGCGTGCCTGCACGAGCCTCGATGCCGCTCCTTTAATCTGCGTCAGGTAAGCCAAGAGGGCCAGATCTGCCAGTTGAATAACATCACTCACCACGAAGCGGAGGGAGCAGGCCTCACCCACGACCAATCTTGCGATCATTTTTATTAATTTAGTATACAGAAAGGCTATGGATTTTACACTACATGGTGAGTAAAAAAAAAAAAAACCCAAACGTCGGGACTATTGTTTTAGTGAAGTTCTGCATGTAGCGCTTTCAAAATCTAGGATATGAAAGCCCAATTCATAAGTTTTCTTTTACTTTAAGAATCATTCAAATCACTCGTGTACTTTTCAAGTGACGGAATTTTAAACACAACCACTGTTTTAAGTTCTGTCCACGGATCACAAAAGAAGGTGTGCGTTCTTTCAGTGAAACGAAAACAATTCAAACCCATCCTTATGTGATTTGTTTTCGTTTTGCAGAGGAGCACGTACCTTTTTGTGATCTGTGGACAGAACTTTAAAACGGTTTAATTTCGCGTGAATTTTACTCGTGATCAAATTGGGGTTTCTTGTTCATTTTGGGCATTCAATTTTTTTTTTTAGGCACCCAATAATTTGCTCCGAACGTTCGTTTGCGTTTTAGGCCATTTAATTTCGTTTTGGTGCATACAGTACTTAGGCCGACTTGTTAGCATTCTTAAATTAAGTCTTTGAAATCTTTTGATGGTTGACGCAATTCAAATTAGCGAAAGTCAGTGCGTTTATAACATATTACTATACTTTTCGCTCTTTTCGCTCCATTCTTAGGTGATTCGTTGTTGTGTTGGTACATGGCATGCAGCCTGTGAGCCAATGAGCAACTCCTTTTCAAAAATGTTTTCAAAAAGCAAGCTCACAATATAAAAACAAAACCCCTCAACTGAACAGTGGCTTTCTGAAATGACGTCACAGCAACAGCGCGTTCAGTAGTCCGAAAAATCAAGGACATTTTTAAATGTTTAGAGAAGTGCACTTTGCAATAAGATTAACCCAGAAAGGATGTCAAATAGTTTTCATACATTTAAGAATATTAGAAAGTTGCAAAAATGTTGTTCCTAAGAAAAATTCATTGCACAGACCCTTTACTTAAGAAAGAGGTGTGCGTCTATGGATTGAAGACATCGGGTATGATTTACGCCGAGATAATTCAACATTTTACATGCAAGAAGTCTTAAAATATGTTTGACAAAATGTAGAAAGGTTTGCCCATTACATGTAATGAAAATGAATGCCCGATCAACCCCTCACTGCTGGTTCAGACGAAATTAAATGAACACAGCGATACTTTTAATTTGAGTGCATCTTTTAAAGGGACGAGCGAAGCTAAGAGACGATAGAATGTTCGGATAGTTAAATTGAATGGTTCTTTTGATTGTCGAATGACGATCTGAGTGATCTTTCAATTTCAATCTAAATTGAATGAGCCAGGCGTTAAAATTGAATGAAACCTTGGTGAAATTGGCCGTGAAAACCTATATTAAATACCATGAGAAATTATATTCTGCGTGACATGGTATCGTTTGGGAGAAGGTGGTTAAAAGATAGAATACCCGCGGGTACACTTTCTCAAGTACGTAAGCAACGGAATTGTAATTACAAGGCCCCCCCCCTCCAAAAAAAGTAAACAAAAATCAAAAACATATAAATAAATTTTAAAAATCCCGTTTTGTCAGTTTTCTCGAAATGTAAAGTAACCCTCTGTGCTAGTTGTAATGCACCCTACTTCAGGTTTTTAGCATTTTATTTTGGCATCAAACGAAAAAAATGCACCAAAAGCAAACGATCCTACGTAGGTATCTTTAAATAGAAAGGCGCTGGTTAAATGTTCAAAGTCATATATATATCAATTGTTTAGATTGTTATTGCATTGATGTTTGTATGTGTCGGTCACTCTCATAATTAAGCATTTAGCCGCAAGTTAATAAGAATTTGAATTTCACCATGAATTCTGTGTGATGCACATACTTACACTGTAAAATGCCTGGCTTAATTTTACCAAAGAAAGGGTGAAAACTAGAACTATACCCAAACTTGGGTTGTTCTATAACCAATTGTTTGGGTTAGAATTTCTGCTAAATTCAACCAAACTTGTGGTCATTCAAGACCAAATTTAATTTGGTCTTGTATGACTACAACTTTTGGTTGCATTTATCATAAATTCTAACCAAAACAATTGGTTATAGAACAACCCAAGTTTGGGTAGTTCTAGTTTTCACCCTTTCTTTGGTAAAATTAACCCAGGCAATTTTTCAGTGTACGAAAGCAACGATAGGCTACAGAAATATCCACAGTAGTATAATTTTAATGCATGCACGTGCATCATGATTATTGTTGATAATGTGGTATGTAGTATGGACCCTGTACTCAACTGACCATTTTCGTCTGGGATGCAATGCTTTGGGTTCATTAAAGCGTTTACAATGAAAAAAAAATAATAATACATGTATGTAGTTGCAACGATCACACAAAAAACGGAGAACATTGCTTAATTTTCGGAAGGAGTTTAAATCGACGCTTTGGAGTGGTGGTTTTGATTCCGGTTATACTCGTTTCTTTTTAAAAACGTTGCTTCACACACATCTGTTCTGATAGATTTTCTGAATGGGTTTCTCAGTTAATTGTCAAATACACTCTAAAACCAAGTTAGTCAAAATGTTGACTGGTTTTCCTAGAAATTGAAAATTGAATAGAAAGTTAGTTAAGCATGCAAAGTTTCATACCGTGACTAGAACATGTAGTTGGGTTAGACTCCAATTTCAGTTATTTGCAAAACTATTTTTCCAAAGTCAGTAATACTGACTGGAATTTTTTTGTCAGATTGACTGATTTTCAGTTACACCCAGCTGACCCTGGTATGGCTAGTCAGATTTAAGTGGTTTCTAGTAATATCTGACTAAATTGTTTTTAGAGTGTACATGCACATGTAAATGGAATGCATTTTATATGGCGCCAATCGGATTTTGAGATAGCTTCATTCACTCCTGGACTTTGGTGGATTCATGTACTGCTGGAAAACGTCAACTCAAAAGGAGAAATGACCGGGACATTAGGTTGTTGTTCTTGTTATAGAAGATAATACTTAATTGCAAAAACTGTGCATTGTGACAGTAACTCTAGCGCGTATATGTATAGAAACATGCATTGCTTTTAACCACTAATGTACATGTAAACAGCAAATATTACAGTTCACTAAAAACGATAGAAGAAAACATCGTCACCGGTTTCACAAAGGGACGAACATGTCAATTCGGATGAAAAAATACGTTTCGAGATAATCGCAAGAGAACTTATTTTAGAATTGCAAAAACGTACCACAATTAACGCACTTACTTATATAGTACATGTAAATAACACGCCCACAAGATTCCAGAGCACTTATAACTTTCCATTCAGTGAACCATAATCAAAGATGCCCGTCTCTTATAGTTCGAGTATCATCCATTGTGTATGCAAGGGGATATTCCATAGACTACGTCTCTTCGTAAAAACGAAAAGTTCCAGTTGACCTACTTTTACAGTCTGTGCAGTATGTTTGTGCGCGCGGCGTCTGAAAGATGTCTGTCCCTTCGTGAAAATGGAAAGTCTCACGTATTGTACTTTTACGCCCTTTCGATCGATACATTTAGTGCACAGCATGTTAGCGTCTCTTTGTGAAAATGCAAAATGCAATATGGAGATGTCTGCCCCTTACAACGTACGTTTCGCAAGTTTTGCTTCTACAAAAGCAAGTTAGAATGGTTGAGAGCGATGCTCTTATTTAAAAAAAAAAACAACAACAACAACAAAAGTGTCATTTTTGACATGCCAGTCCATTCATCGTGAAAACGGTGACGACATGTATAAGCGTGAAGCCTAGAGATACATGTTCAAATTAGTTTAACTTATTGGACTTCGTTCAGAGTCGTAATCAAGTTATCGAAAGTCACCCGAAGTTACAAGTATTGTCGCAAGTGACAATCTCTGTGATAAAAGCGGAATCCTTTATCCTTGTTCATCCCCGCTTCTTGTGACTGGCCTGGTGATTTACTTGGCATTCGACTTGTGGTTGACTTGATAACCTAGACCATGGTGCATTTTGAAGAATTGTAACCAATAGTCAAATACAGGGTGGGCAAAAAAGAAGGAAAGCCACTTAAACAGCAATTTTCACCTACTCGTTGAACGTATTTCAAAAATTCAATTTAATGGTATAGGTTTTCCCGGCCAATTTCCTAAAATGTTAACTCATTTCTGAAAATCGGTAATTCTTTTCGTCTGAATATGAATGCACGTCTTTAATCCCATTCAATTCAACGAGTGCTCAATCGTTTTCATTGTCCGTGCATTCGGTTTTGAGAAACAGACGGCCAAGTACGTTACCGGATGTGCATTCATTTACGCAAGCATACCTTTTCGCGCAGAGATCTGGAAAACAATTTCGTGCATGTGCAATCAAAAGTACGTATTTCTCATTCAAAATACCAGATTACATCTCAGAACATTAAACTAGAAGTGAAATAGAATGGTCAATGTTTCAAATTGCCCTCTACAAGCGAAAGAGAAGTCTTGTAACCGAATCTGAATGGACTTAAACGAGAGGTGCTGCTCAATCACATAATTGATTGAACTGAAATGGAATCGAATGCTCTGGTGGAATAAAACGCGTGTTCAGAGCGATTCTCAAATTCAGACGAAAATGAATGACCGATTTTCAGAAGTGAATGAACATTTTAGGAAATTGGCCGGGAAAATCTATATTAAAATATTGATCTTTAAGCATGAGTGATGAAAAAAAATATTGCAAATGCATTTTTTTGTCTCTGACATATGGTAGTTTACAAATTTCCAAATTGCCAAACCTGTTTGTCCACGGACGGCTTTATTCTATCCGCTTGACTGAGCTCCGGAGCTTCAGTTGAAGATAAAAAACCCACTACACTAGACTTACACGTGGACAACAGTGATGTTGGAGACTTGTATTCAAATTTGCATAACACTATTCTGGCGATTTTTTTTTTTGATTTTTTTTACCATTTATGGTTGAAGAGCTATATTTCACTACATTATGAAAACAGTTCAAATAAGTTAAGTAGGTTAGAATTCCTGTTAAAGTGTTTCCTTCTTTTTGCACCACCGTGTACATATGCATAATATTCAAATAAACACGCATACAAGTTGGTCAATAGGCTTTATTCACGAGCCGGCCATTTTAATTGAAATCGAAGTAAAAGTCTAATTTTTTTTTACTTGCGAATAGACTGAAATGAATGCAACGAAGTTCATTACAAACTAATACCAGTGATGAATAATTTAAAATGTGTAATTCAAGCCACATTAAAAAAAAACCTGAAAGTGAGAATTGAAACACACTCCAATCATAAAATAGTCTGGCACCATCCAATTCAACAGTTCACAAGTTATAAAATAGATTCAGGGAACACGATCTAAAATGGCTTCCTCGTAGAATAATTCCTCGTCTAATTGTCAGGCACAATAAATTTCTTAAATATGTTGTTTAATTTAATGAAACAAGATATAAAGCACCTCCACCATTGTAGTGAGCAATGATTACTTATATGATATATATACAAAATCATATCCAGAATTGTAGAATAATATAAAAAAAAAAATTAAAATTCAATTACTGTCGAAAATTGAAATCAGAATCCATGATGTAGTCATTCATGTTTGATAAAGTTGTTGTGTTGATGTACACTATTAGAAATAGCATATTTTAAATTTCCATTTACCCCGGAGGTAAAGGTCTATTTGACATAGAGATACAATGTATATCTATTTCGGACGAGTTTGTGGATTTCCACGGGCATGTCTGGTTCCTGAGCCATAACGAGAAAACACAAGAACAAGGCACTGAAACTCCTTGAGGAACTGATGCAATCGGTCATCCGAGACTCTTCATGTATATATAGTAAGTACCTTTTCCAGGTTTCTAGTAGAGCTTGCTTTGGTGAGTAGGTCTATTTCATTATTAAGGATCGCCCATTATAATTAATATTGGCAGTGCTCCTACCAATAGGTTTCCCCGCACATTTTAAAACCTTTTTTCATTCAAATTCATAAACGGTTAACCTCAATTTCGTCTTGAAATGGTGTCCATTACCTTGAAAAAAATAAGGAGTAATTTTTGAAACAGTACAAACTTTTTTTTCCATATATTATTGATTTGTTTATTAAGTGCAAGGTATTTGTTTTATAAAGATTTTACTGCCACTAAATTCATGTAAGACAAAATTACAATCAACTGAAAAAAAATACAATATTGTTACTGTACATACATGTACATATTCACGGTTTGTGTTGCCTTTTAACTGATGTCACAGACAGCACTGCATTTTGTTTTTAGAAAGAGGGGCATTTCACAATATTCTGTTGAACTCGCGAATATAATTAAACGTTTGTCTCACATATATTATGCTAGGAATAATATGAATTCCCGGGAATGGGTCATTAGGGAGACTTTCCCATAGACTTGTGCACACATTTTTTTCCAACTTAAATGTGCCCTAACCCAATATTCCCTTGTCCTTTTTCCACGAATTTCTGTATTTTTACTAATTAGACCACGAGCAACAAATATAACCTAATTGCGACACTAAAATTTTGCCTCTAAAGGGGTGCTGTGACATTAGGGACACAGTATGCGTCTCCCTAATGACCGGTGTCTCCCTATTATCGAAGAAATTACGATAACGTGTCTCCCTAATGGTACATTTAGTGGAATAAAGCAACGAGTAAGCTGTATCCATCCATGCAAAAGTGCAGTCACAAAGCAAAAACAGAAATTCCATTGTTCCTTCTTCAAGCAAAACACAAGTACAAAATTTATTCACTTTTAACTGAGACTTAAAAAGAAATTGGCCCGTTTTTTATGGAATCAATTCTTTACCAATTTCAAATTTTACGTGGCCTAACAATAATTCAGTTCCTTCCCTACTCCCTGATAATGTACAGACTAGGAACCAGTCTACTTGCAATCCAGAGATCTGTTTGTGTGCAAAAGCAACACACAAATCAAAGCGTTTTTTTCAGAGGATTGCAGCTTAGATTGCAGGGTTGCTTCATTAGAAAAAAATGACTTGCTAAAAAAAAACCACAAGTACTAATATGTCCGTTTTTCAAAGTCCTAAATTCACACACTGGCACTGCTGCGTTCTGCGCCACATTGTGCAGTACACAACAAGCAAAGCACACACCAATCTCCATATAAGGAGTTGTTTACGACTACTCGCAATAGGCACATACCATAACTATCTAGAGAGGTGTTTCGAAAACATGAAGTAAATTTGTTGAACAAACTCCAACAAAATCGTAATCGTTGGGAAATTTATAATTTTAGACTAGTTTTGACTTTTTGACCAAAAAAGTATTTATGAATGGGAATGAATATGTGCTTGGCCGGTATTACACAGGTCTGTTTAAGACAAGCGTCCAGCCTGGTCGCCAATAATGTCCCTCGCCTTCGGCTTGGGCCATTATCAGCGTCCATTCTCCACGCTGGTCTTGTTTAAAACCTGTCCAAGAACACATTTATTCCCTTTATAGTTTGCATACAAAAACAAGTCAGGTGTGTTTACAAACACAAATGCCCCGCAACCGTGACTGTTCCCATGACATAACACCACTCTTTTAACATCAACTTACATGTACCTTGGTCACATGGAACATTCATTGACAGCATTAGTGTCTTCTGTAGGTTTTATATGAATTAATCCCTAATCCCTATAATCTCAGAATAAAAAAAAGATTTCTATTGTTTTAGCCACTGTGAACTTGACCCTTGACCTTTTGGCCCCAAATTCAATAGGCTTCTTAGGATTACCAAGAACAATCCACAAACCAAATTTGAAGTTCATATGTTAAGTATTTCCCAAGTTATCGCGCTGACAAGATTTCTATTGTTTTAGCCACTGTGAACTTGACACTTGACCTTTTGACCCCAAATGCAATAGGCTTTTTAGGATTGCCAAGAACAATCCACAAACCAAATTTGAAGTTCACATGTAAAGTATTTCTCAAGTTATCGCGCTGACAAGATTTCTATTGTTTTAGCCACTGTGAACTTGACCTTTGGCCTTTTGGCCCCAAATGCGAAAGGCTTCTTAGGATTGTCAAAAACAATCCACAAACCAAATTTGAAGTTCACATGTAAAGTATTTCTCAAGTTATCGCGCTGACAAGATTTCTATTGTTTTAGCCACTGTGAACTTGACCTTTGGCCTTTTGGCCCCAAATGCGAAAGGCTTCTTAGGATTACCAAGAACAATCCACAAACCAAATTTGAAGTTCATATGTTAAGTATTTCTCAAGTTATCGCGCTGACAAGATTTGTCCGGACACACACCCACACACCCATACTTGTTTCACATGACTAGTGTGGACTTTCCATTGCTTTCGTGTAGTTAAGAAAAACCAGTGAAAAAACTCATTTTTCTCAAACTGTGAAAACTCTTTCAACCCAATTTTTTTCTATGATTCCCTTTAGTGTTTCTCTTCATTCTGCTACAAATAAACCTTACCCAAAAATGCCTCTAAACCTGTTTTCCAGAAATGGGGAAACACTGTGTGGACGTGGGGTAAGTCCACACAACGTCGGTGCTACCTACATTATGTGGACGTCTTTTGTTCGGAAGTCCACACTGCGTATGTAAGACAAACTCACCCACCCACCCACACACACACCCACACACCCACCCACCCACCCACCCACCCACCCACCCACCCACGGAAGGACAAGGCGGAAACAGTATGCCCCTTCGGCTTCGCCGCGGGGCATAAAAAACTAAGCAAAATGCCATTTGAATTTGCCATTATGTGTTGTCATGAATATAGGCAAACGGTGAGCCATCTGACCTATGACCTTCACCTACAAGGTCACTCAGTGCATCTTTGTCCTTGTGACCTCTGCCATGGGGTCAAGTTAATTTAAATGTTTACACAGGCACACTAAGTAGGCACTGTCTTCCGCCGGTCTGCTTTTGGCCAACTAGTGATACTGGGACGGAATAGTCATGGCACATTGCAACCGGTAAAAGTTAAGAAGCAGGGACAGAACTCCCTCCTATATGAGATCATTGTCCAGTCTCAAGGTTAGCTAGTACCCTATACAAGGGTGCCAGCGGTCTCTAATTTCTTGGACTTCTCGCTGGACAGATTTTCTTCAGTAGGTCAACCGGGTCAATCTTTCGCACTGATGTTGATGGTAAGCAGTACTTCAATCAGGTACTTTTTCACGTCCTTTTCCAGTTGTGCAGCAGAAATCAAACAAAGCACCAAAGCTGAGCTGACTGAGCGCTTAAAGTGAGCAGGCGTGTGGACATCTCATACAAATATTAACCCTAACCGCCCTGAATCCTTCAAAACCCTCTTTGCCAAAGTGGATGAATTTGCAGGATTAAAGTTACATGGCAAAACTGGTCTTGGGCTGGACCTTGTGTTGTTTTTGCTCAGCCATGCATAAATATAGGCCTGGATTATGCTTGAAATCCTCCGTACTGCTCCAGGATGTCACTGGCCAAGCCTCAACATTTTGACAGTCACTGCCGCAGGATTTTGCAGGATTCAGGCAGTGGTCACCCCTCCACGGACCATATTCAAGAAATAATGGAAGAATTTGCAGGATTGAGGCAACATGCTATTTTTCCATGAGGCCAATTGGAGGATTTTGCAGGATTGAGGCTACATCCTCGCAAAAAGGCCTAGGGAGTTAGGGTCAAGAAATGAAAAATATTTGCAAAGTAAGTGGGTCTCCCATTCAAGTCAAAGCCATGCAGCAAAAATTGTTGAAAATTTTCTGCAAACATCTTTTTTTCTGGATTCTATCTTTACTCAATTGCCCACACACTAGGACCATTGGCTCCTAGTTTCTGACCAGCTTCTAATCCAGTACAAAGTACAACTATCTCAACTATCTTTGGCATTTCAGCACTCCACTCCATACCGGTCAAAGTTCCTGAAGATGATGCCCAGCTGTAGGTGGACCTTTCCCATGGCTGTGGTGCTCAGGGCGTACCGCTCGGCACTGTGGACCATGTCAGGGTTGCGCAGCTGTGGTGCACCGCCAATGAAGAACTGGGCGATCTGTTCACGAGCCGTTCCTGCAGGCCGCCAGGTCACGCACTCAATGTTGTGCATCCCGGGGGAGGTGGGCAGGTGGCAGAACCCGTAGCCGTACAGCTCGTTGCGGCCAAACTCGTCCTGGTGGTACACCTCAAATTTCAGTTTGGGCCAACCTGATTGTTGTGTAATAAACAATAATAAACCAAGATAAGGATTTACCTTAAAAAATGCACAGCAATGGATTATTAGTCAAGATAAGGTATCATAAGATGGGATTTTTGCATTGGGGTGATGTAAATCAAATTTGGTTTGCCCTTCACCGACGTATAAATATTGTATACTCAGTGTGTTACATCCCGAGTGAAAGTTAGAAAAAAATAAGATAAGGATTTACGAAAAAATGCACTGCAATGAGATGTTGAACATTGGATTGAAGTTTACCAACAAAATGTTTTGTACAGAAATTGATCTCTGGGTCCAAAGTCAAATATGGTATCAACCACGGATCCTCTACACAAGGATAAATGACTCAACTTAGCTTGTGTACAAAATGTACGGAACGGATTGTCTACATGTGGGATATGCCACGTCCTTGCATAGAACAACGCATAGAACATGTAGAACAATGCGCGCGTCCGACAGCTAGCTGGCGCCCTACATCAGAAATTAGAAATTTGATTGTGCAGTCTCGCGTGCGCCCTCGCATAAACGAAGCGTAAGGGCCGATCACGCATGTAACCAGAAATTTGGGGAAGTCATATATCCTTGTGTAGAGGATCCGTGTATCAACTACATGTAGAAAGTTACTGAACTGGTTTCTTAAAGTACATGTAGTTGTTTTGTGGAGAATATGTCATTGGCCCTAGCACTCTTGGCATTTGTTTTCTAGGACCTCTCCTGAATCCCCCAAATCCTCAACTTCAATAGAGGGATTGGAATTCTGCGTGCAGCCGCGGGATGTGAGAAAACCAGTTCACTAACAATGGTCAAAAGAGGGCGCCGCTCAAAATCGCTATACAGAATGATCGCTATTACGAACAAATTCTGTGGATCCCGCGATGTTTGTTATAGTGGTGTTCCACTGTAGTGCTAAAACTTGAGTGTTAATTGGTCTGCATGCCTGCTCTCATTTCAAATTTTGTACTTAGTGTCGTACCTTGAAGGCCCTTTGTTGCAAAATGTATGTCAATGGGATGACTCCAAGCAGCGAAGGCATCATTCTGTGGAAGATCAACCTGTGTCTGTCCCTCCCTAGCTCCAGCTATCACCTTCCATGCACCCCCTGGAAACATTAGAAACACAAGGCATCAATAATCAGAACACTCTCATATCCACGTGTACGTTTTCAGAAAATGGGTTAACAGCTTTGTATACTAATTTTTTAACTTCGATAAAATAATTATAATGCACAAATGTCAGTTTCTGTTTGGGGTTCATTTAAAAGAAAGTTTTATATGTTGGCAGACTCTGACAAAGTTTGCTGATCGATGTAGTCAGAGTTTGACAATGACAAGCTTCAGCTATAAAATGAACAGTTCACAATAAGTATCAAAATGCATATCGTATATTGACTTTTGTATCTTGACCCTCCTGCGGTCTGAGCAGTCACAGACAGTCAAAAACCAATCCTCTTCCCCTGTCATTACACAGGCTAGTCACTTACAGTCAGATCACATTTCAAGCGAGTACTAGGACTGGTCAAATTCAGTCAACAGACAATAACAGGCAGCTGTAGGCACAGCCATCTTATCCATCACCTACAGTCAAGGCATATGTGTCAAGTTACATAAACAGTCGCAGCCAGTTAATCCTGCTCAGTAAGGCACGGTACACTCAACCGTTAAAGACAGTCACTTGACTGATTTTGACTGAAAGGCCAACTGTGCAAAGAATGTATGTTTGCATCAGGACGGTTAATAGTATACAAATGTTGAGTGGCTCAGAGTGAAATGGGAGGAATATTATCACAAGGTAAAATCTGGACTTTTCCATTTCACGAGGCAAAGATTCCAGATTTTACCGAGCGATAAATTTCCTCCCATTTCACAATTGAAAGCCACTCAATTTTTGTTTTATATAACTGACATATAGATCCATATAGATCCTGTAGCGCTGGCTCTTTGGAACAATACGCGCTACGCGCAACACTGAACGTGCACACCAGCATGTCTTTGCACACAAATACCGCGTCTTGGAACAAGAATGATCCTAACTGTTCAATAGTATTTCCCATTCCCCATGGGCGAAAGGGACTTTTGAGCCCCGGCGTGAATGGGAGCAATAACGAATATCACGTGATGTGAGTTCCACCAATCAAGTGACAAGGATCTGTATGTCGGTTATATAATACATGACGTATCATACTTAAGAAAGTGATTTTGCAACGCCTTTACTTCAGACATTACCTGCGTGTATTCCCCATTTGCAGAACAAACTGTGGCTTGGAAACCCACTCCCTCCAACAATCTGACCAATGACGTGCACCTCTGCCATTTTCCCTCATAGACACGTCGGTCACTCTGGGCACAGATTCTGCCAAAGACGGAGAAACAGACTGCAACTAAATAATATATACCTTTAACCCTTGCTCTACCTGAATGCCTGATCCTCAAAATCACTTCAGTATTGTAAAAAAAAGTGACTCGCCCGTGTTTTTGGCACAGCCCTCCGATAGTCCGATAGCTGCCACTGTACTTTGGGGGTGAACCACGGTACACTGCAAGAACTGCCAAGGGGTATTGACAGAAAGCTTGGCCAAGCTATGAGGAAACTCTTGGTAACTACATGGTAACTAGATGTTTTGTTTTCATGTGCTAGCTGAGTCATTTGCCTGTAGGAAAGGTCTTGCTTAAGACCGGTCTTGCTTAAGACCGATACGTAAGACCAGCTGATTTTATTGATTTGTATATTTCAGGTCAATCCAGTCAGTTACTCAGTAAGCAGTTTGCAGCAGTGTATTTACATTCACTGTTCACATGTGATATGAATACTTTCTGGTACATAAGTGTGATGTCACAGTTTAAGCCGTATATCGAAATCTTTCCCACAAATGCAACATGAACTTATATGAAGTCATATGCCTAAAGCTTAATGGCAACACAAAGCACAGGTTTTCATCTACAATGTTATGTGTTGAATAGTTAGTGAGAGCTGGAACTGTGTGGAAGGTCAAAGTGGTTGGAACAGGGGAAAATCTTTACAAAATCAGAATACCGTCCATAGCAATTAGCATGGCACCTAATGTTGAATGAAACATCTCCTGCACAATTTGCATGTATATGTAGTGCCTCAATACCTGAGGAATACATAAGGCCGATTACATGGCATTTGAAGGTAGGGTAGGTAGTAGCTGGAGTTACCCAGCCCTGAGTTTTATCATTGGGTTGTCTATTAGGGCTGGAGCGCATTTTTCTCAAAACTTGTAGTATTTGCAAAAATAATTTGGAAAATGTTCAATTTTGTCCCCGTTACACACTAATTGCAACTGCAACTCACCCCAAACTTGCTTGGAATAACCATTACACAGGTCCTTGAAGTAAAAAACGATCCACGATGAAGATTCAGCCTACAATTGCAGTGAAAACAGGAGGAATAACCGCTAACTTGACAACCTTGCTGGATTGGCCAGGACCGCTATTGGTTTGTGCACAAAAAAATTTGTGTACAATGAATGGCGGTCGATTAACTGGCACAGAGAGCGATCGCTGTCAACTACTCGTTTTGCCGGCTGCGCTGGCTGTTGGCGCGTGACGTCACGCGGAAGCGTAACACCCGATGACTGTTTCATGCACTAGTATAAGGTTTACCACTCGCATCACAGCTTTGGTACTGGAACCGCAACCAATAGTGCATGAAACAGTCATCGGGTGTTACGCTTCCGCGTGACGTCACGCGCCAACAGCCAGCGCAGCCGGCAAAACGAGTAGTTGACAGCGATCGCTCTCTGTGCCAGTTAATCGACCGCCATTCATTGTACACAAATTTTTTTGTGCACAAAACAATAGCGGTCCTGGCCAATCCAGCAAGGTTGTCAAGTTAGCGGTTATTCCTCCTGTTTTCACTGCAATTGTAGGCTGAATCTTCATCGTGGATCGTTTTTTACTTCAAGGACCTGTGTAATGGTTATTCCAGGCAAGTTTGGGGTGAGTTGCAGTTGCAATTAGTGTGTAACGGGGACAAAATTGAACATTTTCCAAATTATTTTTGCAAATACTACAAGTTTTGAGAAAAATGCGCTCCAGCCCTAATAGACAACCCAATGATAAAACTCAGGGCTGGGTAACTCCAGCTAGGTAGGTAGCCCAATTTCCGGACACAATTTTTTTGGGGGGGGGGGGATTTCTAGACGAACAAGTAACTAAAACATGCCAAATGACGATACTTAATAACTGCACATGACAATGCACACTTCAGTCACTCACAATACCGCCCCGAACGCCTTAAGGCGAAAAAAAGAGAGTACAAACCTGCCGAAGTGCAACCCAACGAAGTACATGTAAACGGAATGGGACACTTGTTTTGGTTACAACGCCCTCTTGTGTTGTGTCCTCATCAGGCTTAGCGCCAGATCTTTGCTTAGCGCTCAGCCACAGTGTTCTAGTTCGTGCAGTGGCTTTACTTTTTACTCGTCCTTCTGCTTCTGCTTCTGCTCAATACTGTGCAATCACCTCCATTTTGGCGGTTATCACGCACAGGTCAGTGTGGCAGTATAGCAAGCTAAATTTTGAAGTGCGCTTTGGTAAAAATGGCTAAAAACAGGAAAATATCCTGCAACTTGGGAGCTAAAAAAGTTACATATGATCCTTCCACACTGACGTCCGGATGTCCTTTCGTTTAAACTAAAGGGCCTAAAGGCAACTTGTTTTCGTTCTGTCTCTCTCTTATAAGATGGTTTTTGGTTTGTTTTGATTTTTCATTCATAATGCTTTGTAGCAATTTATTCAGTATAAATCTAAGATCGGGTAAAAATGTTTCTTTTGAAACACGTGGGGGCGCTGTCGAACGGCCACTTAACTGCGCGCGACGCGGCACAAATGAAAGCATAGCAACACACGTGTCAATCTGTTGATGTTCCTTCAACTTGACTTCAAGTTCAAGATAAACCATGTCATAAGTCTGTTTTAGCCATCGTGATTTGTTATTTAACTTTCAAATCGTCTGATTCATGACTAAACATGACTGTCAAGGCTGTATTTGTCCTGTTTGTGCGGGTGGCGGTCTTGATGGGACTTCACATGCTGTGCCTCGGTGAATGTGATGATACGACAATGATGCCGTGTGTGTGGAGGTACGGCCGGTTTAATACGTAGACCCATTACTGGGCGATCGTGTATAGTGTAGGGCCCCTCTTTAGTTTTGATCAAATTATAGTCTAGCCTTGGTCAATGCTCTCGTCGTTATTCGTCCCGTACGCGGTCAATCGTCGGCATATATCCTCACGCGCTATGCACATGCATGTAAAATTACAGCGCGAACAGCGACCTCACGCGGCCACTATTTTTATATGCAAATCAGTTGGGGACGATCAAGAGCCTTGGTTCAATCGTCCATGTGAGGTTTTGGGGGTGGTGCTCATTATGTTAATAGCCTTAGCTGACCTTAAATGTCGTTTTCTTATTGGTCGATCGTTGCGTGGAAACTTGCATTGGGAAACGTGGCACCGTACATAATCCATACACGTACACGTTGTGTGTCTCTGCACACGGCACCAATGCACAAAAACTGTGGTTCCTGTCACGTCCGCAAAAGGCGAATAGCTGCAAATAATTTGATGACGTCCAGATTTACCAAGGTGTGATTGGACACTCCACATATTAGCCCCGCCTACACTTATCTGTATTCGCATACGAGGTCGTGCGCTAGAAATCCAGCGCAAAATAAAGAAAAACATAAGCTTTTGCCGACGATTGAACCAAGGCTTGAGATCGTCCTCAACTGATTTGCATAAAAAAATAGTGGCCGCATGAGGTCGCTGTTCGCGCTGTATTTTTACATGCATGTGCATAGCGCGTGAGGATATATGCCGACGATTGACCGCGTACGGGACGAATAACGACAAGAGCATTGACCAAGGCTAATTATAGTCAAGGGTGGTTTTATCATTCAAAAATGATTTTTTTTTTCACAAAAATTTCAGCCTGAAGCAGAATTCTATTGATTCTAATGACACCTTTTTAAATTTTGACAGTTTTTACTTGGGGTAGAAATTGCGATTTTCGTACGCAGTTTACGGTTGGTGCAGTGCGATTCAGCGTAGTATTGCGCGTCCACCACGACCATCAATACTTCAACAGTTCCCAAATCCCACCTCTTCCATATTAGTACGGGTGCCTTGTAAGGAGTGGAGATACAGCATGTGACCACTGAGAAATCTTATGTTATAGAGAAATTGTTCTCAGTCCGTCTTATTTTCTTCTACAAGTACATGTATTTTGAATCCCCCACCCCCCCCAAAAAAAATGTATGTATGAACAAAATAAACATTTTGTATTTTGCGATGCTTATTGATAACAGTTTTATACAAGTACATGTATTCAACTTTTTGTCATTTTTTCTTAACAGGATCGTTGCTTCTAAGTCAGATGTAGAGGCTGGATTCATTGGAACCAATACTCCTGTGAGTTCATTTACTTGCTTTCTAGGTTTTAAACAAAGAATGTGATGGAGGCAGGTATACACTGACCTACAATCTCCAAAATACTCTTCTGGTGCCCACTGAACAAAGGCATTGACAATTTGAGGAACTGCCACTGTATAGCCCTTTTCACACTAGAGCCTCTCAACCCGGGTTGAACTCAACCCTTGGTAGTCCCTGGGCGAACTCAGTGCCGCCCAAGGTTGAGTTTTTGATTTTTCAACCCCGCATTTAACCCCGCATCGTTTCACACTTGTTTCATGCAAATCAAGCTTATCATGCTCAGTTACTACTGTTTTTAACCCTGGCAAGAATTTCAACCCGGGTTGAAAATCTCCACCCTGGTCTGGGGCAGGGTTGAGTTCAACCCAGGGCAAAATCAATCTCGGGGTTGACGCAGGGTTGAAATTCTTCAAGTGTGAAACGAAGCATGTTTTCAACCCTGCGTCAACCCTGCGTCAACCCCGAGATTTGTTTAGTGTGAAAATGGCTTAAAGGGCTAGACAGAGCTACGTTTGTACTCAGAAGGTCATAGGTTCAAATCCCAGTCCCATCTATTTCTTTGTGAACGAGGCCAGTTTCCCTTTTTGTTCTGTTTGGATTCCCATTGAAAGTAGAAGACCTTAGGCCAAGTAGAAAATAAACCAGCTTCTCGCCCCCGCCCGCTTCTTTTTTCCCCGGCCGCCTGTTTTTTTTTTAATTCATACATTTGCAATATATTTTGCACATTTATTGTCTATATATTGTCTTTATTTGTTTCCAACAAAATTGTAGCTATGTAGAAAGGGTAATGGCTCCTTTGGACTTTTTGCAAATTAGTCTAGAAAATTGAAGAATCCATCCAGCATCTTGGAAAATCCACCATCTTGTGGAAATAACATCACACTTTTGCTCATGAATATGGAAAATTGCATTAGCATAAAAACCAAAAGGCACTAAAATACCTTGACAATGGCAAAACGGAAATTGAAATAGGGTTTAATGGGACACAAAGGTGCATTTTCAAGGATTGCATTTTAAAAATAACATTGCATGGGCCCTTTAAACTGAGGCTTTCAGGCCTAGCATGATTACATGATTGTACAGGCTTAGTCTCTTTTTTTTTGTAATAGATATAGTCCATCATTTGTAATTTGTGCATTTTGTTCGTTTCAAGCAACAAAAGTGTTCAAAATCATAATGAAGGATACTAAACAACTAACCTGATGAAGTTTCAGCTAAGCTTCAGCTGTATATTCCGAGAAAAACAGCATTCTAGGATCTCAATTTCAAATCAAAAGTTACTGAATCATGTTTTGAATTGTTTTGAATTGCAGCTATACGCGACGTTGCGCACGGATCCGACAAATTATAGCAACCGCGCACGCATGTGCGTCGTGCCAATGCTTGCACGCGCTTCGCCGAATAACAAAACGAACTACATTGTACTAATTTAAATTTTCCTACGGTGCGTCTTAAGACGCACCGTTGGAAAGGCCTTCTTTCGTTGATTACTTCAAAATGACAGCTTCCCAGAAAGAATAATTTCACAGGGAGTTTAGTTCCCTTACTATCTTTCAACCAAGTTTGTTTTTCAACAATAATTACGCCAGTTACTTTTCGAATGGCTGCAAATGATGGACTATAGCTTTAAACAAAATTTGTACACGTATAAAGTGGACCAACATGACCAAAATGCATCGCCCCTTAAAAGTGACAGTTGTTTTTGTTCTTTCTATGTTCCAGTTTCAAGTGTTCTATCTAGACACAGCATGTGCACAGGAGGTGCAGTGGGAGGCCACAGATGGATGCACAGTGAAGAATCAGAGGTAAGGGAGGATTTTAACATGATCTCTTTGATCTTTTATTTCTTACTTTTAAGTTGGAATTTTTTATTACTTAATTGTTAACAGTTACTTGTTAAGTGTTCTCCAGTTTGTAAATATGTATATGCATGCCTAGTTTTATTTTATGCTCTCTGTCCCAATGTACTGTTGTATTATGGTGATTGAAAAGTAATACAGATCTATGTACAAGATTAGTACAAGTTGTGTGCAATACATGTATTGAGAAAATTGTGATAATCTTGTACAAATATTTAGTGGGAAAAATTGTTGGAGGGGATGCTGCCAATAGAAATTTATTTGGGGGACATGTCTCTCTCCCCCCCCCCTCCCACCCCTTCCCTCCCCCTCCCACCCCCTTCCCCCGAGGATGGCATTCCCAGGCCCAGAACAGATGAGCACATTTCATGATTGCCAACCTAGGATAAGAAAGCTTCACATATTGGCCAGTGTGCCTATAGGTCTGTACTTCATTTATGCTGGAGGCCATAGGTTCCAAATATGTTTTTCAACAAACTTCCACATATCCATTCATATTGAGCTATTATCTGTTTTGTACACAGTTCACCAAGTACCATTGTCACTTGTTGCTATCCTGGGTACCACACGATTACCCCGACAATGCAGCAGTCCTGCAATCAATGTGTGAGTATATTTGAAATTTCATTTATATGTGTACATGTACATGTATGTAGCACTGCTGTTTGTATCTGTGAGGCCAATAGAACCATTTTCAATCACCTGCAATCACGCCTAGCAACGTCTCAAGGAAAACCATATTTGGAATAAAGACCAGACTGCTAAAAACCACCCTGTGTAATTTCTGTGTTATGAATATGATAATAAGAGAATAAATGTGTGCTTGGGAGGATTTTAAACACTCTGTTTATAAAGACTGCCGGGTGGGAGTCCAACCGGTCTTAAACATAGTGTTTAATACCTACCGAGCGCATATTTATTCCCATTTGCGGTCAAAAAATCAAAACTTTTTGGGCCTGAAGTCAAAACAAGTCGAACATTATCAATTTTCAACGATTTCGATCAACAAAACACCCCTCTAGCTGTACAATGGTAAGGCCCTCTGGCAACCAATTCCTTATATGGAGATTGAGGCGCGCTTTGCGCGTGCTGCGTGATGTGGCGCACAACGCAGATGTACCGATGTAGTGTGAATTTAGGACTACAAAATACTGACTCACTGGTAGTATTGCACATGCCTAGGTGAGGATTGTGAATGTTCAACCAATAAAAAGGTGCTGGTACCCGATTTCATAGGAGTCAAAATTTCATGTGACATTGGAAAAGTGATAAAGACCAGCCAGCCATGTCTTTATGAACAGTTTAAAACCAGTGACAGTCTCTCAACCAATAGGAATGGTAGGTATTTATAATTCTATAAAAAGTCCTTGAGTACATTTCCTATTACCCCTGCTCATTGGGCATCTGAAACAGCCTTTGCAATATTCCCTCCTACAGTGTCTGGATGTAGATCTATAGGTGTACATGTACATTTTCTGTTTTGTCATTGTATAATGGCTGTACAAATTTTGGCGAATTTTGTTTATAATTGAATACAAATGGAAATACGACATTGTTCAGTGAAAGATTGAAAAGTATGATTAGGTAGGGCTGTGCATGCATCGGGACCGGGTACCCGAGTACCCGACCGTTAATATCAGGAACAGGTTCTAGATGATGGGATCAGGTACCTGTAACCAACTTTACAAAAATTACTTAGTTACTTCTCAGACAATGAAAAAGAAAGGTTTTGAAGTCATTTAAGGGGAATTTTCAAAATGAAAACTAGGCCACATGGAAAAACAAAACATATTTCACATTTATGACACTCGCGAAAGCTGCAGTTTACACCGTAAAGCCATAAAGCTCGCTGTATACCCACTTGCATCTTGCTGTATTGGTGCATCCGAACATGCGGTGGTATTATCGTGCGAACCTTTGAAACAACCTCACCAGCAACTTCCGAGATTTGAATTTTGGCATGTTTGGCAAGTGCTTTAGTATGTATCTCAAGTTTATAATGTAGGCCTACCCATGATTAATTTTTGCCCCCTTCCCAATGGTCATTCTGCAGGTGTCTGTTGGGAAAACTGTTGCTGTCAGGAACAATCCATTGTGCTATCGATGGTATGCAGTGTCAGTCAACCAAGCACCCATGTAAGAATGTTCAATTCGGGCGATTCACAATGCAGTGCGCTACCTAGAGTTTGCCATGGAGCGTAAATTTTTCAAGTTTACAGTCGACAAAACATGGCCCATTTGAATGAGTGTCAGTAGACAACTTGAACTAATATGTTATAGATTGGGGCATAGCGTTCTGCCGTCTTGCAAAAAACGCCACATTGCTAAAAAGGAAAAGATAAGGGCAAACAGATCCTCGAATCATACGCTTACGAAACTACTGACCGGAAAAAAGTGACAATTTCAAATGTCCCACTCTGCGAATTTGTCGACCATCTCCCACAATGCACTGGGAAAAATTAACCCTCCATGGCACACTCTTGGTGGCGCACCGCATTGTGAATCGCCCGAATTAAATGAGATTTTAAAATGAGTTTTTAAAGACTTCTGCATGAGAGACTATAAATACCGGTACATGGTGTCCTGAATACGGTTTGTTGCGAGTTGTGAAGAAGCTAAAAGTATCAGTATATTTTCAGTGTGATTTGTTCAAAAGTCTGGCTTCTCACATTAACAAATCGGTGGGCAGAAGGTGCAGCAAAATGAGGCCAAACTTGAAACCATTACGACAGCATGAATCAGTGCAGAGGTATGTCTGTCGTACATGTAGTCCTTAGAAGTCCTACAAAAATTAGCAAAGTTGGGGGTAAAAAATGTAACAAATTCCAGATTTTGTTTTTAAAATTTGCCAAATTAACTCTGTGGTAGGCCTATGCGACGTACAGCAAGCTGATATATCGACTCAAGATGGTGCTCACTAGACAACCAATGTATCAACTAGATAATATTGCACTTTGTTTTGACTTTGGTTGCATGTGATGAGACACACGCTTGAGGTATTTCCATTTGATATGGAAATATTAGCAATAAAATGCCTCTAAGCAAATACCATATAAAGACCTTTGGTCACTGTGATATCTCCACTGGATACATAACCAATGGAGGCTGTCAATAACTACATGTACCTCCTCAATGGTTAATAACAGAAAGTTAGGGGAGACAACTGGGAGGAACACTTAAATAATGGACCGATCCAGTAAGCCCCTCCCACTGCGTACGTGGGCAAATTAACACGCGCTTCTCTCCAATGCCACACTGCATTTTCCTGCCGCGCGCATCATACTTGCGTGCATGCACGTCGGACTTTTGTGCACGCATGTCGGACATAAATCACAGCTGTGATTGGTCAGAATACCATGGGGCGGTGCTTACTGGATCAGTCCATTGTCGATGACACCTGCCGCTCATGCGAAGATGACACGGATTTGTGCACATTCTGAATAAATTTAAGTGTGGTACTTTGCATCAGGTGTGCGTGAGCCAGTACATGCGAACCAGTGCGCATATGCGGTGTGTGCCCTAATTCCACTGGAGCACCTGTGAGTAATGCCATCATCTACTGTCAGTGCATGGGCCAGCATCAACTTGGGGGACGAACAGGATCCTTCCGGTGCGAAGGTGGAATCTTCAACCTACACCGCCTGAAAGCCAAGACCAAGGTCCTGCACAGTGATGCTATTTGCAGGGATGACTGTGCTCTTGCAGCACATACAGAAGAGCATGCCCAGTCTCTGACGGACTCCATCACGAGGTCAGCTGAGCTGAAGGTGGATGAAACCCGGCTACCGAAAGCCCTCCTATAGATACAGCGAGCTGGCATACAGGGCAAAGGACGATCAGAGCCCATAGAAAGCGATTCAAGGACCAACTAAAAGTCACGCTAAAGAAATGGCCATTGATGTCAACAGGAACTTTGCATGGCAACAAAATTGTGTGACCTTCTGTTGTACAAGACTTTAACTTAACGATAGGTGCAATGGTGAATAACATTAAAATAAAAACACTTCAGAATTTGGTGATTTCCCTCATATTGTTACTTGTACACTGCTTTGAAAAACTCAACTCACACCATCAGCTAATAATAATCGGCCTTAAATTAAGTGTGAATGTGATCTGCCTGAGTGCAGTAATAAACAGTCTGGTGGAAATATTTCCATGTCTCCAATCATTCGTGCATGTGTTACAATGTACGTGTTAAGAGTGTTGTAAGTGATTGATGTAAAAGTAACAGGTCCCGCAGGAATTCACAGATGCTATCCACCTTTACAAGAGGAAGGGGGACGTTCCGATTGCAACAACCACTGGGGCATTTCTCTACTCATCATTGTTGGAAAGATATTGGCCCGAGTGATCGTCAACCGCATTGCTGACCTGGCAGAGCATTTTAGTCCAGAGAGTCAGTGCGGCTTTCGCCCCAACCGAGGAACCATGGACATGATCTTCGCGGCCCGTCAACTACAGGAGAAATGTAGGGAGCATTATAAGGACCTTTATCTGATATTCGTCTCCTTCGAAACCATTCAACTCTGTCAGTCGAAAGGGCTTGTGAAAACTGCTACACTGTACTGTGTGTGGGCTGTCCAGAAAAGCTTGTCAAATATAATTTGGGACTTTCACAACAGAATGAAGGCCCACGTCACAGACGGTGGCGGGCAGTCGGAACTGTTTTGTGTGGAGAACTGAGCAGGCTGTGTCTTTGCCCCGCTGCTGTTGGGGATCCTAATCGCAACCATGATCCCCGATGCATACAACGACTGCGACCATGGCATTGTCGTCAACTTCCGGTGTGAAGGTGGAATCTTCAACCTGCGCTGCCTGAAAGCCAAGACCAAGGTTCCTGCACAGTGCTGCTGTTCGCAGATGACTATGCTCTCGCAGCACATACAAAAGAGGCTGCTCAGTCTCTGACGGACTCCATCACAAGGTCACTTGAGCTGAGAATGGATGAAGCCCGGCTACTGAAAGCCCTCCTGTACAGCAAGCTGGCAGACGGGGCAAGGACAATCGGAGCCACTAAGGACCAACTTAAAGTCAAGCTGAAGAAATGCGACATCAAGAACTTTGAGACGCTGGTTATCAACTGTAAAGCGTGGAGAAATGCCATTCATCTGAAAGTGCACAGCTTTAAAATCATGCGGATCGACAGGCTGAAAGAAGACCACCACCCTCGGACAGCCACCCTTGCAACCAGTTCCCCAGAGTATATATGGCTTGGCCATCGGTCAACTGAGCCACAAACTGGCTCACACGAGGAGGGCTGCAGCCAGAGGATTTGAGACCAATCCCAGATTGAAGTGGGCAGACTGTTAGAATACCAGATCCGTTGATCTGAGATGGCTAAACCCCGACGACAACAAAATCTTTGCTTCAAACAAAAACATCAACAAGCTCTGTCGATTAAGTGGACATTAAAAATTATGAAATAATTTTTGTAAAGACAAACACACAACTAACATTATTCAGCCGAAATAATTGTAAATTGGGATTGTGTCTGAATAAACTAATTAACAGTCTTGTTCAGAAGTCCATGTTTCCAATCATTGGTACATTTACTGTAATTGTATCATGTGCATCATATGAAAAATAAAAGTTACATCCAAAATGCTCGTACCTCTTCACATTGTCTTTAATTTACTAGGCTTGATTGTTTGAAGTAGTTTTGTAGCTCATCAGGTGTGAGCTGCTGCCTCTGTGTGCCAGTGGTACTGCATTGAATCTCTTTATTTTTAAAGGTTCTGCAAATGAAATTTTGCTTGAAACCATCTTATTCATTCTTAAGGATGGTGGCTTTGAAGGATTTTCAAACGTGAAGTACATTGTAAAGTCCAAGAACTATTCCATTGACAAATGACACATGCGGTGGTTTAGCCTGCTTCTGTAATTGTAGCCACTGTGAAAAAAAACCTTTCCCTCAAAAAGAACACTTTTATTAACTCATTGCTTGACTACAACCTGAAAATCGGGATGCCATTTGTTATTTCTACCACTTCTGCTGGACTTGACCATTAACGGATCGTAGTGACCTTCAACCTCCCCGGTCAAGGGCAAGAGATCAGCACTCGATTGGTGACAGCTGCACAACATCCGCAACCTACTTAAGACTGGTAAGCCTGGGATGACCATGAGGCCTCGTCCAAGTTGCAGGCTGTTGCCAAAAAAAGGTTGAACTGGATGGCAGCATCAAGGGCAAGATGAGCAGGGACCGGAGCTTGAGGCGCCGAACATGACCAAAAATGGTGTATCTCTGACAAAATGCTACCAAGCCTAGTGCGCTGCTGGGTGATTGCAAATAAAATGCAATATCTACAGCTAGTGAATGGGTAACTGCTACTGATGCGTGGATCAAGTTGCCTACTTTGGATGAGTTGAAGACAATGAAGTGGTGGTACTGTACAAGCGTGTATTCTTTTGGATTTTTGAGATCTGTCAGACAATGCCTTCATCTTGTTCGCCCTAGTTTTAAGAGCAACGCCTAGATGAGTCTCTAAAATATAAGGGAATTTATCTTGATACTGTAGCTATGCAGCCATAAATTTCAATACCTTCTGCATGAATTAATAAAGTGTCTGGTGTGAAAAAATTGTCTCTCCTATGATGTGCATGTACTTTGTGTTCAGTGATTTGTACATTGTAAGTGAGTGTAAGTCATGTGCATTTTTGCTTTGAATGAAAGAAGTAAAAGATCTGTAAAAAATATGTCTTTCTGTCATCATTGTGTTGCTGTAATTAACTTTGTTTCAGACAGCCTAGGGTTTCTAGTTTTTAGCGCCCCTCACCGCCCCCCCCCCCCCCCCAGAAAAAACACATACATGTAATAAGTTTCTGTTTGGAACTTGCGGAGCATATTAGGCTGTGAGCCACCAAGTATTCAGTTAGGAACTGGCAGAGTTCATTCAATAGGGAGCTAACAAGTAAATGGGAACCAAGTATTCAGTGATTATAGTTCATTCAGCGGGGAGTTGTCAATCTTAACTGTTCTTGCAGAGTCCATTTTAGAAAGTGACAAGTTTCCAGTTAGGACCTGGCGGAGTTCGTTCTGTAACAAAATGACAAGTACCCAGTCAGGAGCTGGCACAGTGTATTCAGCAGGGAGCTGACAAATATCCAGAAGGGAATTGGCAGATTTCATTCACCAGGAAGTATTTTTAAAAATGAGTCTAGAGTTATTGTGACGAGTATCCAGTCGGGAACAGAGTTTTTCAGCTAGGGCCAAGGAGTAAATGCATGTACCTTGGGAATGGTGGAGGAAAGTCAAATGGGAGCTGGCTAAAGTAAATCTCTTTTCTATTGATATTTGGATGTTAAGGGCTCCATCAATTGGAGTTTATCAAAATAAATGATCATTTAGCTATTAAAAGAGAAGTCTTTTGGACCTTTATTAGTACACTTGTACTTGCCCTTATAAGTAGGAAAATTGTCTATCACTGCGAAATTTTTCCAGACTATAAATTTATCATTACACAATATCAACATCAATCATGTTAATGGAAGGCATCGGCGCATGCGGAATGCTTTCCTAACTATGTGTCCTGTTGCTGCATTCCACTAGCATCACAAAAATTCAAGAAACCCAACGAAGCATTTCTTTTTGCCAAGATTTCCATGTGTAAGGTGACCCCCCTGAGCTCACTTGAGCAGCGTAATACTGGGCTCAGTCGTATGAGTTCACCACTCGCTGATGTTGGCTGAGGATGACTTCTCGTCTGGTAGGACTGTATAAAAGCTTTTCTTTCAAGAAAAAACATAGGATATTGTTTGTCAAGCCAATCCACTTGTAAGAAATTCCAATTAGGTAATTATATATGTAACACACGTGTGAAATTAACATCCTTTTGTATTTTTTATTTTTGTTATGCTTTGGTATTACTTTTTTTTTTAAATTGAGTAGCAAAATATAGGTAGGATGAGTAATATTCTTATATAGGCCCTGTCCAAGTTACTTGGCTCCGGCAATAACATGCTCACCTGTCAGAAGTGGATTTTGCCTGGCGTATTTTGCCTGTAAGTAATTACCAGCCTGAGCCAAGTAATTTGAACACTGCCTTACAGCATGTCAGATTTTGTTTCTCAGATGGCATGATCGGGACCCCAGACCTGGTCAGTGGACCATAGAAACACTGAGAGTATGGGTCATCGATTGGACCGAGGCAGGTGATGAGGAACAGAATAACACTGCAACCACTCCATCACAGGTAAACATTTCACCCCTCTGAGCATCACATCAATTGGAAGCCTGTATGTATATCTGAATAACATGTATTTGGCAGTGGCTTGCATTATACAGGGTGAGTAAAAACAAAAATGAAACCCAAATGTTGGGACCATTTTTGAGGATGTAGGATATGAAAGCCCAATTCCTAAGCTTTCTTTGAGTACAAGAATCATTCAAATCACTCATGTACTTTTCAAGTTACAGAATTTTAAACATAACCACCGTTTTAAGGTTCTGTCCACGGATCACAAAAAAGATCAGTGTTCTTTCAACAAAACAAAAAGAAATCACATAGGGATGTGTGTGAATTGTTCTCGCTTTGCTGAAAGAACGTACGCCTTTTTTTAGAACACTGATCTTTTTTGTGATCCGTGGACAGAACCTTAAAACGGTGGTTGTGTTTAAAATTCCGTAACTTGAAAAGTACATAAGTGATTTGAATGTTTTTTGTACTATGAATCTGGCTTTCATATCCTAGATTTTGAAACTGCTACATGCAGAACTTCAATAAAAAGTAGTCCCGACATTTGGGTTTCGTTTCTTTTTTTACTCAACCTGTATTGAAGTGCCTGTAACTTCTCGTAATTGTGGTCAAAGTCCAAAAACATCCCTGTATTTAGGAGGAGAATTTTCCCATAACTTAATGGATATTCAGTGATTTCATGCAATTGTATATTGCGTAAAAAAAATGGCTGCACAAAATTAGGGAATCGCTATACAAAGAAAAATATTGCATAGCAGTGTTTGCTATGCAATTTTTTTAAGGAAATCAAACACTTGTAGCCTGATTTTCATTTGGAAAATTCCCCACTAAAAAGGGCATTCAGAACCAGCCTCGACTCCATGGGCGCGTGCGTGTTCCTTTACTAACCCCTGGCCGTGATGTACACGTAAACGATGCTGAATGGCTATTGAGAGCGTACTGCGTGCGCATGTCAAAGATTGCACGCCCATAATGCGCTCACGTGCTTTGCATGTCACGTCACGTATGATTTTTTTTTGTTATTCAAAACTCGCGATGCCTGTACGATATGGATTATGGCAGCCTCGTTTTTTGCTAAAAAAACTTTGTATCTACGGTTGTAAAGGGATGAAAGGGGTACGTACATTTAATACAAATCTTTGCTAAATAACACAACGTCCAAACGTCCTACGCTTAATTAAAATTATATGTGTACATGTATTTGTCACTCAGAGACAAGCAGATATACTTGTGGACAAACTAATGTGTGTAGAAATAGGTCTCTTTCAAATGACGTCATTTCCTACAGACCAGCCACGTGCATCGGCATTTTGAGCGTTAACTTGCATAACGCGCATTGGCTGCGACATATTGAGCAACAAGCACGCTTGTTTGGAACATTTTCAACACTGCGCAATGGGTGCTTGATTGCGTATGTAAAATACGCAGTAGCAGTTCTCCTACAGAGATGGCCATCTTTGAGAGAGACCTATGACATTTCATGATTGTCCTGGCCCCTGGGTATTATTTAAACTTGACTCAGAAAGGGCACTCTGAAATAACTTTTCACTGAGACAGCAATTATATCCATGGGAAATTTACACATTCAAATCATAGAGTACACGTATATAGCACTTGAAATTGCCATTTGATACTTGATAATTTAACTTCACTCCAAAGCTTCTTTTCCTAAAAGACAAAAAAATTACAATGTATGTGTAGTATTCTGCAGTTTTCACAAGAAAGTTCCATGACAATGGGCAACGACCAACTGTGCAACAGGTTCATGCCACCAACCAACAACAGCTACAGGTTGACAATGTCACATTCAATGAAGACTGGGGGTCAGTTATGCATTCATTTGTTTCTAATAGTGATATTTTTTCTTTTAAAATATTTTAAACTCAGCATGTTTAAAGACTGCTTGTAGACAGACTCATTACTTAATTGTTTGTTTTATGACTGGTATTAATATTAATGCTAGCTGATTATGGCTTAGTGGAAAACATTTTGAATGCTTTTTGTTGTGCCAAACGTAGTGAAATCCCTTTGGGCTGCGAACACTGAAGATCAGAACACCCTTCAGGATAGCATAAAACTGTTTTATCAAATAATGAAGAAGTGAATTAAATAGTCATGGCTGTAATATGTTTTCCTGGTACAATTCTTAACTAATTCCACTCATTGAGTCATAACAGCAAAATTTGTAATGGAGGGTCACATGTTACAGTGTATGTACAAGTAGGCCTATAATCTTGAAATCAGTTCAAATTAGTTGTGATTGTGATTATTCACCTGTTTTCTGTTAAATTTTTGTCTTAAAATTGGAACCTGATTAAAAGGTCAGGGGTTTGACAGGATGCATGGACCCCTTAATTGAACTAATGGTAATCATTTGATAAATGAATTAATTAATGAGAATGAAATATTAGTTTTTCAAATTAATCTCTAGTTAATGATAAGCTGTATGTTGGAGCTGTTGATGGAAGTGGCTCAAAAGGGCACCAAAGAAGCCAAATTTTGAAATTGGCATAAATGAAACGAAACATTACATGTACATGTACTTAAAGTTTACCAATAATCAAATTCTGTACATTCTATATCAACAATTGTTTTCCTCTTCCTTTTTAAAACATTTTGGCAGGTGTTGGGAAGTACTTGTTAGAATTCCTGTCTATTCAGAATTGGAGCTGAAGATAATGGGCAGTCCAGACAGAACTGTTTTTGCTTGCTTCATAGGGTAGGTAACTTAACGTACAGTACATGCTGTATATGATGACTCTCTGCCTTGATTTTGCAGTTCAAAGTGCCATTTAATGTAATTTTTTCATCATAGTAATGTTATTGTCTTACCTGTACAGGGGGGTTAAAAAAAAGAACAACCACATTTGACAGCAATTTTCACCTATTTTTAAAAATTATTTGTAACTGTCGATTTGTAGCTATTAAAGTACTGGCCCTTAAGCAAATTTGACGAAAAAAATCGTTGCATTTGCACATTTTGTCGTTGAGCTATGCTAATTTGAACATTTCATGTGCGAAACCAGTTTGTCGTCAGATGTATACATTCCCTTCGCTTGACTGAGCTCAGCTTAATTTGAAAGGGCATGACATTTGATTGTTATGTTATGTAATGTTATGCAACAATGAACTTTAGCCGACACCTCATTGAGTAGATGATCTTAACACTGACATGAATAATTGGAAAGCTTAAATAAAAGTTACCAGGGCAAAATATATTTTGGTGGGAAGGTTTTTTAATTTTTATGAACTACGAAAACATCCAATTTACATAGAACTAGTAAATACCTAAAATCTGCAGCATTCACTTTTTATTGTTGAGAATTGTTCTTTTTCTATATCAAGTACGCCCTTCAAAATTAACAGTTGATTGTAAAAAGGTTCTGTTTATTATCCATTTCTGTATTTGATGAAAGTGTTGCTTTTTGCGCGCATGCGCGATCTTACAAGCATGACCCAAGCTTTATCATCTCTCGCGTAATCTTGGCATTTCTCGCTGGCATTTGGCGGCAATTCCCAGTAGCTGGAGTTGTGCCAATCCCATTGGCGGCTCCCCGTTGCCATGCAAGCTTGCGTTGCGGATTCCTTCATCGCCCGGAACGTGTCCAAATCGTGCCCAAATTCCGGACCGTACTTTTGGACTTTGGTCCAGAAAGTCCGGTTGAAGTGTTGGTAGAGCCTCAGGTCAGCTGCGTTCCACCGGAGAATTTTGTCTCTCATCCCCGCCGGGATGCTTGTGTGGTTTCCGCTGGGTCTCCGAACCGCTTTGGAGATGTACACAATGTCTTGGAAATCCCAACACATGAGCTTTTTCAGGAGTAACAATGACTCGTCGAAGTACTCGTTCAGCATCACCAGGTCCATGCCGCGACTCAACGAGTTGATGGCAGCCTCTACCACCCGGAGATTCTTGTAATCTTCCCGCTCCAACCCCAGAGAGAAAAACTGGCCATTCCTGAAATACTTGTTCCATTTGTTGTTGCTCATTTTCTGGGTGTGTCTTTGGGGGTCCCTCATGAAGACTTCAAGAGGGTCTTCGTTGGCCTTGTGGGGTACCGCCTGGTCGAAAAGGAAGTACCTGAAGAAGGATTCGGTTCGGGCGATGGGTTCCCTTATCATGGTGAAATATACGGCGTTTGGAATAAGAATTTCATCCACGGTACGGTTGTACAGAGCGTGATTCACCAAGACTTGGTACCCGCCCAGCGCCGGCCAGACCAGGGCGCCGCTCCAGTCCATCAGGTTCCACTGGAAGACCAGCCGCGGGGTGTCAAAACGGTACCTCTGGTTGCTCATGGGGAAGTAGTGGACTGCTCCGCTGGGCAGCGCGAAGTTGAGATCGCGCCGGTAGCCGTAGCGCTCCAGCATCGTGGCGATGGTGGAGCTACCAGTTTTGTGGATCTTTATGAACACGAAGCGGTGGTTGGGTTGGCAGGGATTGGGAGCAGACATGTCGTCCGTTCCCTTCTTCTGTTCAACATGTTGCAGCTTCTGCCTGGTCCATTCGTTAATCTTCCTGACATTAAAAAAAAGTTTTAAGAGAAAAATTGTCTGGATACGTAAAGGCATCTTAGTCTATTGAAGATCTCCTTGCACAGCAAGGGTCTATGATACGCCAGCAGATTTATTGCAGCGGTATCCAGCAATTGAATATCACACATAAAATAGGATTTTCATTCTAACTGCAACTTACGTGGTAGTTACCGGACGCACCGGGCTCTTGGTAGATCGTTGCTTGACCAGCATGCCGACTTCGATAGACATCAGCCCGATGACTACAACCAGACACGCTGCGGTGGTCATACGCCACCAGTGTCTCGCGGACCACCCCATCTTGTGATGGCTAGAAAAACACCGGTACTTTACGGTATAAAATGTGCTCAAAAGGTGTGCGTTTCACCAGCCAAGATTTACCAGTGCAGAGCCTTCTCGCGATCGACTGCCGACGTGGAACGTTGGTCGTCACTTGCTTGTCCATCCCGTGAAGTAATTAATTGTGTGAGGGTTGCAATTAAATACACGAAAATGAATTGGGGGGGTGGGATGATTGAAAATTTAAAAAATGAGATACATTTATTTTTGTTTAGCTTTGTACCATCTGCTGTTGTTATAGTAGACGATGCATGCATTAACGTGCCCTATCTTTACGAAATAAAAATCAATTATTGTCATGCTGATCCATCCGTACTATAGCTCAGCGGATGTGTGTTATAGTTACTACATGTATTTAATTGTGCACCTTTTTCCTAAAAGCGCCAAATCTTGTACAGATAGGTAAAAATAATGTTATTTAAAAAAAAAAACGTGGACAAGACTGATTTTGGTGACTTGTATTCAAATTAGCATAATATCACTGTTTTTGCGACTTTTTACTAAGCTTTTTCACAGTGCATGGTTAAAGGCCCATACTTTACTACTATGTGAAAAAATATTTGAAATAAGTTCAGTACGTAGGTGAAAATTGCTGTCAAAAGTGGGTTTCCTTTTTTTTAACCACCCTGTGGAGCATTTCTACATAGGCAATATCCCCTAAAGGGCGCAAGCTATTCCCTAAAATATATTTCCCATGCCCCCCACCATGACAAGTTCTCGTTGCTCTGAGCATACAGTAGTCCAGGTGCAAGATGTTGTTGTGGTTTGATAAGCCATAACCTGACGCTGCGATAACTCGCTGCTGCGAGAGGGCGCTTTCACGACAAACTGCTATCACCACGAACCGCCACCAACAACACCTAGGAATTCTTGTAAAATCTCCCCCGAAAAATGGGGGGAAACTTGTGCGCCAGCTCTGTAGGAAATTACGGTCTATTTTCAGTCCCATTCATACTATTAAAAGAACACCACAAAAGACTTACCAAGTTGCAAAAAAGTATTGCTGCATCTTGTATGCTACTTAAAGAAATTTAAGAGTTTGGTTCAGAACTACCATTAAAGATTTTGAATGCATGCACCCTCCATATATTAGGCCAAACAGGTGCACATGCATTACACAACTGCTACAAAATTCCCAAGACATTGTTTCTGGTGGTTCGGGGGTGATAGCGGTTCGTCGTCATTATAACGCCCTCTCACTGGGCAGGTTATTGACAAAGTGGTTTATCAACAATGTCTTGACTCAAGACTAAGCATGCAGTCGTAAAATATGTGATTTAATTTCTTAGCTCCGTCTTGGCCTCTTGTTTTGTTCAGTCTTTTTCAGTCGACTCTATATCCATTCAGGTACGCTTTGCTTTGTAGTTACCACGGCGTTTTCTCCAATGTTTTTGGAGTGGTCTCCTTTGTTGACAACGGTTACACTTGCCCCAACTTGGCAATTTGTTCACTCCCCATTTGGAGATGAGCGGTGCTGCTGCCTGTGTGGCATCAACCAATGCCGATCTTTGCCTCTACCGCTTTGTCAAGCAGAGGGACACTTGCTCAATCTCAGCAATTCCTACATGTACAATCCCTTTTTAAGAAAATGGCAATTCGTGCACTCCTTGCCTTTCACTGCTTTGTGCCATATGAGAGCAACCCCAGCTTGATCAGGAAATGTTCTCTCTGCAAAGCTTTTGACCATCTCATTCACTTCTCTTGTTCACTTGCATAAAATTGGCCTTGCGTCCTCTGCGCCACAGCGCACAGACCAGTATGCGCATGTGGTGCATCCACCCCGCCCCGTCCTGTCCCGCCCCGCCCCGCCCTGCCCCACCCAAACGAGGGCTCTCAAATGTGCATGGTCAGAAAGCACCATCTCTTGTACATGCATGGAGTCTATAATGGTGTTCATTCAAGCGTCTGTACGCTGAAGGATGTGTCGTTGTGGGTGGGCTGCAGGGGGATTGTGGGAAATAAATCTTAGCGAAAAATGTCCAAACATCATCTCAGGCCATTGAGAATGTGTACAGAAGCATGCTTAATTGTAGAGCTTTGTCAAAATGACATTAGACCTGTACCTGTAATTGCGTAGTGCAAAGAAAATTACATATCAAATTAGGTTTTGCCCTTCACGAACGTATGTTAACACTGTATACTCAGTGTGTTACCTCCCGAGTGAAAGTTGGAAAAAGTCACTCGGGTGGGACTCGAACCAACGACCTCCTGCTTTCTAGTGCAGATGTCTTACCACTCGACCACTGAGCTAACGGGATCGGTTGGCTGGTTCAAATCTAATGTACATCACCCCGACGCAAAGTTCCATCTTATGAATAAAATTACATATAAAATGTGTTGATTCCTGCCATTTGTGCATAAACCAAAAGTCATCTTTTTCAATATTTGCTCCCTATATGCAGTGACACCACTGTGTTGCTAACAAACAACTGGTTGTCTGTGGCAATCCAAGGCCAGACTGCTCAGCTCCATCACTTCGCTGGGTATCCAACAAGAGTTGTTCAAGATCCCTGTGCTAGTCACGTTGCCATTCTCTTATCTCAGTAAGTCAAAGGTTAAAATTAAAAGGCAAGATGGCAAATATTTTGATTTGGTGTAGATTGATTTCAGCAAAGTGTATTTTATACACAACTTTAAGAAAAGTTGATTAGACTTTCAGGTATCATGAGATGGTGGGGGAAGCAGATTCTCTTTCAATATCACTGTCCCTTTTTTTTCTTCAAGACAAGCTTATCAGTAGTTTTTTGGCAGATTTGCTGTGAAAGTTCCATTCAGACTTACACTTTTAATCTCTCCTGAAATTTGAAAGTTTGAACATTTATTGTAGGGTGCCAGACTGTTAATTTGTTATTATCCACAGGCTTGGGCAAAAAGTGCTCAAAAAATAACAGCTCAATCACAGATTGTAGTGTGGATGAATGATGTGCAAACCCGACCCGAAACCGACCCGACCCAAAACGGACTTCGGGTCGGATCGGGTCGATTGGTCCATCTTTTCAGTCAGGTCGGGTTGGTTTCGGTTTTGTATTTACATTTTCGGGTCGGGTCGGATCGGGTTGGTTTAGCCATCTTTTGGAAAAAAACCGAAATAAACCCAAATAAACCAAAACAGTTGAGAAATTCAAGTGATGCAATATTATTGACAGTCACTGTGACCGCAGCCCATTGTGGTGTGGCCAACGTGCGTACTATCAAGTTCCCATGGTATTAATGTCTCCAGTCAGATCAGGACTGACAGTGAAATAGATAGATTGTAACAGTTTTCATGATACTGCGTGGTGATACCATGCGTTTGTTCAATAAGCCCAGTTGCTCTTGATCAGCCCACTGAGTGTAGAGAGACGATGGTTTTGCAAAAGAATTCATGCCACGTGGGTAAGGGCAGGCACAAAAAAGCGATCACTTTGTCCGAGCCAGGTATTCGGGGTTTTTTCGGGTCAGTTCGGGTTCGGGTCGTTTCAGGTCGGTTTTAACTTATTTCTTGATCAACTGGTAAAGAGTCTTTTTGACAGTGATTACAAAGCCCTTGCTCAATTGGACTACAGCTTTGCAGTTGTAATTATCATGGATTTCCATTTGAAGAATACATTTTGTCATTGTAGCATTGTTTCTGTAATAGAAGCTGCTGTCTCCCCCTCCCATTTAAGATAAAAGGGAAGATAAGAAAAAAATGCTCTCTTTGTACTCAGTCACCTCTTTCTTTCTGTTACATAGGAATTTATTGCTCCTTACAGAGGATGGATTCTTGACTTCAAGGAATCTCACTTTACCACTTCATCTAGCACAGGTAGGTAGGTAGGTCTCTTAACATGAGTGACCAGCCTGGTGAGATTAGCAATATTAATCCTTTATTCAATGGCAAATTAAATAATCACGCATGAGCTTCATGTATAGCAAATAATACTAATTTACATCAAACTTTAAGATTCCAGGGAGACAATAGTTAAGGATCTTGTGGCACAAATTCAAAGGAAGTCTGTCAATAAACAAGTACATGTATTCAGAAGTGGACAATACAGGGTGAGCTAAAAAAAAAACAACACCCAAATGTCGGGACTGTTGTTTAATTGAAGTTCTTCATGTAGCACTTTCAAAATCGAGGACATAAAAGCCCAATTCATAAGCTTTCTTTTAGTACAAGAATCATTCAAATCACTTATGTACTTCTCAAGTTATTGAATTCTAAACACAACCACCGTTTTAAAGTTCTGTCCACGGATCACAAAAGAAAGTGTGCGTCCTTTCAGCAAAACGAAAACAATTCACACACATCCCTATGTGATTTGTTTTCGTTTTGTTGAAAGAACACTGAACCCTTTTTGTGATCCATGCATAGAACCTTAAAACGGTGGTTGTGTTTAAATTTCTGTAACTTGAAAAGTACATGAGTGATTCAAATTATTCTTATACTAAAAGATAGCTTATGAATTAGGCTTTCATATTTTTTTTCTCACCCTGTTTTGTACAGTTAAAAATTGCATTGAGGGTAAACATTGGCATTGGTCAGAAATGAAGGGGTTCAGCATATTTTGTTTCCAAACAGAGCTTTGGGAATATCAACCCTCCTATGCAAACATACATTCTGTGCCAAGTTGTCCTTTCAGTCAAAATCAATCAAGTGACTGTATGTTTTCAACAGTGAAGAATTCCGAGCCTACATAAAGCAGGATTGACTGGCTGTGACAGTTTATGTAGCTAATGTTACAGCTTTGCTTTGACTGTGGGTGATGAATAAGCCAGCTGTGCCCACAACAAGCCTGTTCATGGTCTGTTAACTGAATTTGATTAGTCACAGTGCTTGCTTAACACATATGATCTGACTGTTGGTGACTAGCCTGTGTTAAAAGTATAGCAGGGGAAGTGGATGGAAATTTGGACCACATGTCTGTGACTGTTTAAATAGAAGGCGGGTTAAAGTGCATAAACAGGATAAATCTACAAAAGTAGATCTTTATTTTTTATTTTTTTGAAGAAGTCTTGATGAGCCTTGTACGTGTGTCACTAATGCTAATATACAATATAATGTTCGCATGAGTAGAACAATTAACCCTGATTAAGGTACAAAATGAAAAGGGCACACATTTATACCCTTACGCGAACAATGCATTGAGAACCAAGGTTACATGTAGCTCCACAAAGCCAGTTTCTGATTCTGTAATTTCTGTACAACCATAACCACGATTATCATTTGCCTGCAACCGTATTTGATGGGGAAAAGCCTGATGCCTTCCATGGCTAGTGCGCAGACAGTGTAATTGGGCCCACAAATTGCCTGGCTGGATCGCAGCCTCATGCTGGGCAAAGTGGGAATTCCAATACTGCCCAGCAAAGTAGGAATGCATCCAAAACTTTATACATATTGACAATTGTACGAAGTTTTCAATGTACTTTGATGATTGTCATTAACACAGAAGCATACTGTGCCGGTTAAAATTGTGATTTTACTTGCCATAAATCGGGAAGGGGTGTTAAAATTAACCATTGTTAATATTCCTACATTGCGCTGCTACTGAACCTCGGCAAAGTGGGAATTTCCGTCAAAAATGTAACTGCTATAGTCAAGGGGTGTTGAAATTACTCTTCCTACATTGCGCTACTACTAAACCTGGGCAAAGTGGGAATTTTGTTAATTTGATGTACTTTTCTACAGGTAATTGGTGTGGAATTTACCCATGGGTAAGATTCCCACATTGCGCTACCACCGAAACCGGGCAAAGTGGGAATATTACCAACGGGCACTTTGAACAGCCCTTATCTACAGCAAAATTAAATCATAATAGACCTAAATTCCCACTTCATTTTTGCCCAGGTTCTGTATAGTAAGGCAGTGTGGAAATATTACTAATGTTTCATGTAGGAGATTGATCAAAATTCCCACTTTGCTCAGGTTGATTAGTAGCGCAAAGGCAACATTCCCACTTTGCCGCGCAGTACTAGTGTTGGAATTCCCACTTTGCCCTGGGCGAATTCCGAATTTACCCAGATTCCCACATTGCGCGTGACACAGTGACTCAAGTGACCGCATCAGATCTCTAATGTAATGCACACAGATAATGCAGTGATCTCATATTTGACAGAATCTCAGTCTTGAGGTGCAGAGTGTTGCCTTCACACCCACACACCTCCTACTGCTGATAGACTCCAACGTGTATGGTTTGCACAGGACGATGGAAAACTTGACCCTGATTGCTGGTGAGTATACATTTTAAAACTGGCAAGGAATGTTTTCAAATACATTGTATGCACCTTCAGGATCAGAATCATCAGATTCACTCTGTTTCTGCAAAAACAGTAATTTTGGATTGGTAAAAGCCAATAATCCTTTGCTATCTTAAGCAGAAAAAAGTGGTTGCATTTGGGGCAAATTAGTACAAAATGTTTACCCAACAAAAGTATCCACAAACTGAAGATGCCTTGATTATGAGATTAGCGCAGAACTTCTGCACAAGCACTGTAAGCAAAGAATGATGACTATTAACCCTCCTATGCAAACATACACTCTGTGCCAAGTTGTCCTTTCGGTCAAAATTGATCAAGTGACTGTTTTCAACAGTTAAGAATTCCCAGCCTACAATAAGCTGGATTGACTGGCCGTGATGGTTTATGTCACTTGATACAGCTTTGCTTTGACTGTGGGAGATTGATAAGCCAGCTGTGCCCACAACTTGCCTGCTTTGTCGGTTCGTGGTCTGTTGACTGACTTTGACTAGTCACAGTGCTTGCTTGACATATGATCTGACTGCTGGTGACAAGCCTGTGTTAAAAGTACAGCAGGGGAAGTGGATGGAAATTTGGACTGTCTGTGACTGTTCAAATAGCACTTTAGCAGGAGGATTAAGCACCGAATCCATGAAATTGGTACCATCACAAGCAGGCTTCATCACATAACATTTTGGCTGGTGGCCTGTTTGTGTTGAGCAAAACTTTTGAATGTACAAGTCAGTTGGTATGATACTGTACTGTCCCCTTGTCTTAGGCCCAAAAAAAAAAGTCTCCGGTTTCTGGTATGCGCGCGCGTCGCCGTAGCCATGCGCGTCGGCAAAATGAAAAAGTTTTTTTTTCAATAAAAGATGATGTCTCAAAACTGCCAAACTCACTGGTTTGACTGGAATCCTGCTGCTGCACAATATTAACGTGTTTTTAGATGGGGTTATGATTGAGAATAAGCTTTATGTGGCCTCTCTGGAGACCAGAGTCTGTACTCCCATATATTTGCACTAAGTTTAGTCGGGTATTATTTGCAGTCATCAGCCGACATTTGAAGCAAAAAAAAAACAGGTAAAAAAAAAAAAGCCTCGTCGCCGCACCACTTTTTGGGCAAGCTCCATACCAAAAGAAATAAAGAAAGCTTTATTTTGATACCAGAAATTTGTAACTTACATCTTGCTGTTGGATAGTAGATCACAAAATAATGTTAGGGTTTGCAATATGACAATAATTGAAATCTTTTTCTGAAATATTTAACATTATGGGGAATAACTGGAATTCTTCTTTTGTATTAGGGCTCACAGGGCAGTCTGTTGTGAAAGGCAGAGATTGGTGCATCCCTCCAACTCTACATAGGGTAAGCTTTAAGGACACTTCCTGTGTGTTCTCAATGTATTTTCTTTTCTGCGGCATAAGCAATTTTTCCATTTGTACTTGGACCAGTCTTGAATTCTTCAAAGTTCTCCATGGTGCAGGAAGCTAATGGTACATTTAAGATTCTTCAAAGTCATATCTAAGGAGGTTTGAAGGATTTGCTGGATAAAGGAAATACATAGCAAAGTCACTATATGGTACTTGATGGCCCTCGAAAGATTGGAAGTACATTAAAGCCTCATTGGGTTCCTGCACACTGATGGATTTTGGAGGATTCAGGAAGGTTTCTAGGAAACATGCCAGGGGACTCAGGTTATGGTACACTGCTATTTCAAAAAAATTGTATGTAGTTTGCGCAGTGTATCCACCAAAACAAACTCAAAGTGCCCTCTTTAACAGCTTTATAAAGCATAAGTCAAAGTTATTTTATCAGCTTTAATATACCGAAAACATAATTTCAATCGGTTCAAGACTTGTTGAGTTGTGCTTTATTAAACAAAGATATTGCTTTTTCAATTTTTTTACGGCGTCCGATGTTTGACTGCTGCAATGAGAACAAGGTCCGAAACTTGCATCCATGAAACAACAAAGTAGAGAGCAGAGCAGAACAGTAAACATCTTAGAAATCATTTAACAAAACAGTCTTTTTCAGGACTAGACCTACCATTCCTTCCAAAAAGAGGAAATGACCATTGTTCCCAAAAAAAAAACACACCAAATAAAGAAAGAAAGATTAAAAACATCAAAGAAAGCAAAACTACCCTCACCCCAAATCCATAACATTCCTAATAAATGACATTTATAAAGACCATGGACAAAATGAAAAAGCAACACTTTCTTGAATTGGTCATAACTCAATAAATATTTTCCCAGTTGGAAAGATTTGTTTGTTGCTAAAAAGCTGATGAACTATACTTTTCAAACATGCATCAATATTTCTGATGTATATTTAAAAAGCTGTGACAAAGAGGGTGCTTTGGGGGTTTTTTTATGGGGGGGGGGGCACCCTGTACAATGGAGAAACAGTGCACTTCTCACACAATAACTTGGTAGGTGTTTGTTTTAAACTGTTTATTCATTAAATGTATGAGTGTGTTTGTGTTGATTTTCGTGACCCTGAAAAATAAGTCTTAAAAAGAATTGCTAGTTCTCTAAAAATTTGCTTATAAGCTTCTTATGAAACTTAACACCAAAAAACAAATTAATAATAAAACATAATTCACAAAACTTCGTATGTAAGTTTTTTTTATATATATATCTTGAATAAGGAGTATCCGCTGTATCAATCTCCTCAGGCGGAACATAATGAAAACAAAAGAAATTGAAATAACTGAACAAAAGTGCAGAGTGAAGTTAGGGCTATTTCATTGTGTTTATTCATAATATGTTTGCAGGGCAATATCCATCATATTGAATTAAAAAGTTTTAGAAAAAAGGTTATTAAGATGAACTTCATTTTATCCACTGGATGGTTTTTTTCTTTGTTTTTAGAGCCACCTAGCTGTATCCTTTAACACTTCCAGTCTGTTCCTGATAAGCACCATGAGTTTGAACGACCACCATCTCTTCTCACAGGAGATTACTCTACCACTGTCAGTCTTCCAGTTGCTTGGTTTTATGACAGACCTGACGGTAGGCTGTTTTACTTTCTTTCTGGCCTCTCGCTAATAACCGTTTGGCATGGTTGAACCTAGTGTAATCCTCTTTTAGACGTCAAGATTTGCATACATACATAAAAATCATAAAGGTATTGTGTGGACCACTTAAAAACACTGACAGACTATACACATTACTCACATGTACTTTAAATGTTACATTGAAATTTGTTTGATAGAGGGAGGGTTTAGCAACTCATACATTTTTTGCTTTTGGCACTTCTACTGGTTAAGTGCATCTTGGTAAATGCTGAGAATTACAAGTCAAATTCCGCTTTGAAATGTGACTGTGACCAATTTAATTCCAGAAATACAATCATTAGGCAGATAATTGATGGCTTTAACAAAATGGTCGTGAAAATCACTTAACCTAACATTGTTTTCTTGCAACTTAAATGTTCATATTTCATTATTTGTCTTCCAGATTGAAATCCATGATGTTGCATTGGACAGCTTTTCTGATACGCTTGGTATTGCCGTCATGGTAACACAGAACTCCCGTAGTAGCTTGGTCTTCCTGCAGTACGATATCACCTTAACTTCATGGACTCACAAACCATTCTGGCTGGATGCAAGGAACATTAATGGTGAATATGTTATCTTTATGTTTGTAAGGAGCAGAAACTTAAGTTCACTAATACGGCCCCAAAAAAATATTTCTGCTTCCGATTACATGGCATTTGAAAATCGGGTAGGTAGTTCGGTTTTTTTTTTTTTTTTGGCCAATTTTTGTGTGTACGATCATATGGAGGTGTCTGCGTGTAGTCAAGGGTAAAAGGTAGTAATTGATAATTTTGGGGGCATTTCCCTCATTTTTCCCCCCAAAAAATTAGGGTAGGGGCTGTCAAATAAGGTAGGTAGGGTAACCGGAAGCAAAACTATTTTTTTTTTGGCCTAAAGAGTTTAGTTTGCAGATACACTATGGCATTAATATTCTTTGTGAAGAACTTTGGTTTTCAGGTAATTAACCAGCGTTGAGAGAAGTGGTTCTTTTTCTTGCTGTTTCAAAGCTTTGTCAAAAACACTAAGATGCCTGATAGATTGAACGATTGCAGGCAAATTGTCCAGACTGTGATAGATGATTCAGCAAACAATCCATCTCCATAAAAGTTCTTTCTGTCTGGATTACGATGACCGAGGAGATGTTGGGGAAAAAGAAATTACTCGCAGTGCACTTACTGCTTATGATCAGCAAGTAGTTGTGGGGTCATATTGTTGAGATCCTTGAGCACCAGGAGTGCTATCTTCAGTATCTTGTAATTGCTTCGTTGGCAAATAGGTGGCTAGTGTGAGCAACAGAAGATGGGCTGTAGAAATATTTCTAATATGCGGACCTCAGAGTGCAGAAGTCCATAAAGAAGACGATACAGAAATCCAAATGGGGTGACACAAATGCGGGCACTAATCATTCAACTGACTAACAATCAAGATATCCACTCAGTTGTCCAATCTTACAAATTCTGTAAGATGCTGACCAAACAACGTTATTCACACATTCCTCCATTAAAGAGCGTGGTCGGTAGTCTGTCCAAGTTTCCTGGCAGCACCAACTGCCTCAGTTTTACAGCTTAGAGATTACCGGGGTCTTCAAAAACTTAGTGCTGGTATGAACGATCTTGGTCTGAGAATCATCGTTTGTTAATGAGAACACAAATGTAGAGGATTGCACAACCTCTACAAGTCGACAACCCCCCCCCCCCCCTGCAACGCCCCTCCAACGTCCCCCCATATCCACCCCTGAAAAAAGTCTGGGTTGTGAGGCTTTATTTTTTTCTCTTTTCATAGTTAAAAATTTATGGCATTCATTTGTCTTGTCTATGATCTCTCCTCTCCACACTGTACAGGCAGCGTCTCCATGCAGTTCACCAGTGGGGCTGGAAAGGCAAGCTTCCTGTTCTGGGACTACAAACGCTTGTATTTCAGTGACATAAATGGTAGGTTCCACGAAAATTACTTTGTCAATTACTTTGTTGAGCTCATAATTTCAGACTCATCCATTCAAGGGCGTCAATCGCAACTCAAAAGTGGGGGGGGGGGGCGACAAACCTTGATCAGAGCCAGTGCCAGCGCGAAGGGCATGGGGTTCGGGAATTTTGGAATGTAGGTGCTCTGTGGTGCAATCTGAGGCAATTTATGACCACTTTAACCATCTGTTTTTTTAGCAAAAGATCATCATTTAAACATCATTTTCGAGTTTGGAGTCAGCTATTCTGAGCTATACATGTATGTAGAATCATATGTAGGCTACAATATTTATTCGGGGACGAAAAAAGTGTGTGGGGGGGACAAACAACACAGCTTGTTCTGATTGAATGTCAGACAAGTCGACCATTGAGACAACTCGACTCGGGACAAGTCGACCGTTGAGACAACTCGACCGTTGAGACAACTCGACTCGGGACAACTCGACCGTTGAGACAGCTCGACTTAATGGAAATGTATACACGTGGAGCGCTCCGATCCGGTGGCCGTCGCGTTGGGCCGGCGCGCCCCACCCGCGAGGATCGGGCCCGGCCCGGCACGCGGGCACGTCGACCGGCGCGGCAAGTGGGCGCACAGCACAGGCCCGGCACAAACGATGTCACCGTGCACGTTACGGCCACGTTGACCGACCGGGGATGGGATAAGTGGGCGCACAGGCCCGGCAAAAACGATGCCACCGTGCACGGTACGGCCGGTTGACCGGGGATGCGCGCACAGGCCCGGCAAAAACGAACGATGTGCACGGACAGGCACGCTGCGCTATATCGGCTCTGTTATATGCAACCAAACGGCGATCAGCCGCCGTCAAAATTCCCATCCCCAAAACTAGGCCCACAAACATGCGAGTCGACTTGTCTCAACGGTCGACTTGTCTTTCCATTTATCGCACATACGGTCGAGTTGTCTCAACGGTCGAGTTGTCTCAACGGTCGACTTGTCCCGAGTCAAGTTGTCTCAACGGTCGACTTGTCTGACCCCCATTCTGATTGAAGCATTGATTCTACTTTGCACTTCTTACCCGTATTACACTACCACATGCACTTTTCCCCTAGAAGGGGCAAGCCTTTGGCTAGATTTATTTCTCACAGTACCTTGCAGCCCGCCCGCCCACCATGACATGTCCTTTTTTCATAGCGCGCCATCAGACAGACAAGTTATGCCAGTGCTACAAAATTTGCTATTTTCTTGTCATCTTTCTTAGCCATTATTTGTACGACATTATAGATATTTTTAGTTGTTACTTTCTTCTTGATATCTTTGAGTGATCTTCATTGCCCAAAGGTGATTTTGATGCGATTTGGCAGGAATGTTTCTTCCTGGCATTCTAGATATATGTGGATTTACTCCACTGCCGCTACTACCTGTGCTTTCTGGGTATACGTTTGGACTCTCGCGTGCCACTGGGCAACTTAAACCCCTTGTTGACCCCTTCTCTGTTTTGTGGACGTTTATTGTCTTACATGTTTGTACATTACTAATTTCACCCACTTTTTTCACTAAATCCGGCAATATTGACGCTTACTGGTGGAAAAGTATGCCCTTCGGACAATACTGTAACATCGACCAAATTCTGGGTTGTCACACGCCAGACGAAGGAATCTACAGACACTATATTTCAGGGTTCTTCTGGCTCTGGGCTGTTTATTCTTTCCACTTTCTTACACGAAGCTCTCTTTTTTATACAACTCACAACACAATGTGCTTTATCTAAGAAAAACCAAACTGAGTCAGCGCCGCCCGGCAACTGGTCGTCCCGGCCGACCAGCAGGGGCTCCACGGCACGGATCCACTGCGGCGCCGTGCTTCCACCCTCTGCTGGCCGGCCGGCACCGACGCCACACCGCCCCCTCCGAGGACCCTTGTTAGTCCCTGAACAAGGCAGCGAACATTGGCAACGGACAATCAGGCAGACTGCGGTCCAGGAAGCGCCCACAGGTCTATACATTCAGAATGTGAGAAAAGAATTGAGGACAACAACCACTCGCGTTCCTCCGTCCACTAGCTTCGGTCGGGATTGGGTTCCGGGTTTTCCACCTGTGCTGTTTTTCCCGTCAGACCAGGCATGCAAATGCTTGCAATCCCTGCTCTTCCCTGGGCCTGGTCAGTTTCCAGACCTAGATGAAAGCAGAGGCCGAACGCATTATGGCCACAAAGAAGATCAACATGGACACAAGACTTCTTCCACGTGGCTACTATCCACCTGGTGACTATCTCCCGTGGCTACTACTTTTTTCGGGCTGCTCAGCTGCCTGCCTGATCTTCACGGCTGAACCAGACATCTGCCGGTGACTTTCAACACGTCGCCCACCTGGAATGTAATACCACCCCTATTTGTGGGCTGGCTAGCAGCAATGACTATGCCCATGGACCTAGACCCTCAGTACTTGCTAGTAGAAACCTCCGTACGTCTGTTTTGTGGGATTTGTTTCCCAATCACCTCTAGGGTAGTCACCAGTTTCTCATCCTGTAAACTCTTTCCAGAACTTTAATCAGAAGGTAAAAATCAACCTAAGTGTTTGGAAAACAGTAACGTAAATGTTTGGAAAACAGTTATGTAAATGTAAAATTTGCATCATATGTGCATGTTCAGGCATTACAAGATTTGCAGAAATGTAAGAGAGGCATATTATGTTTGAACTCAGTGCCTCATATACGTTTTGAACCCACATTCTTGTATCAATTATCCCCTACATTATTAGGCCACAACACTTCATCAACAAGCGGCAAAATGATCAATAGGTGATTTATCTCTGTGATTTCACCTCTGATCTAAAGACCAGATCAATATTGTTCACAATTTGAGAGTTAACTTTCATCGTTTTTGTTTCCTTCATATCTAGGTCAGTATGGCGCCTTTACTATAAGAGGAAGTGATTCTACAATGCTCACTACGTCTAGCAGTGATTTCATCAAACAGGTAGGAATAGTTCCACATGTTTATTTGGCAGGTTTGTGTGGAAGAGTGTAACTGTTTTTTAAGTACGGCCAAACTTTAAATGCATTGAGGGGAAGATACATGGGCAGTCACTGTATCTTCTAGTGAAGTGCTGCTGAAATTGAAGATCAGTGTTTCAATAGGTAATCTATACTTCAAGATGAAATGTGTTTCTTGCCTTGAAAACTATTGTAGGCATTAAGTAAAATGGGATTAGGAAGCTAGGATTGATCTAAGCTAAGACAGAAGCTCGTTTTAAATCCCAAGGCATGTTGTCAGATTAAACAGGTTTTTTTTTTACTGATACATCTGATGGTAAAATATATGGCTTTGTATTAAATGCAACTGGCAAACCAAATCGTTTTTAAACTCACCTTATCTCTACCCATAGAGCTATATTAAATTACTAGAGCGCTAACTTTGTGTACAAAGTAATGCCTGCTGGGCGCATCCATGTTTGTGCACAAACCTATGGAGACCTAGAAATTTTGTACTGCTTTTGTACGGCTATTTGCATATCAGTGTTTGTATTCCATACCGGTGCGTTATCGAAGCCAATACGCCCATAACCGAAATGTACGATCAGCAAATGAGCATGCCATTTTGCTCTACGCAAACAGCTTAACGTGTGCACGAATAAAATTCGCTGCAGATGCTTCTTGCCGTCACGTTTTTTTTCTACTTGCGCGTTGCATTTAGAGTACACTTTCAAAATTCAATGCATCTAATTTCATTATGTTCTACACGCACATGGATTCAAAATGTCTGCGCCCAGGACGGCTTCAAAGCGTCTCAGCGCGCAGAATGACGAGTTAGCGCTCTAGTAATTATATGTCTCCACCTGATTCTTTGGTAAAGATAACCAACTGCATCTTGCCCGGCAATGAATTGTAGCTTTCATTATCAAGCATTGCTGTATTGTCGTATGTTTAAGTTGATGTCCAATTTCTACTTTTGTAAGGTATCCATCAGCCCATCTGGTGATATCGTGGTGCTTCTCTCATCCAATCGTTTGCATTACAGTATAGTTGGTCAAGCCACACTTATAGACGTAAGTCCCAGAAAAAAAACCTTAATTTATTAGCACCAAGTATTATATTAAATTTATTCCCTGAAGAATTGTGAAGTGCTGTGGCCTCGTGGTTAAGGGCACTGGATTCGTGGTCTGTGGGTAAAGCTGCGGGTTGTGGGTTTGAGTCCAGCCGGGGTCATGGTGCGTGTGCCCTTGAGCAAGGCACTTTGTCACTCATTGCTTCTCTCCACCCAGGAGTAAATGGGTACCTGTGAGGGCAGAGATGGTTATTGTGATTGAATAAGCTTGCTTGCGCCTAACAGGCAGCATCGAGCTGTATACTTCCCAGGGAGCTGAGATGGTAATTGGAATGTTTAATTGGCCCAATGATCAGGGGAAATAATAATACTGTAAGCGCTGTGATTTAGTTTATTAAAAAAAGCGTTCTTAAATGCTGATTATTATTATTATTATTATTATTAATTCATAAAGCCATAGAGTGCTTGAGCAGTTATAACTTCAGCCAGTTAACCTCTCCTATGACATGAAGCAGAAAAAAAATAATTAAATTGCCATTTTGAAATGGACCTCAACTTTTGATGCAAAGCCTCATTGAAAAAAACTAACCATGAGGAGCATTGGGGCATGGGATGGACTCTACAAATCTGATATTTTTTTTCATGAAAACAGATTGAATTTTTTGTCTTATTTTTTGGTTTGTTTGTTTGTTTGTTTATTTCAATTTGGTCTCTGTCAGCTCTCTGCGATTGAACTCCCCGCAACCCTGACTAATCTCATATTTGATCAGCTTGGTAATCTTTTCATCGTCATCGTAGATAGTGAAAACAACAAGTAAGTAACACTAAGTGTTTCAGTCATTTCATGGCACTAAATTTGATCTCAGCCTTTACAATTAAAAGTGTCAATTTATTAAAAGACATGGACAAAAATTTCGGCGAAGGGCAAAATTTAAGCCAAAACAAATTCCACCTCATACAAAGTTTGGTTGCGGTACCCACTGCTACATCAAGCTTGAACAAGCCAGCCGACCCCCGGCAGGCGCCGTGGTCATAATTAAGTAAAAACACCAATTTAAAGTTGTTCCAGAAAAGTGATATCATCAGATGAACTAATGTTACCAGTAATACTTTGAGTGTTATTCTTTTGAATGAAAATACTTCTTGGTCCTAACAAATACCATTAGCTCTGTATTACATCATTTGTATCATCACATTAAAGCTGTCCTTTCAATTCAATTCAATTCAATTCAATTCAATTCAATTCAATTCAATTCAATTCAATTCAATTCAATTCAAAATACTTTATTCATCCTTAAAAAGGCAATTAATTACATATGGTTGGACAGCTCATTAAAGACACTTAGTAAATTACAAGTCAAGTAAAAAGAAATATATAAAACTTACATCAATCACAAACAAGATGTTCTTATCTCAATTAAAATTGGTGTAAAATCTCATCTTATCTAAAAACAAAAAATAATAATATCTTTAGACGATTAATGTACTCATGATGAAAAAAAAAATGTTTATTTAAAAAAAAAAAAATCAATTTAAAATGATGGACCTATAAAATGCAGATATTGTATGGTCTAATGGCCACTGGAGTAATGACAGCTCGTGATAATGATACTGATACTGATACCCTCACCCTCCATCTGATTAATGGGTGCATATAAAAATGACAAATACAATGATGAACATAAGAAAATACAAATAATTATCAGTTGTTTATAAGTTTTATAGCCACTGGGATGAACGAGAACTTCCTTCTGTTGGTTTTACATGGAGGGCATCTTAGACGGCGTCCCAATGGAAGAAACTCAAACATGGTTTACAACACATGATTTTCACTGGCTACGATCGACTTGGCTTTTCTAAGTACTTGTTGTTCGCAAAACTGACTATATAAGGTCTCTCTGGGGCTCTCCGGTAATTTTGGACCCTTTGCTTTTGTAGCTCATCCATTCTCTATCGGCGGTGGCAGTACCCACTGAATATTGAAGTAGCAGGGATGCTGCATGACTTGCAGATCTACTGTCCAGTGAGTTAATAAAGTTCGCCATTTTAATTGGCTTTTGGTTAATGTATTCAGTTACCTCTTAAAATCAAGCAGAATCCGTGGCTGAGGCGTTATAAAACAAATATTGATGGCTTTAACTTGTGGTGTAGTATTATACAAATATTGAATGCTTCGAGTGGTGTAGTAAAACTAGCCTTCCAAGGTGATCCATGGCCATTCTATTTTCCCGAGGCGAAGCCGAGGGAAAATAGAATGCTCCATGGATCACCGAGGGAGGCTAGTTTTACTTCACCACGAGATAAAGCATTCAGTATTTGTTTTATAACACTTCACCAACAGATTCTGCTTGGTTTTGATATTTTTAATTATTTAAATCTGAACACAGTTGAAATAAACTTCAATTTCAATACAAACTTGGTGGAAAATGTATTTCTCTCTTCCAAACTACCCCTTCGCGAAATGTTTGAACCCAACTCTGTGGCACGCTCTCTTTGGAACAAAACGTGCTACGTGCAATACACAACGCACACACCAGCATGCATTTACACACAAATACCGCGCCATGGAAATAGTACTTTGGTTGCTAATGGTATAGTACTTTGGTTGCTACGGGTATAGTACTTTTGGCCGTGCACAGAAAGATAGCAAAAATAGAAAGTATCATGTGACTCGCTCTCAGCCAATCAAGACACAGAATCTGTGGGTGAGGTGTTATAAAAAAGACTAGCCTCCCTCGATGGTCCTACAGAGCATTCCATTTCAAAGCAGAACACTCGTTAGATCACCTCGGGAGACTAATTTTACCACACCACTCGAGCAGTCATTATTTGTATACTAAAGTGTGTGTAAAAAAAAAGGAACGTAACGATTTTATATTAGGAAATGAGCATCATTTTATGGTCAAGCCCAGTTTCAAAACTTCTTTTCATATTACACAAGATGGTTGTTTAATGCAGTTTTTGATTTGGTCTTTTTGATAAATTGTTAAAATTTGCAGTTTAGGCGCTTTCAACACACAGACCCTGCCAGCATGTACTACCTCGACATTGGAGATGTGGTAGAGCTCTGGGCATGTTTGACATACCCCAGTGATGATGACATCAGATTGCAGGTATTTTACTGATGCATCAATGAGGAGCAGAGTTGTAGTCAGGACCTCACAATTTAAAGCCATGAGCGCCTGTACCACATTGTGTTACATTGTATAACATTGAATTGTGTTACATTGTGTTACATTGTATAACAATTGTTACATTGTATAAACATTTATTCTCTTGAATCCATAAAACCATACAGTGCTGGGGTGGTCCGGGGCTTACAGGGAGTAACAGCCTGGGCAGTTTAGGGCAGTACAGTACAAATACTTTCGTTACTATTTTACAATGTAAGTTTGAAATGGGTTGGGGAAACCAGGCGATTTCATAGATCTCAATGAAGGATTGTTTTAAGGTAAAAAAAAAGCAAATGATACTTTCATTTCGTTTATGGAGAAACGGTCCGATTTAAAATTTGGTTGATTTTTAGTTGTGTTCATTTGTTCTTTCAGGTTGTGTCCAGCTCACCTGGCCTGCTGGATATCTTGGAGGAAGATCTGGGGGCCTATCACCCTGGATGGCTGGCTGTTAACAAGGTATACAATGTACAAAGAAACCAAGTATATTAGACTGTAAACCAAGTATTTCAGCCTTTCTACTGTGCTCGTTTTACCCGTAGGACATTACTACATCCGCATTATTCCCTTGAAGATGCTAGCCATTCACTAAGATTTAGTTTTGTACAGTGGCCTGCAGCCCGCCAGCCATGACACTTTCTCTTTGCTCTTAGTACATTCTATTTGAAAGACATGTTTTCAGAGCTCTTTTTTATTGTATTTTCTGACGTCTTTCCTTTGGGTCTAGAATTGTTTTTCGCTGATTGCTGACAACATCAAAACGAAATTGCAATATTATACAAATATTGAATGCTTCGAGTGGTGTAGTAAAACTAACCGCCTCAGGTTATCCATCGACATTCTATTTTCCCGAGGGGAAGCCAAGGGAAAATAGAATGCTCCATGGATCACCGAGGGAGGCTAGTTTTACTTCACCACGAGATAAAGCAATCAATCTTTGTTTTATAACACTTCACCCACAGATTCTGCTTGGTTATATAGGCCTAATATTTTAAATTATTTAAATCTGAACACAGTTGAAATAAACTTCAATTTCAATACAAAATTGGTGGAAAATGTATTTCTCTCTTCCAAACTACCTCTGCGCAAAATGTTTGAACCCAACTCTGTGGCGCGCGAACTTCATTCTTTGACCTTTGGTTAGGCTCACATACATGTACGTTGGGAACTTGGCGATGTTTTTGTCTTATTCCCCAAGGCTCTTTATCCACAAAGATGGTGCAGAATACATCGTCGTGTGCCAAGGAAAAGAACGTTAGCAGCTCCGGCACGCAAAAAGCACTATTGGAGATAATCGAGTTGAAAAGTTTTGTGCTGCCATTTCTATATGAAAAATCACATCAGGCTGAAATTTGGGCTCATGAATGTCGTTAATAATTGAAATCATATTGTGCATTTTTATTTCAAAATATTACTTAATTTTGAAGTTATTTAAATTTTTCTGCTAACGATCTTTTACCTGGAACTCCATCTGCCTTAAACATGAATCCGCCCTGCATTGAACGTGTGCTTAAGCGTTAAATCGTGTTAAATCCTAACGTCCTTTTGCCAGGAACAAACTTGGCTTTGCGTACCCAAGTGGGACGTTGGGGCGCTTAGAACATTTTTTGTTAAATTATAATTACACGCTTACGACCTTTTGTCGGGCACAAATAATGAAAAACCTCCTTCCTTCTTTTGTTTACTGTTAATTACATCATAATGACGTAGCCCCTTGAGACCATATTTATATCAAATGAAAGATATTTCCAAGCTTAATCAATTACCGGCGAAAAAACGAATTTGACCTTTTGACCCATTTTTTACACTAACGACCTTCTTCCAGGCACCCGACAACATTTGGTTTACAAATTCATTCAAGTGGCGGCAGGTTACTGTATTTATAAGAGAAGAGTTCCAATTTAATTTAAATTGTTTAATTCTCAGACACTGACGATAAAATCTAGCCTCAAACTCAGCAGTTTTACCGGAGACGTTGTGTTGGAAGTCGGACCAGATCAGGAAGACTTTGGTTGCAAGGAGCAAGGAAGCATGGTGAGTTGGACATTTCAGTTGTATGCATACATTACTTTTGGTTCCTGAATCTCAGCTGCATTTTGTTTCCTGCTTGATCTATGAAATGAGATAATAATAATATTAATAATAATGAAAAATGTCCAGGAAAGCATTTTATTTACTTATACATTTATATATAAAAGATCTGTCTTCTTATTGTATGATGCACACTGGAAAACAATTTTCATGGTTTTTTTTACATAAAATTGAATAATAAATTGAATTGAATTGAAATGAACTGAATTGAATTAATAATGTGGTGCTTATATGGCATTTTATATCAAACGTCTCAAAGCGCTTCACAATTATTATCCCTGATCATCAGGCCATGAGACCAGTTTATGCAGCAGCTCGAGATCAGCACATTCTGGTGTCTGCCTTCCCAGGTACCCATTTAAACTCCTGGGTGGAGAGAGCCAATTGTAATAAAGTGTCTTGCCCAGAACAGTAGCACCATGTTCCCCATCAGAGTTCAAACCCTTGACCATGGCAAACGAGTCGAACACTGTACGTAACCATTGGACCACAGCGCTCTACCATAGCAGCCGTCAGCCAAAATTAAAAGGGATAGATTAGAAACCTACTGCATTGCGATTTAACAACCTTTTATAAACATGGATTCACCCGTATGGTCCAGTTTCTAGCCTCTACACCTTGTGAGTACTTGGCTGTGAAAGATGCTTTATGCCCATTTTCAAAATGTCATATGTATGGCGGAGAAAAACGCTACCACACTCGTGATTTTCATGGAAACCAATAGACCAGAAGCCAAAATCTACAGGGGATTGAAAATTACTGTTCTTGTCTGTAATGATCATTGCTCTTTCCTGATTTCAAGGTGGCACACTTATCAGTTGGATGCCCTCCTGGAAGGCACATCCGAGTCAGGAAACCAGACACCTGTCTACATTTCAGTAACTACACCATACCAAGGTATAATTGCCCATAGACAAAATGATGCCACACTTAATTTTACCATGACTCCATTTCATCTCAGGCTCATTGTGCAATATATCTTCTTTTTTCTTTTCTTTTTGCAATATCTTTTTAAATTTGTTTTTCCATAAATCGATAATTTTTTGATATTTGTGAGCACAGTCTTTGAACTTATTTTCAGGGGCATAATAAGATAATAATCTTGGCTTCAAAAACTTCTTGCGGATTTTGAAGAATTTTCGAGTGGGTTTGGAAGTTGCAGAGTTAAGAAGATTTTTCCCACTGATATGAAGATTATAGCTTTTGTCTTTATTTTCAGAAATGCCTATTTGGAGTTTGATGGATCAGCTCCACAAGACATCAAGGTAATTGGTGTCGACTTTAATTGCTTCTTATTTTATGTGTTTTGATATGTTGTTGACTACTTTTGTGAAGGTATAACTATATGTGCCAGGCTTGTAGGGTAAAACTATCACCCCTTTTCACCCCCCCCCCCCCAAAAAAATGGTAGTCTAATAATCTGCCAGAAACTTATTTTGATAGTATTGTATTTGCAATGGCAAATCAGGTTGTCAATTTAGCACAAATTAATTTCCATGCGCTTTATCATTAGCAGAATGCAATTTCAGGCTTTGCATGCACGGGGGAGATTACAACTTGAGAGATGTTTGCAGATGTTATGTGAAGTTACTTTTTTCATATGTCGTGTGAAGTGACTTTTGTATACATCTTGTAAACTAACCTTTTAGTTTCTTCAACCCACCTCTTCTTCAACTGTACCAGTCTAAACCATAGAGCTATATTAAATTACTAGAGTGCTAAGTCGCCATTCTACGCGCGGAGATGCTTTGAAGCCGTCCTGGGCGCAGACATTTTGAATTCATGTGCGTGTTTGTAGAACATAATGAAATTAGATGGATTGAATTTTGAAAGTGTACTCTACATACAACGCGCAAGTAGAACACACGCAAACAACTTAAGCGCGTCATTAACGGTTTAAAAAAATGTGACGGCAAAAAGCATCTGCAGCGAATATGCGCACGCGTTGTTGCATTGTTTGCGAAGAGTAAAATCACACGCTCATTTGCTGATCGTGCGTTTCGGTTTTGGGCGTATTGGCTTCGATAACGCACCAGTAATGGAATACAAACGCAGATATGCAAATAGCCGTACAAAAGCCGTACAAAATTTCTAGGTCTCCATAGGTTTGTGCACAAACATGGATGCGCCCAGCAGGCATTACTTTGTACATGAAGTTACGCTTTAGTAATTTAAAATAGCTGTATGGTCAAAACCTACACTAAAAAACTGCTGTAGACTTGTTAAATAGTCAATCCCTAACAGTGTTTATTTTGTTTTTCTATTTTCCTTTGTTTTTGTTTGGGTTTGTGTACAGGTGGTTGATTATGACTGGTCTGCATTTACTTGTCCTATCATTGCCCATTATCAGCAGCCATTCAGACCATTTCTTGATCTGTAAGTATTCAAGTAATCTTAACTTTGGAAAATACAGCAGCTGCGTTTTGAAGAGGGTTGTAGTGGTTTTAAAAGAAGATATATTGATTGTATAACATATATTGGTCTTGAAAAAAATTTTTAAACGTTTTTTAAAAAGAAATCTTTCATCTTCAAATTTACCACAATAAGTGTAATTTATTTGTGATAGAAATTAACACAATATTAATGTTTGCTGGGGTTTTTGTGGGTCAATAGCACCTGTACTACAGTGTATTACATTGTATTTATTCACTGAATAATAAATTAAAGCATAGACTGCTTGGATGGTTTCCGGGCGCTACAGTGACTAAAGGGTTAAAATGTACAGAATTTAAAAAAATATACATGTATATCTTTTGTCTTGAAATTTAAATGTGGAATTCAAAGATGTGTAGAATGGGTACAAGCCTATGTAATTGACCTATCGCCATTTAATTGCGAGTTAGCCACGCCCCTTAGACAACCCTATGGAGTTTTTGTACACTAAATTTTGTTTGTCTCAGATTTTGCGCGTTCCGCTTCCATTTGTATATCAAGTAATTGGACAATATTTCACAAGCTGCGTTGACGTGATTCTAATGCGATAGGTCAATAGGACTGCAGTGTTCTAACTGTTATTCCTTTGCAGTTTTGATCATGATGAATATGTCGCTGAAGTGAACACCAACTATGTAGTTACTGAAGAGCAGGGTCGTACTGATTTCTCCTACAATACCAGTATGCTGCAGGTAATGACCAGTGACATCTTGATTATTTTAGCAATATAATACTTAGAATTAAAAAAATCCACTTTAGCGATTGCTGGATATTAAGTTGCCCTTACCATTGCCATAATTTCAGAAACATTAATAGAAGACAACACAAGAGTTGGTGGTTAAAATACATGTACTTCCCTTTAATTGGCAAACAGGTACATATGTAAATTCACTGATTTCAGTACCATATGCAATAAATTGCAAATTCAAAATAAATATGCTATATGTCACTGCAAAATGTTAACGTACACAACATGCATGACGTAAACTTTTTTCTATTTAATGATGTTAATAGTGAATGGTGAAGGAGCATTCAATGCACAAAATAGAACATTTACCTGTACTTTTTTTTTGTACAGAACACTCTAAGCTTCTCAACAAATTTCAAGCATATCATGGTATTTTCAAAGCGTATCAGCCTATGCCTCCTGCCTGTGTGCATTGCAAGAAAACATACCTTCTTTCGTTCAAATTAAAGGGCATTCATTATCTTGATTTTTACCAAATGCAATTGGGTTGATTTATTGATAATACAGATTCTGATATAACTTTTCTCAGGATTTGAAGAGCAAGTTTTATTGTGGTAAAAAGTACATATATTTAGTGAATAAGTTTAAAGCTCATCAACACTGATGTTTCACAGCAATTGAAGAAGTTAAAAAAAAAAGTCGAGGTGCTCCAAGTTAGGGACTCCATTATAATTAATATGGCCAAAATTTTGACATCCAAGTGTCTTCAGTGATTAAAGTTTTAATTTGACAATGCACATTGTTTTAATAGTTCATATCGCTGACACTAACAATTCAACTCATTCAAGCAGCCAGGGTTTCAAGTGTTCCTTGGGCCCCAGGGCCTTTTGCATCTTAAATTTCACCTTGTCTAAAATTTTGACCCCGTCTAAAACTCAGTTCATATTATGATCAGTGTCCCTTGGTGTTCAATGGGATCCAAGTCCCCACTCCATCCAGCACCCACCAGTGGATCAAAAATATATGTTTGTCGGCCTCCACAGGCAGAGCATTGTGCGTCACTATATGGCATTGTGGACTCGGAAGCCAGAAGTTTAAATTATGCTTTTGTCACAATTACTTAAAGATATAGTCCATCATTTGTAGTTTGTGCATTTTGTTCATTTGAAGCAACAAAAGTGCTCAAAATCTAAAGAAGGGTACTGAACAACTAACCTGATGAAGTTTCAGCTCGGCTTCAGCTGTATATTCCGAGAAAAACAGCATTCTAGGATCTCAATTTCAAATCAAAAGTTGCTGAATCATGTTTTGAATTGTGCCTGAATTCAGCGTCCGAGATGCGTTCTCGCTGAGCCGATTGCAGCTACGCGATGTCGCTCACTGATCCGACGAATTACAGCAACCGGGGGTGCGTGAGCGTCGTGCCAATGCTTGCGCGCGCTTCGCCGAATAACAAAACGAACTACTAATTTAAATTTTCCTATGGTGTGTCTTAAGAAGCACCGTTGGAAAGGCCTTCTTTCGTTGATTACTTCAAAAATGACAGCTAGCCAGAAAGAATAATTTCACAGGGAGTTTACTCCCCTTACTATCTTTCAACCAAGTATGTTTTTCAACAAGAATTACGCCAGCTACTTTTCGGATAGCTGCAAATGACGGACTATAGCTTTAATATCTCTTGAGCCTAAATTTGAACAGAGTAGTTTTAACATCCTGCTTTAGAGGTTGCCTGCTATTGTTTCTGGAATCAAAAGCAACAAATTCCAGAGGGTGACGTGACGCTTAAAAATGCTTGGACATAAACAACCTGGCACGTGGTACAAAATCTGTTCCAATAAACATGGTGATTGGTTGTAAATGTCTTGTGTCTGACTGTAACATAGCGGTATGTGATCCTATAATTATGAATAAGCCTGTTCCTTATATTATCTAATGTATCTTTTATTAATTTGCAGGCTGGATGCCATACACTAGCTCCCACACTGATAACTAATCGCAGCGAGGAGATAATTGCAACAGACGTATGTAGACAACTTTGATTTCATTACAAGTAATGATATTTATCAACAGAAGATGGCGCTGTTTGACCACTCCTGAGTCCTTTGTGTTTGCGCACTATTGCGCCATATGCCGCAAGGCACTCATTAATACTTTGTCATTGTGCATAAACCTGTGGCATCTTCTTGTGGGTGCATGACTTTTGGCATGCATAGTCTGCCTAACCTTCTATCTACTTGCCACCAAATACTTGTGCACAGCGTTAAAAAATAAATGACGATTTCATGTTTCTCTTCAGTGTTTTCTTCAGCAATGGGATGAGTACTTGGCCAATTTTAACTTAAAGGGAATATACATCATTTGCTTTTGCTGTAATTTTCACAAATGGATGGAATTGGGGGGTTGGAAATATATAGCAAATATAGTTACACTGACTTTTTTGAGGTTTTGCATTCAAAAATGCTATAAAAACCAAGAAAAACAATCATTTTCCTGTAGTCTGGTTCCCTGACTCCATATAAGAAGAAACAGAGCAGTTTACATACATTGGGGCGGGAATAGTAAGATCAGGGAACCAGTCTAGCTGGCTTGTACCTGTTCATAGGTGTGTAATCGATTGCAAACAAGTGCGATGGTCAATTGGGGCCAGTATTTGAAAAAAAGCCAGTTTTTTCCAACGCTGATCGGCCGATCAGCGTTGGAAATTGATACAAAATACCACTTTTCTTGAAAATGACAGTATACCAGGTGCCATGATTTTACAGGATGCTTTACACTGTCATTCACTAACAGTCCAGCAAGGTATTTCAAAATGATTTGGTACTTTTATTTCTTGATGTTTGCAAATGTTGTATTTTCCCTTTAAGTCTATTTTATATTGGATTTTGCTCTTTATAAGCACTATTCTCACTGCCGTATAAAAGCCTGTGAGAAAAATAATTCATGTGGCACTCGCAAGCTCTTAGTAGCATTTTGGATAAGCATTGGGCGAAAACAAATCATAGTGTTGTCATTCACTGAAGTAAACTTCTATCAAAAGTCATTGTTTGTGGTACCCATATGTTGTGCTAGATTTGAAACAGCTAGCTTAAAGATATAGTCCATCATTTGTAATTTGTGCATTTTGTTCGTTTGAACCAACAAACGTGTTCAAAATCTAATGAAGGATACTGAACAACTAACCTGATGAAGTTTCAGCTCAGCTTCAGCTGTATATTCCGAGAAAAACCGCATTCTAGGATCTCAATTTCAAATCAAAAGTTGCTGAATCATGTTTTGAATTGTTTTGAATTGCAGCTATACGCGATGTCGCGCACTGATCCGACAAATTATAGCAACCGCGTGTGCGTCATGCCAATGCTTGCGCACGCTTCGCCGAATAACAAAACAAACTACTAATTTAAATTTTCCTACGGTGCGTCTTAAGACGCACCGTTGGGAAGGCCTTCTTTCGTTGATTAGTTCAAAATGACAGCTTGCCAGAATGAATAATTTCACAGGGAGTTTAGTCCACTTACTATCTTTCAATCAAGTATGTTTTTCAACAATAATTACGCCAGTTACTTTTCGGATGGCTGCAAATGATTGACTATAGCTCTAAGACTATCAGGGCTAAACCTGTGAATGTGAAAGCGGTATCTTTTTATCTCATTAATCACCTGAGCTGTCTTGGACGTCTCATACGTGGTGCGGACATTCCATGCCCCAAAGTAGATCTTTGTCAAGCGACTATCTTTCACAACCATGACTTCCTGGTGTAGGCTTTCATCAGACGTGGTCATTCTGCCAGCTCATGATGGTTCAAGTCTGCTATTGGCTCCGTGCGCCAACAAAAGAGGGTTCATGTTTACCACTTTTGAGAGCCCTGTGGATGGGACACACGCGTGTGCATGCTGTACTGTACTGGTTCGCGTGCGAAGTACACACAACTTCCTGAATGTGCCAAAGCTATTCGCAACAGCGTCTTTGCGCGTGAGTGTCAGGCGACGATCGGCGCGCGAATACGTTCAAATTTAACTTGCGATGGTCTCCCAGACTAATCCCTGCCCCCAATAACTTTGGATCATTCGAAATACGTCTAGGTCTCCCCCAACTCTCCTTTTCTGGCTGTTGAAGGACTTGTGCACGGAGCCCATATGGTCCGTGGTTTTTGTGTTCGTCATAATTTCCGTAACAGTGATTTTTTTGGGGGGTGGAGTTGTTAGCCCCACGCCTAAACCCTAACCTGGAGGACAGGGCGCTGTTCTTTGTCTGACCTCTCGCTCAATACCTGTTTACAATGGTTGAATTATTAATATACATGTTACATAAAAAAGGCAAACCTCTTCAACTTTGGGCAAAAAAATTGAGGCCTCTCTAGGATTCATGATGCTCAGCAGTGTGTAGAAACAACTGGACTGCTGGTCTACTTTAGTGATAGATGGCACAAGATAAACTCTCAATGATTGGACTCAGTCCAGCAGTCTGGCAGTTTTTTCAAGCCCTTCTTTTTCTCCTTTATGTAGAGCTACCTTGATTGTTTCATCTTGAATGGTACCAAAGACTCAGCCGCACTGCATAGGCAGCGATACAGTGTCTTGAATAGAACCGGCGTGGCATCGGTGATATGGAATGCAGAGAGAAATAATAGTATCTATCAATTCACCGCCACTGTTGTAGATCCAAGATACAGGTGAGTTACCAATTAGGCCCAACTAGCAGCTGATTTCATGAAAGTTGTTTTACTTATTTCCCGTGGGGTCTCTTGGTAGAAGGTGAGGAAGTTTAGAGGTAGGAGGAAAAGCCTTGAATGACATTTCAGAGAAACCACGTACGGAATTAGTCTGAGTATCACCCATTATCCACGGAGCCAAATCCTGGAGAACGTCTGACATCTCCTGACATGCAAATTTATGCAAGCCGCGCACCAGCCAATCCGAGTCGACTTTACTAAATCGTGACGTCATTTCATTCCTAAATCAGGACTAAATGGTTTTATTGGTCAATTCGAATGCAGTGCTTTGTAATACAACAACCACCGGCCCCATATCGCGTAACATGATACGGAGCACGTGTCACGTTTTTAAAAAATCCATTGTCTATGTGACGTGCAACGGGTGAATGACCAAATACTCGATATATAGAAAGCGCCCACTGATTGGTCAACTCTAAGAAGTCAAGAGCCGGGGTCTTGCCTAATTAATCAGCAAATCTGTTCATGCGAAATAGACCACGGCATCCGCCGTGGTCCATTACATAGACTAGTACGGAATCTGATAGAGACAGAATAAACCAAATCCAAATGTTGGCCCAGGCGGGATTTGAACCCAGGTCACTGCATTGGCAGATAAGAAATTATACTGCTACGTCAACCTGATTCCCCTGAACCTGATGTCTCCGAAAGACATCTGATTTTCTGCATCTTATTTCATCACAACCTATATCACGCCCAGTTTCTGCCGTCTCCAAGCCAAGTTTGCTGTGTTGGTTTACGGTCATCCAGCTGAGGAGCAGCTAAAACCAGTGACTCAGGTTTCCTTGGGAACTTTCGCCCTGGTGACCTTTGCCCTTTTGCTGACATCCTACCTGTACTTTCGCAAGGGTCACATCAAGAAGTTGGAGCAGCAACTCATTGACTATGACACGGGTAAGGCACTTTTCAATTGTCTTTCCTCAAATCTGTGGTTATACATTCATTTATTGATTGATTGATTAAAGCTACAGTCCATCATTTGCAGCTATCCAGAAAATGACTGGCATAATTAGTGATGAAAAACATACTTGTTTGAAAGATAGTAAGGGAACTAAACTCCCTGTGAAATTGTTCTGGCATGCTGTCACTTTGAAGAAATCAACGAAAGAAGGCCTTTCCAACGGTGCGTCTTTAGTTCGTGTTTTTTTATTCAGCGAAGCGCGTGCAAGCATTCGCAGGATGCACACGCGTGCGTGGTTGCTCAAATTTGTCGGATCAGAGCGCGACATCGCGTAGCTGCAGTCGGCTCGGTAAGAACGTGTCTCGGACACTGAATTCAGGCCCAACTCAAAACATGATTCAGCAACTTTTGTTTTGAAATCGAGACCCGAAAATGTTGTTTTTCTCAAAAAATGAAGCTGAGCTGGAACTTCATCAGGTTAGTTGTTTATCACCCTTCTTTAGATTTTGAGCACGTTTGTTGCTTCAAACGAAAAAAAATGCACAAATTACAAATGATGGACTATACCTTTAAGGCAAGTTTAAAACTTCATACAAGAAAAATTCCAACTTTTTTATTTGTTCTCTGTTTGAATTTAGATTAGCTAGTACATGTGAAGCTGTAGACGTGAAGGATGTATTAGGTCCCAAAGCAGAGGTAAAATCTACTTAATTAAGTTCTTGCCCAGAGAAGTGAAATTTCAAATCCCAAATTTTAAGCATTACAAACATTTTGGGCTTCCCTGGAGGTGTCACACCAAAAATATCAGCTGACAGTGTTAAAGTAACCAGATTTCATAAATCTTTTAATTCAAAGTGGAATGAATGTATAATGTCAGATTTTTTGTGTGTTCATAAAGACCAAATAGAGTACAACACTTAATAATTGTTGTATTTTTATTCAAAATACAGTTTTCCCTCTGCATTCAGGTTTCTTCCCGATTGTGTTTTTTTTAACAGAAATGGTGCAGAAATACCAACTTTTACTTTAGCAGCAGAAATTTCATTCTCTCACCTTTTGGTTAGGCATAAACCAAATAGGGCATTGAACAGGTCGAGTGGATGGTCTGTGGATACCAGACGTTGTTGTAATAGAATAATATTTGCCTTTTTGAAAGATTTTTTTAGCTGTATGGAATGCAAGCAATAACATTGTATAAAATACAGTATCCTCCTTTTTTTCACAGGATATCAGTACATGAAAACCATTACAGGATTTTCTGCAGAAAGGTGGTTTTCATGCGGCTGACAGTTTATTATTCTAAAATATGATTTAAAAAGAATTATTTTCTGAAAATTATATACATGTATGTGCATCTTAGCCATTGTCAAGTCTTGCCGTATGATCTTTAGGGTTTTTTTTCTGAAAGTTAAAAGACATGTTTAAAACCAAACATTAAAGGAATACTTTTGAAAAGTAATTAATTACTTTTTAAAGTAATTAATTAATTTTAAAAGTAGAAATTTAAATTTTTGTAATAATTGACCTATCGCCGAGTTAGCCACGCCCCTTAGACAGCCCTATAGAGTTTTTGTACACTAAGTTTTGTTTGTCTCAGATTTTGCGTGTTCCCCGTCCGCTCGTATATCATGTAATTGGACAATATTTCACAAGCTTCGTTGACGCGACTTTAACGCGATTCTACCGCTATATAGGTCAATTGATTGTGGCATCTGCAGTAATTTCTTTCTAAGCTTGAATGCCATGGTCCTGTCGTTATGGTGTTTGACTCATGTACGATGGTGTGGGGGTTCGAACCCTGCAAGGAACAGGTGTTTGTGCCCTTGGGCACGTAACAACAATTACCTCTCTCCACCCAGGAGTATGAATGGGTGCGTGTGAGGCTAAAGGATCGAATGTGCACTGATGTCGGCTGCCGTGTGTGGTCTGGTGGCCTGATGAATGGGGGAATAATTGTAAAGCGCTTTGAGACTGTTGATATGATGGAAAGTGCTATATAAGCATTACAATTTCTTTCTTTCTAAGCTTCAGTTCCATCTAAAGTTCACATCAACAGTGTAATCTCATCACTACCGCAATCACCTTCACCACAACCACTTTCCACCATCATATCGCATCATCACTCGCCCTCATCATGACCACCACCACTTCTTCGACCTTTCTGCCATCACTATTATCATCAACGCTCTAGTCTCTATCATTATTTCAACAATCACTGTTCTCACCACCATGCCCCATTCTATCTTCACCATTTTATTATCACCCCCACAGTCACCATTATCACCGCCATTACACCATACGCCATCTTACAGCAGTGCCATGAGTAATATTTCACAGAAGTTGTAATTAACTGGAAAAAGAGTGTTAAAATGTATATATTAACTAAAACTGAAAAAGCTCAAACGTAGGCCTAACAGTGTTGTGTTAAAAGTATTAAGAGAACTTTACACATTGATATAGCCTACATTACATTAGCTGGTTTGGATGTTCAGTTGATAGACTCGTTTTGACATTGTTTTATCTCTTCATACCATTTTTGAGAGTGTTGCGATCAGTTGTTTAATGTATGGGGAAAAATTCAATAAAATAGTGTAAGGAGTTCAACATGGCGATTGAAAAATGTCATATACTTAACTTCATTGTAATTCTGAACCTAACCTGTCAAACCTTTTTTTTCACTACCATTTGGTTTCATGAGCATGGCGCAGCTGCTAGTCTCTGTCGCATAACAGTTGGACCCGTGGACTCTTAAACTGTTATTTTCCTTCAGAACGTCACAATTAGAAATACTAAATCCCATCCTAAATCCTCCAATGACCAGAGCCCGTCCGTACCTTCAAACATGGATCTGGAACTTGCAGATATGGAGAATAAGATCGACATTAGAAGTACATTCAGAGTAAGGAAGTTTGCTTCTTCAGTTTGTGAGACTGTTTAAGTTTAAGTTGTTCCATAGCCTTTTCAATCAATTAATTTGGGGGAAATCTAATTTTGATGAACTACAATGCATAACATTTTTGTTTTGTTAAGGGCCTTATGGGTGTGTTTCTCAATGCAAAAAAAAATCCTTTCATGTTTTATATGTTGGTTTTGTCAAAAAAAAATTCTTACTGCAGGTTTTGCTGGCAGGAAATGAAAATCATGCGTTGACTTGAGTCTACAATATTTTGCAGTTAGGTGATTGGTTGAAAGTTCTTCGGATATCAGCCAATGAGAGACCTCAGACTTTTAGTACATGCTTCAGTGCATTTATAACGTGTGACGTCACTGATGTTCTGTGATTGCTTGTCTAGTCACAGTATCGTGCTTGGCAGCTTCCTTAGCGTTCAAAGCATGGGGAAACTTGCTACGTAATGCTCAGGCGTCATCGGTCGTCTGCAAACAAATCAAAAAGACGGTTTAAACCAAAAACCCAGAGACTTAAAAGTGCTGAACAGAGGGATAGCATTAGATAATCATAATTTAAAAAAGTAAATAACTAAACATATTACATAAGACAGACATCACGTATGGAAAGAGTAAATTGAAACATAACATGGAGGGGAGAATATAAAAAGAAACAGTAATAAAGGTCAGGCATCATAAAACATTAAGTCAAGGAGACACAGGTAAAATGAAACAAGTATTTTTAGGAGTTGCACAGATCGTTGTAAATATGAACCGTTATACGGGTAGCAGTGATTACTTTGCGTTCTGCGACGAGGCACATCAAGTATTCAGGAGTTCCTGAGTTACGATCGGAGATTGTCGAGGGATTAGGTAATAATTCATTTTAGTCGTTTTCATTAAGTGATAATCAAGATCGGCATTGTAACTGGGTTTCACAGCTTCTGAATACAATGCCCCGAACAAATTTAATAACAAGTGGGAGTCCTACTAAATTCTGTCTAAATACATGATTAGAGTATAGGTCAACGGGGTTTGGGGAATCCAGTTTCCGTTAGGTCTCTGTTCAATGAAACGATTCTTTTTTTACTTGGAAATTGAACTGCGAATAACGTGGACGTGTTTCACGAAAAACCAAGCGATGCCAACACAACTGAATTGTACTCGCGCGCCATTGCCTTATACAGATTGCAAATCATATATTATACGAATGCGGCACTCATTGTGTGGCCCAAGTGCCTTGTATATACAGCCTGTCCCAAAACAAATGCTGCAAGCAGAAACGGGCTCTGTGTCCTTGGAATATTGATAAATATTTCATGATGCTTATATAATGTTAATCCTGGGATATTCAGCTTTTAAATACTATTTGTTTTATCAATTTTGCTTTTGCCAAACCAGAGATATGATCCGTTGAACACAAACATCCAAAAAATCAATTTGTGCCACTTTCTATATTGTTAGGCCTAATAATGGCATGACAAGACATGGCACCTGTTCAAATCCCACTTCAATTGAGGTTCGCAATTCCAGAAGATATGTTTTTATTGTGATTATTTGGAGAGTGTGTTACAAATAATGAAAAAAAGTTATAATATGTTTAACAAAAGTGTTTCTTCACCTATTCATTACTAATTGTTTTTCTGCTCGATTTTACATGTGTATAATACTGACAATACTGCTGTTTATAGTATCAACTTACGGAAAGTGGCACAAATTGATTTTTGAGTGTTTGTGTTCAACGGACCATATCTCTGGTTTGGCAAAAGCAAAATTGATAAAACAAATAGCATTTGAAAGCTGAATATCCCAGGTTTAACATTATATAAACATCATGAAACATTTTTCAATATCCCAAGGACGCAGAGCCCGTTTCTGCTTGCAGCATTTTTTTTGGGGGGGGGGAGAGACAGGCTGTATATTGCAACGGGGTAGAAAATACCTCTTGAACAATTTCCACTATTTTGTCCAGCGTTCCTTTTTGGTTCCTGGACAGGTTTCCGTTGTAATCGATGGCTGCCAATAAGCGGAAACAGTGTGCCAGATACAGTCTGTCACTGCAGTAGTAAAGAGATATCAAACTCAAGATTAAACAGGTATTAGGAATTTTGTATGACACCCTCCGCTTACCTTTCTTTATTAATTGTCACTGGTACAAAAAGGTAACCCCTCCCCTTCACCATTCTCTGCTTCGTGTTATTTAATCTAATTTAGGTATTCAAATTAGTCAATGGTATATTGGGATACTTCCCTTGGATTTAAACCGGCATTCACATTACGATATTAACGCAAGCTCTACTTGATTTCGACGCATCAGAATGTTTACTGAAGACAAGACTTGGCGGTCATTCTGGTGTTTAGTTTATTTTTCTCTACAAAATAAGCTTTTGCCAGAACCTAGCGAAATTGCCCCCTCAAATGGCCCCTGTGTTGTCGACGCTCACTAAATGTCGCATAACCCTTGGAATGCTCAATGCAATTACCCTGGACCCAGTTGATGGAGCATCTTTCTGTCAAAGCATAATTACGATTGTTTACAGGTGTGTGGTTTAACCATAAACACAAGAATATTACTGATACTTCTATAAGAGTTTCTGAACATTATATTATTAAGCCCGAACAGGAAAATGCGATATTCCTCATGTTTGCATGATATTCTCTTCTTTTTTTTTATCCCAGGATAACATTTTATTGCTCTTCAATCTGCCCATGATATTCTTGACCTTGGACAGAGTGTATACCTTTCCGAGTAAGCATCATCGGCATAAAAATCTTCGATTGTCCTCTTGCTTTTGAAGAATCCTTCCGATGATATTGAAGATACTATTTCAAGAGAAGTAAGAAAGGTCCAATGACTTGTTAACACTTGAAATAACAAAATTTACTCCGTCACCTATACATCCCTAGGTTTTAACGATTTAGGAGCCGATGTTCCCTTTGCCTACAGTCCACTATATATAGGTTTTTTTTTTTAATAATCTCTTCATACACCGGTAGCTATACTTCATTCAGGGTGGAGAGATGCAAGTAGTGGTGATTATGCCGTCGGGCTTCATTACAATACTAAATTTGGGTCTGTATTCTGTGAGTCAATCTCTAATAGCAATTAAGGATCATGCAAGTAGGCCATACTGAACTTTTTTTTGAGACTGCTAGAGAGTAATAATAACAAGATGCTTCAATCAAGAAATTTGGTTTACCGCGACTCGTCTGAAGTAGATCGTTGACATCTTCGTCTACCTCCTCCTCTTCCGCTTTCTGCGAATTATCCAGTCAGTTTAGTAACATGGATAGGTTGGGCTTTAGCTGGACTAATTTGGGGTGGTTTAGGTAGGATCGATCGAGCGGATTTGTTTGGGCTGGGTTAATTTATAGGTTAGATTCCGGGCTTGGTTAATTTGGTTTGGGTTATGATAGAGTCAGACCGAGCACCGAGTTGGACTTGTTTGGGCTGCATGGATCAATTTGGATTGATTTGGACTGTGCTGGGTTGGGTTTGATATTGACCAGGTTAATTTGGGTTCGGGTGGATCAATGATGCTGGGCTGTCTGGGATTGGTTATTATTGGGACAAACACGTTATGTGCTCGTAAAGTAAAACAACCTAGGGTTGACATCTGACACTGCTGCTCATTGTTAAAATGCATTTCTTGCCCCAAGAAAAATCACATAAATTGCAGTACAGTATAGTCGGGTTAAGCAGTTATACTCTGGGGTTTTGCAATTTTTTCGCTTCCATAATCTTGAAGATCGTTACATGGTCCATTATTCGGTGTTTTTGTAGCAAACTCACGATTGCTTCTTTACGTATGGCTTCTTTGGCTGCCGCCGCCTCTAGTGTCAGTTGAAAATTATCCACAAGCACCGCCACAAACAAGCTACCAAAAAAAAATTAAAAAAAAAAATGCCTGAATCACTTTTGAAGGTCTCATGCATCCCCGACTTCCCAAGTACACTTAGGCCTAAGTGACAGACGATGTGGATTAGCTTATACCCACTCATCTCGTGGATAAGTCCGAATCTTTTTTTAAACCTAATTCGAAGAATCTAGGCCAAATAATTGTTTGTTCCTGGGAGGAGCACCTATACCGAGGCAAAATTTCGAAATAACTGGGTTCAGCAACATGTATGTTTCTTTACAAGAATAGCTTTGCCCTGTTTCCTGATTGTTTGGTGTGGGGTTTTTTTTGGGGGGGGGGGAGGCAGTTGGCGGGGGGTATACTTGTTAGCATATGTTGACATAATAGTTAATCCTGCAATTCTATAATAAAATAAGTTTGGCCACATCTTTCACGGCAAGTGATTGCAAATGTGTGGAACTTCAACAAATCAAGCACAGGCCTATATTTTAAAATACAATCGCTATATTTTCGAGTATACGGTTGAGATTGCGATCCTATGCAAACATACATTATGTGTGCCAAGTTGTCCTTGCAGTCAAAATCAATCAAGTGACTGTTTACAACCCGTAAGAATTCCCAGCCCATGCATGCACTGTTATTTCGGTTGTGTAAAAATCAAACCGCTGTGTACTATATGAACCTGTGTAAAATATTACACAACTTGTGTAATATATTACACAACTTGTGTAAAATATTACAAAACTTGTTCAATATTTTACACAACTGGTTGCTAGGTTCATATAGTACACAACCGAAATAACAGCGTGCACTCACCCTGTATCAACAAAATAAAAGGGGCCCACCCGATGTTCCCCAATGTTCCCCAATACCCATGTTCCCCGATACCTATGTTCCCCAATATCTATGTTCCCCAATACCTGTGCACTGTTATTTCGGTTGTGTAAAAATCAAACGGTTGTGTACTAGGCCTATATGAACCTAGCAACCTGTTGTGTAAACTGTTGTTTACAAAACTTGTGTAAAATATTACGCAACTAGTGCATTTTTTTTTTACACAACTGGTTGCTAGGTTCATAATGGTACACAACCGAAATAACAGTGTGTTCCCCAATAGGGTTATGGGGAATTGGGGAACATTGGGGAACATATAGGTATTGGAGAACATATAGGGCCTAGGTATGTACCCACAAAAAGACACATTTTGTGTGCAAAACGGCCCACGTCTGTATTGGCGTGGGTTAATTTGCAAATTAGACATACGTACTTCAGAAAGATGAAATACTCGAAGGCAATGTAGAGTAACAGATAGAAGATGATATGAAAGTAACCTGCCAAAAGATAAGACAAAATAGTCAATAATAGCAGATCATTCCATAATCAGCCTGTAGCGGCAACAGGGCGTAAATTTTGTGACCCATGTGTGATTGCAAAAGGTGAATCCAACAAAAATATAGATTTTGTAATTGAAATTGGCTCAATGACATTTAGAGAGCCTATTTCATGTTGAACACATTGACGTGTTTTGTAATGTTAGTGCTTTTCGCATCCCAAAATTCGCCATACAAATTCGATAGTGCCCATGCTTCGTAAGAATTATGTGGATACAGACATAGCCTACATTGTCGAAATCGTCACAGTGTAAAATACTGCACAAAGAATTCTGTGGATACGGACAGACATTTATTAATAACATTTTTTTAATCACCAGTGTAAAAAATAATGCTAGGCCTACAATAGCATTAGGCTGTAGGCCTTACAACAATAGAATGCCAATATTAAAACTGAAGCCAAACCCATGGAGATGTCGTTCACATATACATGTATATGTTTTTCTTTTGCCATTAGGTCGGCCACGTCTTACAAGGGCGGCCCCAGTTGGGGACTAGTTGGGGTGACTTGCCACCCCACCCACCCCACCCCACCCCCAACTGACCGATATACATCATCATCAACCAAAGGCTGCTGGGAAAAATCCTTAAAGCTATAGTCCATCATTATTTTGCAGCCATCCGAAAACAAGTAACTGGCGTAGTATTGTTGAAAAACGTACTTGGTTGAAAGATAGTAAGTGGACTAAACTCCCTGTGAAATTAATCTTTCTGGCAAGCTATCATATTGAAGTAATCAACGAAAGAAGGCCTTTCCAACGGTGCGTCTTAAGACGCACCGTAGGAAAATTTAAATTAGTAGTTCGTTTTGTTATTCGGCGCAGTGCGCGCAAGCATTGGCACGACGCACAGGCGCGCGCGGTTGCTATAATTCGTCGGATCAGTGCGCCACATCGCGTATAGCTGCAATTCAAAACAATTCAAAACATGATTCAGCAACTTTTGATTTGAAATTGAGATCCTAGAATGCTGTTTTTCTCGGAATATACAGCTGAAGCTGAGCTGAAACTTCATCATGTTAGTTGTTCAGTATCCTTCATTAGATTTTCAACACTTTTGTTGCTTCAAACGAACAAAATGCACAAATTACAAATGATGGACTATATCTTTAAGGTCATGGTCATGCACCACTCCTCAATACATGATTTGAAAATCTCGATTCATTGCTTCAGGCCTTCGTTCTTTTTTATGCTATGACTGCATGCAACGCCCAAGAAAAATCGAGACTTATATCAACAACCCAGCCAACACCTTACCCCCCCCCCCCTCCCCGCCCCACCCCTCCCGGTACCCCTCTGGAAAATACTGGAGACGCAGCTGCTTCGTCGGTCAACCAAAAACCTACCTGGATCTTTGGCCATCGCATCCGAGTAGATGTAAAACCAGTCGTCCAAAGTGAGTAACTGGAACAGTGTGAACATAGCAGAGCCCAGGTTACCGAAGCGTTTGGGGTCCACGTCTGCATACAGACCTCGGCCAATCACTGCAAACATGTCTGATATCAACCGGCTAGGTTAAGGAATTTTTCCACCAAAAATTGCACTACCTGTGACTTCAAAAACTCAAATTCAACAATATTTACCCGCCAAGAAAATTGTTGACAAGAATTTCCTGATTTTTCCCCCGCCCTTGATTTTTTTAGATGTTATAAGAACTATGCATGTAGGCCTACCTAACTTCAGCACGGTCAGAAAATGTAAAGACAAACCAAAAGGACAATGACACCCCCGGTTGGCATTTTCTATCTATCTATCTATCAAGTCGGCTCGAGACGTTGCCGTGAGGCCGTCTTGAGGCGGGAACGATGCCTGACGCGCCACACCTCCCTTGACTCCATGCAACTGGCCAACTCCTCCTTCGTCTCGACTCCTGCATCCTGCATCAACGTCATTAACATAGTTGTCCTTGGGCGTCCAGGCTCTCGTCTGCCATGCGTTGGTTCCCAAGCCACGAGCTTACTAGCAGGCAGCTCAGGGTGTCTGTGGCAGTGACCAGCAAGCTGCAACCTACGCGCCTTGATCTTCTCCGTGAGCGCAGGGAGTTTTCCATAGAGCCGGACATTGGTGACGTGGTCCTGCCAGCTAATGTTCTGAACCGTCCTCAACATGCGGGTGTATGTGCCATCCAGTTTCTTAACCATGGTTTTTGTCAGAGTCCATGCCTCACAGCCATATAGGAGGATTGTCTCCACCGTTGCTTGAAAGAATTTGAGCTTTAAGGGCTTGGGCATTGAAGATGCCCATATCTTTCCCATGTCGTTTAGTGCTCTCCACGCCAGAGCCTTTCTTACTTTGATGTCCTTCTCAGAGCTTTCCATCTTTGATCCCAAGTATTTAAAATCCGTCACTAGCTTTAGTGTGGTACCGTTGATGGTCTTAAGAGGCTCATGATCTCCGATCGAGAACGCCATTCAATGGCATTTTCAATGGGCCTATTATGTTTTGAAATGAAACTTGAAAAAAAAAGACAGAAATTACCAATAAATGTGCATTTCAAAAACAAGCCCACCGCATATAAAGTGGACTTCAGGTCTTCGAATTATCGAATAGTCCGAGTATCACCCGTTATCCACGGAGCCAAGTCCTGTATAACGTCTGATATGTCTAGACATGCAGATATATGCAAGCCGCGCGCCAGCCAATCGGGGTCGACTTTACTAAATCTTGACGTCATTTCATTCCCAAATCAGGACTAAATGGTTTGATTGGGCAATTCTAATGCAGTGTTTTGTAATACAACAGCCGAGCGCATATCGCGTAACATGATACAGAGCGCGTGACAGGGTTTTTTATCCATTGTCTATGACGCGCAACGGGTGAATGACCGAAGACCCGAAATAGAAAGCGCCCGCTGATTGGTCAAAATCTAGAGGTCAAGAGGCTGTTGTCTTGCTAATTTTAATTAAAATCAGCGAATCTGCTCACATATCATAGAACTAGGGGTCGAACGACCAACCACAAATTCGACAAAAATTATAGTCATTTTTTTTAATAGTCCAAGTTAATAAACAGTCATTTTTTTCATACTTGGTATCGTCTGTTCTAAAACTTAAAAAGCTCTTTTAACTTGTGTTTGAATTAATGTATAGGTCTATCGTTGTGATATTAAACCCAGCACAATAACGGTGGCACTTTTTATTGTAAAAAAAAACACCCACCCCCGGTGCAAGACGTACAACGCGTGCCAGCCGTTCCCGATACAAACTTCGTTATGGCCGAGTCCACAGTCTTGTGAGCCGCGCTCTTCAGAAATAATTGTGTCAAGCCCACGAATGCTTGTTGCTTGTGAGATATTTGGACTTATTGTCATCCGGAACGTGTCCACTGTATGTGGCGCGCGCCTGTTAATTTCGCCGGCGAATTTTGTTCTCAAACAGTCACAGTGTTGCCAAACCTCTTTGTTGCATGCTTCAAATTCATTCAGTTAAAATCATGGAGGATGGTTTAAAATCATGGAGGATGGTTTGTTAGGCCTAAAAATTCATTTTTTTTGAATAATTCTTGCTGTTGAACCAAGTTGTGAACAATTTTAGTGTCTTGAAACATTGGCCGGGGCACAAAATCGGCCGAGTGCTCCCCAACATGGCGCACTGAAACAAATATCGGAAGTTCCCAGGCCCAGTGACCTGAACATATTAATATCATTACTATAATCGTTTCCACTCACTACCAACTACGGTTTATCTGGCGCTTTTTGGACCCAGTAAAAGCATGTGTTCCTTCCTCCCCTAGAACTCGGTTCACCGTGCGCACTTCAATTAATAAAATCGGACAATTGCGCTGCCGCCAAAGTAGATACTTAACTAGTAACAGCTATAGTATACGTAAACTCAAGCTTAATGAACAAGAATGTTTAAAGCATGAAATAGTGTGAAAGTTTAGGTAATACCGTTGTTCCAGCATCAAGGCTATACAGTCGAAAGGGCGCCACGCCCGCAGGCCACCAATAAAGGGGGGGGGGCGTGTCCCCTAACTATATACGCGATTTTGTCGCGCGATATGTCGCAAGTTACAAATAAACGCACATCAATTTATTTAGATTTGCTTAATTACGCGACAAAGTAGTGCGACTTATCGCTTTTCAAAGTAATAATTGGTGCACACTGGCATATTTGTGAAAAGGCACAAACATAATATTGTGCGACCACATTGCGACCAAGTGTCTGTGGCCCATAATTACAAAGTGGCGCTCAGTGATTTCAGATTTTTTCTCGTAAAATGTAACACCTTGCCCGAATGAAGGTTTATCTTTAATTTCACAGGAAGCAAAATTCAAGTTCTACATATCCCTGAGTGGGGTTTTACACTGAAAACCCTGGTTTGGGCGTAAACTCTAAATGACCAAAAGCATCGAGACCGTCCTAGTAGGCCTAATGTAAATCTTGAATTTACCGCGATACTACTGCAATCATTCTATGCTAGTAATTGTTATGATGAGAGCAAGCTGCGACTGCGATAGTGCTATGGGATATAATTATGGGGGAGTCGAAGTACATGTACATGTATATCATAAAGGCACTCATTGGTCACCAACCCTATTTAGGAGGCTAGCCCTTTTATTCAAGTAGGGCCTACACAATTTTTTTAACTGGAAAGTTAGCACTACATACATGTACATGCACTAGTTTTGTGGAAATCAGCCGCGCGTTCGTGACCGGCATTCGTCGTGTAATGAACGTTACTGTGTGTAGCGCCCTCAATAGTTTCGCATGTTGAGGGTACACACAGTGTATATCTATTGTTTATATAGGGTTTATTGTGCCCGCTGAGTCAGTCACGGTCCCATGGTGTAACGGTTAGCACTCGAGACTCTGAATCTCGCGATCCGAGTTCAAATCTCGGTGGGACCTCATTTTTTGGTAATGCACTTGTATCCAGCTTTTTTAACTTCCAACCACATAACGAATTTCAAAGTATATATTTAGAAAGGCGAAAAACGAATGAGAAAAATTTTCTTTATTTTTCTTTGCGTATTAATATTTATTCGCGGTAGGCCAAAAAAATATAACGGCTAAAAAAAAAATTCACGGCACAGATCACATTGATCTTTGGCATATGAATTCAAATTACGCAGATTAAATATTATCAGTGTTACGAATTTATAGACTCTTAATTTTAGTCTTAATCAAGTGTTCATGTTTTCTTTTATTTCATCACGCTGCATGGCTAACAGACTAAAAGTTTTTCAAAGGATACACAGGAAGAGAGAAATGAGCATAGTAATGGCTCCCATGGATTGTACTGACTGCAGACATGTATTCATAATGACCTGAAGACTCTTCAGAAATCTTGGGTGCAAAACAAATTGAAATGGGTTTACAAAGGCATTCTACATTGCGTCGAGGCTACGAAATTAATAGAAAAGATTTTTAATAGATTCCTTCTAATTCTCATGAGGAATATTGAAAAGGGAAAAAACACGTTCTCGAATCATTATAGCATCTATATCGGCTTCAACGAAATGTTCAGATCTTGTAATTTAGGCCCACAAAGCCAGAAACGTTTCGAGATGGGTAGGAAAAAAATGCCCGGAGGTCGCTTGAAGAACGCCATGGTCCAGTGGTTACGGTGTTTGACTCATGTACAAAGGTGCGTGGGTTCGAACCCGGCCAGGAACATGGCGTTTGTGCCCTTGGGCAAGACACTTAACTACAATTGCCCCTCTCCACCCAGGAGTATAAATGGGTACCTGTGAGGGTCGAGGACCGATTGAGCGCTGATATCGGCTGCCGCATGGTCCCATGGCCTGATGAACGGGGTAATAATTGTAAAGCGCTTTGAGATCGTTGACACGATGGAAAGCGCTATATAAGCACAATTATTATTATTATTATAAGAACAGTCGCTTTTTGATCTTTCGAACTTGTAATGCCTGTTGCTTACATCATGTATGTTAGAAGATGAGAATTATTTTGTTACAAGTGTAGTGGAGGGTGTTTGTTATTAGTATTATTTTCGAGCACTCGGATTTCGATTATACTTTTGTCGAAAAGCTGATGATTTCCTGAGAATTTTGAGATCTATGCTTAGGATAAAATTAGATCATGTCAGGAAAACCTCACCGATTTTAAAATTCACCCATGTCCGGTCCCCCCCCCCCCCCCCTTTTTTCCGGTGAAGCTTCTTCTTTTTTTGGCTACGGTGGCCCCGAAGAAACATACGTAAAGTGATTTTTTTTAACAGAACTTTTTTACGGGATTGCATTATAATTTCTATTTTTTCCCACAAAAGCGAAACAGTTGTTTATTTTTTCATGCGAAACAATTTCCATTAAAGTGCCATCATTTTACCTGACCGTCCGGAGTACTCGCAGAGCTCGGAGCGCCCTCATCGCCCTGAAGATGCCAATAAAGTTGAGAATATTGACGTCATTGCCCACCAGTGTGGACACACTGAAGTCCGCAATATTGACAATTACGATGGTAAAATCTGGAAACAATGTAAATCTGTACAATGTAATCTTAATCATAAGAATATGTAGTCTGAGGATCTGACGTTCACGTGGAATAAGCTGGACTAAGCTCTTGATTGGTCAATTTGGCTGCCATGTTTTTGTAAAAAAAAAAAAAAAAGGGTTACGGAAGACCCGATAGAAGGCGCCCGAATGGTCAAAATCTCGAGGTCAAAACGCAGTCTTGTTTTGCATTATTAACCGCCGAATCAGCGCGAATATCGATCATAGACGCCTGTATGCAAGCGGCTATTCCATAGACTAAAGAATATGTAGGCCAAACAGCAATTGCCCTGCAGGTAAATCCATTAGGCTGCTTTTGACTCGTTGGATAAAATTTGGGTGCGAGGGTTTTTTTTTCGAAAAAAAATAAATTAACAAATACCGCAAAAGTCTAGCACAAAACTTTTTTTATTTAATTGCGCCTATAAAAATGTGAAACTAACATTTTATTCTGGTTACTGGTGAACGATGGTGACCATACTGAAAGGCGACTGAATTTCATGTTCAGTCCTATTCAAACTACGGGCATATTAAACAGCTGGCTTTAAGCTTTCATGACAAATTTAACTTTTAGCGTCCCGCCAAAAAAGTTACTCAAGTCAACATTTAAAGCTAGGATTTTGTGATGATATGGTAACAAAATACTGCATAAAACTAACCAATTATATTCCATTGTTCCTTGAAGTAGTCAAGTCGCCAAACAAAGAGTTTTAGGACGCATTCCATGAAATAAATGACCAGAAACACGTGATCCAAGACTGCAGCGTGCCAACCTGTTGATTGAAACATGGAAAATGAACGGTGATTTCGTATCCCTTCTCTCGTTGACCTTGCGAGACAGACAGATAGCATGTAAGTGTCCCTCCTCTTTGGCATCATTTGTAGAATAAACCCTCACTGCAGGATGAACAAAGACATCAAATTTGACAGAAGCATCAAAATTATTTCGTTTCTCTTGCTGCAATGGGTGGTCATCTTAATTGGCTCGTCTTCCAACATCTTTCCGAATTCTATACCTAGGTCAAGCCGAAAAACGGTGAGTAGGCCTACAAGTACAATACCGTGCAGGGGTAGCTTCAGAATTTAACATATATGTGGAGTGCTGTGGCCTCGTGGTTATTTGGGCACTGGATTCGTGGTCTGTGGGTAAAGCTGCGGGTTGTGGGTTCGAGTCCAGCCGGGGTCATGGTGCGTGTGCCCTTGAGCAAGGCACTTTGTCACTCATTGCTTCTCTCCACCCAGGAGTAAATGTGTACCTGGTGTGAGGGCAGAGATGGTTATTGTGATTGAATAAGCTTGCTTGCGCCTAACAGGCAGCATCTAGCTGTATACTCCCCAGGGAGCTGAGATGGTATTTGGAATGTTTAATTGGCCCGATGATCGGGGTAATAATATTACTTTAAGCGCTGTGATTTAGTTTACTAATAAGAGCATTCTTAAATGCCGATTATTATTATTATATTTGTTGCTGGACACTGTTCGATATTCGTAGAGTCTCACAGGCTGCGAAATTTCTTTCCCGGGCCCCCTCCCGCCCCGCCCCTCCCAGAAAAAGAGAACCCCATACCTACTCGGACTGCCACTATGTCGTAGGTAAGAGCGCACATTATGCCCGTGTTGAGCAGGATAACTGATAGGATGAAACCATTGAAGGCAATGGACTCGGTCAGGTTGTACATGTGACGGCGAAAAGCTCCGGCCGACCTTAGTACCTTCTGCCGGCGCTGTTCCAGGGCCAGCAGATCCAACGCTTCCTTGTCGTTGATGTTCGCTGCCTCGAAGGTGTGAGCACTCTGAAAGGAGTCTGTGCTGGCATCCTGGATATTAAAAGAGTCCCTTAAAAAACGTACGGACTACGTATTGTTATTAAGGGGAATGGTACCTTAGGAGCCGGGGACATTCCCACACGTTTGTCCACAATTTTTTTTCAACTTCAATGACCCGTAACCCCAATTACGTTTTGGACCATGAGCAATCGATTTAGTACTTTTTTACTTAGCCTATAATTTAGTTTCAAATCATTAAAAAACATTAAAAAACAGTTGCACCAAACTCGTTCCAAAATTTTAATTTTCTACCGGTATAGGCCTACCATACATAAAATTAATAGGATCGGACTCACCTTTGATCCCTTGTCTGGTTTCTCCGAAACGGACCCTAAAGCTGAGGAAGCGGCTGCAGCGGCAGCAGCCGTCTTCCTGAGGCTCTCTGTGGGCAGTGGGAGTTGCGCCATCCTCGCCTGTTGCTGCTGCTCGCGCTGACGTTTCAGATGATGCCTGACAAACGACAAGCTGTTGGGGCCCTTTGACTGCCCCAAAATATCATCCATCTCACCGAACCTGTCTGCTTTTGGGACGCTTGGTCCATCTGCCTCCATCTTTGGTCAATTCAAAGACCGCGGTGAGAGAATATTATAGCACTGACGGGCAGTTATTTTAAGTGAGCCGAACGCTCGTTTTGTTTTCCGAAGAAAGAAGATAATGTTGAGCTGCTATTTTTAAACACGTCGCGTGCCGCGCCAAGACATCGACAAAGTGCGCGCCGCGCTAATTCACAAGTTTATGACCAATGAAAATTCGCGTTCGCACGAGAACAAGCGCAACTTGCAACATCAATCGTCACGTGCGTCTGTTTACATTCCCGTCATGCATTATTTTCTGATTCTATCGATGACGTCATCTGTCAAAGGTCGGACGTGGAAGCTCATCATCAGCCGATTTCTGTGTGTGCGGACATAATAATTCGTGATAATTTCACTGGTTTTAAAGCAATTCTTTGATATTTCTGCATTTTCTTAGGATCCCCCTTGTTTACTTGGGCTCCATTATGGCGGAAAATGAAGGAAAGGGGAAAGCTTTGATGGATGAAGCGGACAGAAAATTAAAATCAGCAACGGGATTTTTCGGAAGTATGTTCGGGTACGTATGCAATGAAGGCCTAGGCCTATGTAGTTTCAATGAACGCCTACCAAGTGCAGTGCACAGAAAGCTAGCACGGTAGCACTGGCACCAGCATGACCAGTAGCACTGCAGCCAGCTATGCAGTAGGCTAGCTCTTCCACCCACTACATTTTGACAGTTCATGCAGTACATTTGTTACAAATACGATGGATGAGCCAGTACCACACGTCAATTTTCTCAGAATCTTTGGCTTTATTCATGCTTATTTAAAGCTATAGACATAGTCCATCATTTGCAGCTATCCGAAAAGTAGCTGGCGTAATTATTGTTGAAAAAACATACATGGTTGAAAGATAGTAAGGGGACTAAACTCCCTGTGAAATTATTCTTTCTGGCAAGCTGTCATCGTGGTCATTTTGAAGTAATCAATGAAAGAAGGCCTTTCCAACGGTGCTTCTTAAGACGCACCGTAGGAAAATTTAAATTAGTAGTAGTTCGTTTTGTTATTCGGCGAAGTGCGCGCAAGCATTGGCACGACGCACACGCACCCCCGGTTGCTATAATTCGTCAGATCAGTGCGCGACATCGCGTAGCTGCATTCGGCTCAGCGAGAACGTGTCTCGGACGCTGAATTCAGGTGCAATTCAAAACATGATTCAGCAACTTTTGATTAGAAATTGAGATCCTAGAATGCTGTTTTTGTCAGAATATACAGCTGAAGCTGAGCTGAAGGTTAGTTGTTCAGTACCCTTCTTTAGATTTTGAGCACTTCTGTTGCTTCAAACGAACAAAATGCACAAATTACAAATGATGGACTATAAATTTAAATGCAGACGGCAATCATGAATCATGATTTCAAAAATTCTGATTAAATAGAACAGTCATGACAGTAGTATGAATGTGCAAAAATCAAAATTTGATTCACAATTTCCTATTCAGAAAAGGGTCACCAAATGATCAGCACCCTCACACATTTTCTAATGTGGTAAAAGATGTCGAAAATCAGTGGGAATTTCCTAAAAAGAGGGTGGGGTTTTGGTATTGGGGAATGCACAAAACTGCAATGTTTCACATACATGTTTCACATACATGTTTCATACACCATCAAATGGAAGAATGGGTAAGAAAGGTGCATTTGTGTGAAATTACTGTTGAAAATTTCAAATAAATGTAAGGCAGTGGCTTCAGATCCAGTGCGGTACCGGTTCTCAATTTCGTGAGGCTATGTAAACCCTTAGATCTGGACGTCGCGCGAGATCTCGCATGATACATGTAGATACCCGTTCAGTAGCCCATTCCGGTAATTAAAATATAATGTGACCCCGAGGTCACAGAAGTTGTTTTGAAATGATAAAAACTGTTCAAGAACTAGCAAGAACTAACTAATTGACCCGTCACTGTTTGCGAGTTAGCCACGCCCCTTAAATAGACAACCCTATGCAACTCTGTACGCTAAGCAGGGTTTGACCTTAACTTTTGTTCTCACTAGCCAACCGGGCTACTGCCCACGGGCATTTTCACTGGTCCGCATGTTTTTCTTTTATAGAGTGTCTCATAAACAGCAATGTGCATGTATCCTGAGGCAATCTTGTCAGTGTTTTTAATAAATAGATAATGTAACCCTTTACAGTTAATAAAATTAGACACAAATTGATACAGGTTTGCTTTCTGAGTTTAATGATTTATTTCTTCCTGTCCTTTCATCTTTGCCATATCCCGATAATTTTTGACTCGCCAGCCAGGCTACTTAACCCTAACCGCCCTGAATCCTCCAAAATCCTTTTTGCAAATTGGAGGAATTTGCAGGATTGAGGTTACATGGCAAAAGTGCATTGCTGATTTCGGAGTACGCACTGTGTCAAGGTCTTGGGCCGGACCTTGTGTTGTGTATGCTCAGCCGTGCATAAATTTAGTCCTTGATTATACTTGACATCCTCCGCACTGCTCCAGGATGTCACTGCAACTGCCTCAGCCTATTGACAGTCATAGCCGGAGGATTTTGCAGGATTCAGGCAGTGGTCACCCCTACATGGACCATATTCAAGAAAATAGTGGAGGAATTTGCAGGATTGAGGCTATATGCTATTTTTCCATGAGGCCAATTGGAGGATTTTGCAGGATTGAGGCTACATCCTAGCAAAAAGGCCTAGGGAGTTTTAATTAATGAATAGTTTGACAAGCCCCCTGCTGTTTTGACTAGCATTTGGCTTGCGGGCTACCGCTAAAGTCGAACCCTGCGTTAAGTTTTGTTTGTCTCACATTTTGCGCGTTCCACCTCCATTTGTATATCATGTAATTGGACAATATTTCGCAAGCTGGGTTGACCCGATTCTACCGCGAATTAGAGGGGGTCCCAAAGTACATCGCCATCTACTACATGGTTGAGCTTTATGTCTTGAGCAACGCCAATGAACTTTGGCTCCAGAACTTCATTGTTCATGCTAATATGGGCCCAATTGTAATAATGGCTGTGCTGAACCATAATGATCATCCACAGATTAGATGTGCCTGCAATGTATTATCCTTCTTTTTTTTTGAAGCAACAAAAGTGCTCAAAATCTAAAGAAGGGTGCTTAACAACTATCCTGATGAAGGTTTAGCCCAGTGAATGCTGATATTCCAAGAAAACTATTCTAGGATCTCGATTTCAATTCAAAAGTTGTCGAATTACACCCGAAATCAGCATCTGGGCCGCGTTCTCATTCAGCCGATTGCAGCTACGGCACTGCACTGAACCAGCGAATTATAGGAACTGCGCACGCATACATGTACGCCGTGTCATACGCTTGCGCGCACCCATTCACAGCTTCGCCGAATTAAAAACAAACTACTAATGGAAATTTCCAAAAATGCGTCATTGGACGCTTATTTTGAAATGACCTTGTTTTATTGTTTTCTTCAAAACGACAGCATGCCAGAAAGAATAATTTCACACAGAGTTTAGTGCCATTACTATCTTTAAACCAAGTATACTTTTCAACAATAATTTGGTCAGTTACGTTTTGGATAGCTTCAAATGATATAATCTACCGTTAAATGCAAACATGAATGTGCCTCACAAGTTACAAACTGCAAAGAAGGGTTCCCCCCCCCCCCCCTCCACTGTTTGCAATTGAGCCCCCATCATATTTGTGTTTTGATGTAGTGAATGACTATTCTTATTTTTTCTCCTTTCAGAGGAACTCAGAAACAAGAAGATGCATGTGAGTTGTACAGCAGGGCAGCCAATATGTTCAAAATGGCAAAGAAATGGAATGGTAAGCTGTTCTGTTGAGTTGACCAAGTAGCCCGAAAACCCGAAAGCCCAAGTCACACATTCACGGTTTGGAGCTACGGATCTCCACGGTTTGAAATTCTTGATAAACCGTGGCAGTATCGTATTCATCCTTAGTACATCCGTGGTTATCCGTCATCTTTGTTGGGTATTCGTGGAGGGGCTACGGAGCTTTAAACTGTTCATAACTTCCGTGGTGAACCGTCATGAAAATTAATCCGTAGTGCAACCGTGGGACATCCATAAGACAACAGTATTTATTCGTAGTGTTATTTGTGGCTATTCGTGCATATTCTTGGAGATTCATAGCTCATTCGTGGTAAAAATCTCTACGAATTGGCTACGAATGTCCTACGGATATGCCAGGATATGCTAGGGTTCTGCTAAGGTTGTACTACGAATATGCCGTAGGAGAACCTTGGTCATCCGTGGCCCAATCGCAGACAACCGTGGCATTAAAATCATTATTCTTAGTAATACCGTCGATATTCTTCAACAATCCGTCTATATTCTTGACAAACCGTGGTGTATTCGTAGAGAAACCTTAGGACAGTCGTGGCTATCCTTCTTGAAACCTTAGTGCATTCTTAGAAAGTCAATTTCTCCACGAATCTCGACGGTTCATCGTGATCAATTGATTCTTGGTAAACCGTGGATATTCGTAGCTCCAACCGTGAATGTGTGACTTGGGCTTAAGCAATTTTTCTAGGAATGTTTTTCACGTATACAATTATTTTTGTCGAATGAAAAATCATTCCCTTTTCAGTTAGGGTTTAATCAATTGATCATCCGGTTTATTTTTTTTTTTACATACACAATTTTTTTTGAAAATCCAAGCCAGCCGTCCATCATCATAATTGCTTCTTCTTGTTTTGGGCCGTGTACTGTCTGTCAGTCTGCCACCTTCCAATTGGTAAAATAAAGGATACTGGTCAGGAAACTTTCAATAACCAAGAATCACCAAAGAAAAGAAAATTCACGACTGTAAAACGGGGCCGTATCATAAGTCCGACGCCTCATAGGTCCGACGCCTCATAAGTCCGAAATTTCGGACTTATGAGGCGTCGGACTTATGAGGCATAAAATTTATTTATTCCGCCTCATAGGTCCGACGCCTCATAAGTCCGACGCCTCATAAGTCCGACAACGGAAAAACGAGGCGTTTAATTTGTCGGACTCACGAAGCGTCGGAGCTATGAGGCGTCGGACCTACATGTATGAGGCGTCGGACTTATGAAGCGTCGGACCTTTGAGGCGTCGGACCTATGGGCCTTTATTTGGTTAGGGGATGCGATTCTGTCGGACCTATGAGGCGTCGGACTTATGAGCAGACCCCTGTAAAACATCCTAAATTCTGGCAACTTGTGGTGCCAAATTAACTGTAACATTGAGGTTTCTGCCTGAAATGACATCACACTTTTGCTGAATATGGTGAAGCATAAAAACCAAAAAGGCACCAAAATGCCCTAGAAAATAGCAAAATGTAAATTAGGTTGGTGTAGCTGCATGTCCAAGGATTACATTTAAAGAATTAAATTGCATAAGCCCTTTAAGTGTGCTTGTCCTTTGATGCTGACAGTTTTTAACACCTGTACAATGTCTGTATCTTTGTGCAGAGGCAGGTAATGCATTCTGTAAGTGTGCTGAGATCCGACTGCGTTTAGAGAGCAGACACGAAGCTGCCACTAGCTACGTAGACGCGGGTAACTGCTTCAAAAAGAGCAACCCACAAGGTAGGTGCTGTGTATGGATCGGCGAAGTGAGAGTCACACCAGAGAATACTACCGGTACCTGTACAATAACAAACTATGGCAATGATGGCAGCATTATTCATGTAGGATTAAGTCTGAATTTTTCACAAAACAGTGGAACGTTGCGGTGTCCAAGAGAACTACAGTGCACATGTTCAGTGTTCTCCAACTTTGAAAATTAAAGGTCGGTGCGCAGTCAAAAAGCGGAGGGGGGGGGGGGTGCTTTAATTATGTTAGGTGCGCTATTTGCAGTCATACATTTCTTTATGCTAGGGGGCGCTATTTGCAGATGAACTTGTACATTATGTACGGATAACAGCTTTTAGGCCATTTCTAACACAGTAACACTAACAGTTAAGTACAATACTGGCTCAGTATCATCTTTTTTAACACATCAGTGACCAGGGACACTGAGGCAGTTTGTCTTTGAGACTTTTGACTTGATACAATGGGCAGGCTTGTCAGTTTGACAAATGTTCCATGTTACTGCTTTTGGCAGAGTTTCTGGCCAAAATGTACCCTGGAGGGTAAGGGTTGTCCCACTTGTTTTTCTTTTTTTTAAGCATGGCGGGCAACTTTTTAAGGTTGGCGTCAGCTTTTGAAGCTTGGCGGGTGCCTCAGAAAGCTTGGCGGGGGCCTCAGAAAGCTTGGCGGGGGCCTCAGAAAGCTTGGCGGGGGCCTCAGAAAGCATGGCGGGGCACCAGGTTATATTTACAGGTTGCACGCTGAGAGCTCAGTTTGTAAGAGTGAGACATCTCTTGCTTTGGCCTCAGCTTGGAGAGATTTTAGGTCTGAATCTGGGGGACTCGGGCTCAGTATAGGTCTATATTCAGCTTCAAGTTGCCCTATCTACCTGTGCTCTTCAACATATTTGTGTGTTTCCTCCCAGTAAATGTTCATGTTTTATTTAAACTGAAAGGGCTACTTTTTTGTCTAGTTTGGACAACGTTCCGAAAATACGGTTTTTATTTTCAGAAGCTTTTGCGCCCATGACACACAAATTGAAAGGCTGAATTATAGTCGAGCTGCAAATAATTAAAAGTTTGTAAAGTAAACATTCCATAACTAAACATGGGCGGATTTTTTTGTTGGATGACTCATTAAAAAGTGAATAACTCTTGTATTGTTTGAAAATTAGCCCGAGGAGAGCAACATCAATTCCTGTACCATGTGACTATTAAAGTACAGAAAAGCTGGGTCATTCTGTAAATTTATGGTCCAAAATGTGACATTTTTCCTGTCCCTGTTACCTTGGTACTTTGTAATTTGCCATTCAGTTATCGTTAAGAATGACTTAAAAACAATTTTCTATTTATGAAGCCTGTAGGTACCGATACCTGTAGTTTGCTATTCATAATCATTCTTGGAAGAAAACTGCATTAACCCTAACTCCCTAGGGGGTATGCAAAATTGTATTAAAATTGGAGGATTCAGGACTGTTAGGGCTTTCCCTAACCCCGTAGGCCATTTTTGCTAGGAACCACTCTCAATCCTCCGAAATTTTCCAAAATTTCGCACTCAGATACATGTTCAAATGAAGGATACCCACTGCCTCAATCCTTCAATATCCCATAACAGCCCTGCCTCTCAAAATACATTCAACCTCGATCTTCCAAAATCCTCCTCTTTTTCAAACACCATTCATCCTCAATCCTCCAAAATCAATTGGTACTGAATGTCCATGTGCCCTCAATCCTCCACAATCCTCCACAATTGTATGTTGCATTCATCCTCAATCCTCCAAAATCCGCCCAGAGGACTTTGGAGGATTGAGGAAGGTTATGGCTAAGGAGTGTAGTCATTGATTTCAGATGTAACAGGGACAGGAAAAAAAGTGGACCCCAAATTTATAGAATGAACCATGATCTCCATTAAATTTGTTTGGAGGGATCTAAATGATTCAGAAGCATGAAGATGAAGCTGAAGCTAGAGAAAAAAAAACAAGATTTGAAAAAAAATCCATCTTACATACCTTCAACATCTTGAACCTGCATGTGGGCAATTCCACGGTTACTCACTTTACATTTTTGATGTACTTTTGAGTTTCCTTGGGCAGTAATTACCTTATTGAAAAGGTTTAACAACTGTTATTCCCCTGATAGATAGAGTAGACCTAGACCTACCTAAGCACCAGAAAAATGTGTTATGTATGATAAATAAGACACACAAAATCGGTTACTCACGTTACGAAAATGTAACGTGAGTAACCAATTTTGTGCGTCTTGTTTATCATACATAACAGTGATAACACATTTTTTTCTGGATGTCATCTTTGACATCCAGATGAATTGCCCATGTATTCATTCTTTAATTAACTACATCCAACTTGTAGAAGCTGTGAAGGTTCTGAAGAGAGCCATTGAGATCTACATTGACATGGGGCGGTTTACCATCGCGGCCAAACACCACATCTCCATCGCAGAAATCTACGAGAACGAGATGATCGACCTCGAGAAAGCTGTGGAGAACTACGAGAGGGCAGCAGACTACTACAAAGGGGAGGAGTCCAACAGGTGAGCAGAGGGTGAAATCTATTGTGTCCATGAGCAAGACATTTTGCTGCAATTGAGGCATATCCTCAAGAGAAATGAAAGCAAGTTTGGAGAATACTGATTGGGGGGGGGGGGGATGAAATCTACGTCAATTGGGTAAAGACAGGGAAATGTAAACGTTTTGCTGTAAAAGATATACTACCACATGGACATGGTAATAAGCTGCTTAAAGGCAATATACAATGTTTGTTTTTGCTGTAATTTTCAGTAGGGAAAGTTTTGTGTTTATAGATGCTGGAAAACCAAGGAAAAACTGCTGTTCTTGTAGTCTGGTTCCCAGACCCTACTTCCCTGACCCAGACAAACAGAGCAATTTATAGACGTCAGGGAACAACCTCGTGCCCCGTGGGTACGATCTTGCAGCGCCATGTTGTTTCCCATCATGCCTTGCGCGATCGTAACCCCTGGACTTGTGTAATTTAAATGTGCCAAAATATGGCACATTATAATTAGGGCTGCAGTTTATCCGTTTACGCGCCGACGCCATCTTTAAAATGTTAAAAGTTGTCATTTTGAAGAATCAATCCTTTCAAACACAACGTTTAGACGTTGCGTTATTTAGCAAAGATTTGTATTAAGTGTACGTACCCCTTTCGTGCCTTTACAACCACAGATACAGTTTTTTTTTTATCAAAAAAACGCGGCTGACATAATCCATATCGTACTAGGCATCGCGACTTTTGAATCATAATTTTTTTTCATACGTGACGTTCCATGGAAAGCACTCGAGCGCATTATGGGCGAGCCCGGCGTGCAATCTTCGAAATGCACGCGCAGTACGCTGTGAATAGCCAATCAGCGTCATTTATGTCATCATCACAGCCAGGGGTTATTGTAAGGAATGAGCACACGCCCCTGGAGTCGAGGCTGGTCAGGGAATTATCAGGTCAGGGAACCAGACTAACTGATTGCAAACAAAATGCGGACTAACTAAGTTTGGTAAATTGGGGGCAGTATTTGAACAAAAAAGCAGTTTTTTTCCAAACGATGGTCAGCTGACCATTGTTGGAAATTGATACAAAAACTCCACTTTTCTTGAAAATGACAGCACACCAGGAATCCACAGAATGCTTCAGACTATTATTCACTTACAGTCAAGTGAGGTATTTCATAATAATTTGGTAGTGTTTTTTTTATGTTTGCAAATGTTGTATATTACCTATAAAAACAAAATGTGAAATGTACGGAGACTAAATGTGAGGTTGCCCTTTAGAGCTAGGTAACTGGTAGAGTGCCAGTATGGTGTTCTGTAGGACATACATGTAGGCTCAAAACCAGCTCCAGTCAATTTCTTTACATAAACGGTAAAATAATCAAAAATAACATTTCCAGAGTCTGCATGAACCAAATGGTAAAAATATCAATGTCACCTCTTTTGCAGCTCTGCCAACAAGTGTTTATTAAAGGTAGCCATGTATGCAGCCCAGTTAGAAGAGTATAACAAAGCCACCGGAATCTACGAGGAAGTTGCCAAGACGGCAATGGACAACCCATTGCTCAAATACAGCGCCAAAGAGTACTTCTTCAAGGTAAGGGAGCGTCTCAAAAGTCGGAATGTTCGGAACATTCTCACTGGAACGGTGTGTTCCAAAACTGGAACGCTCTGGTGTCCGTTGGGAACAGGGAGCATTCCGTCAAAATGGCACAATTCCTTTGCAAGAACGGTCCAGCGGATTGGTTGGGAACACGCATTCTAGTGGGCGTTACACCGGAACGTTCCTAGGATATCGTGATACGGTGGCCCAGTTACAAATACTTGCCCAAATTCCGTCAGGAAAAATGGCGTCCCGGCGACCTATTGTGCTTTTAGGGGTTGGGTTTTTCTGGTTTTCGAGGAACTAGAGATAATATTTGGATGTGATTGTGAAATGCCTGTTGTGGTTTGGTTAAAAAGTACAACACAAGTTATTAAAGAGTGAACGTTGACGCAGGTACAATCTTGGTAAATCTAATGATGTAAATGTTGTTTCTTTTTGGCGAAATTTCAAAACGAACATCACATGCAATATGTATGGTGATTGTGTATTCACGTTTACAAGACAAATTTTTAGTATGCAAAAACAAAAATCGTCTTTAATATTACGTACTGGTTTTAGTGAAATCTCCTGACAAAATATCTTAGGTAGAGGGAGGGAGTAACTTTGGTGTTTTTTTGTGTTTGAAACTTGGGAGTTGATCAAGGCCTTTGTTCTTAGAAATAAAACAAGACCTTTCATCCATTTTGTTTTTCCTTTTTAATTTTTGGATATGTTCATCAGCATTATCTTGACACTGTCGATATCTTTCCCTGTGTGCAGGCTGCCCTATGCCACATGTGTGTAGATGCCCTGAATGCACAGCATGCGGTCGCAAAATATGACGAAATGTTCCCAGCTTTTGCAGATAGTAGAGAACACAAGCTCCTCAATGTAAGTAGCCAAAAAATTCTATAAAATTTGTGACTTTTGATAAAATCTCAAAAGGAACATGCATTGTTGTCATGATTCTATGACCAGGGATCTTGATGTGAAAAGAGAAACATACATGTACAGTGTAATGCATGTGGCCACAAAATAGAAGTTCTATTCCATGGTAAGTTCCATTGCATGTTCACACTATTGCCAATCAGATGACTGGGATTTATTCAGGCGTTGAATGAAACAAATAATTAACGTTTCGCATTCGTGCAGTGGAAAATAATCATTTTATGCGGTGACAGATGGAACGTTCCATTCCACTCAGTTTCGCCTTTTGGAATGGAACATTCCATCTGGCACCTCAAGAAATTATTCTTACCATTGCACTCATAAACACTCATTTTGTGTATAATAAATACTGTGCATGGGAATTACGTTCAGCCTAGTTGTGTGACATCTTTGTCATACATGTACAAGGCCATTGGCTCTGTGCGCGAACAGGAGAGGGCGCTTTTTTATCACTTTTGAGAGCCCTGTGGACGGGTAAAACCGCATCAGCATACTAGTTCGCGCCCGTAAAGTGCAACGTATGTACGACCAGTTTCATTCTGAAATGCACACAAACCCATCTTGGTGTGAGTGTCGGGCGTCGTCGGTGATGACTTCAAATGTCTCTCCCAGTGGTCTCCCCAAACTCCCCCGTTCTTACCGTTGAGGGGGTACTTCTTCATGGAGCCCATATGCCAAGACCAAACATTTTAAATATACCGGGTGTCAGCATCTTAGGAAATTGCCAACAAATTTAAGATGTGTTCATGAGACTGTTCAGTGCATCCAAACTTCCAAGGTAATGAGGCTTAACTTTAAATGAGTGTTTGAGCTGTTTTACATGTACCTAATAAAAAAAAATGAAAGTGTTCATGCTTTGTATATTTTCTCAAAATGGCAGCATTTTAATGTATTCTCACTGTTTAGAAGGTTTGGCAGGCAAGTTAGTTTTACTATACCTCATACATATTCATGATCGAGAGTTGAGTTCTCACTGGTCCATTCACCATCATGTGTCAGCCGCTAGTTTTGCTGTTTACCAAGTACGCACGCGAGCTTTTAAGCACAGGTTAATCAGACTAGCACACTGGTAACCAGTGCCAGTGCGCTAGTCTACTACACATGTGCTTTACGAAGCAGTCGTGGAACCAGCGCACAGGGGTAGTGCACACGTGCGAACATCACGCCAGCTTGCAGCATGCAGCAGCTATAGGAAAACATGGGGCACACCTAACATTTTGCTGAGAAAATGTATGCATAACTTCAAGAAATGTTTGTGAATATGTATGAGGTATAGTGAAACAAATGTTGGAAGTTGACAGACTAATTCCCTCGGCTTCGCCTCCAGAACTACTCTGTCAAATTTTAATACTTCGGGGAGCTAATATCAACTATCAACCTTCAAACCATGTATTATTGCTGGACTGGAGAAAATCCCCTTGACCGATTTGACTGAATCAGGATTTGAAGCTACATCCTTCACTACACCATATCAGCACCCTACCAAATACAATGTATGTAGAAGATTTTGAGCTAGTTTGTCTTTTTTTTTAATGGAGGTGACAGAAAGCCTGACAGTTTTACTGTGCTATGTGGCTAGGATCATGGCCACACTGTACTAAATGTTTAATGTCTCTTTAACATGCATTACATTTTGTCTTTATAACTGTCTTACAGAAATTGATGGACGCAGTTGAGGAGCAGAATATTGACAATTATACTGAATCGGTAAGTGAAGTATTAACACAAGGTTTTCAATATTTATAGAAAAGTTTATTGTTAAGCCACACACTCTACGTAAATTCCACCAATGTGATCGATTTGTTGAGTGTTCAGTGTTTGAAAAATACCCGAGCCGAAGAACCCAGACTCCAAGCGGCCTTAAACAGAGTTATTAAAACCTCCAAAGCACACATTTATTCCCTTATTAATTTCAGGCTTACAGTGGTAAAAATAAATCAGCATATTGTATGTTTTCATAAAAAGTACCTGAATGTTTGCAATATTATGTCAGTAGTTGAGCGACTGCAGTCTGTATCACAAACCTTTTTCTCATTCAAAGCGCTAGCCAAGTCATTTGGACGCGACCTTAAATTCACATCGCCCAGACACGCACAAATAATCTACCATATAAAACGTGACCCTCCGTTTGGATTTTTCTTGGACCAGGTCAAGGATTATGATTCCATCTCACGATTGGACCAGTGGCTGACCACGATTCTGCTCAGGATTAAGAAGAGCATCAGCGGTGATCCGGATTTACGGTAATCTGCCCTCGGCCGTCCGGCTCCTGCTGCTTGAGATAAGCCACTTGTCTTCTTTCAATTTCTCTTCAAATAGATTTAATCAAAGATAGAAAGGCTGCGATGTGCGCAACTACAGGTAACGCATGCAATCCAACGGTCTGATATTTATCTGGGGGGGAAAAAGTCGGTCATTAATTAGAAAAGATGCTATGATACTCTGTTGAACTCTGTGTACATATATATTTCATGATCAAGATGGTCGTGGCTTGCGATGATCGCTAATGCACACTGCTTCAGTTTCTATCATAAATATCCGAGAGAGTTTACCCATTCCTATTGGTCGAGAGCCCATCACGTGGGTGGTTTAAAACGGTTGGTAAAACACCAACTGGTTTTAAACACTTTTTTTCCAGTGTCACATGAATTTGTACTCCTACGAAATCTGGTTCCTTTTATCCTTTTATTGGTTGAACGTTCACAATCTTCATTCAGGCATGCCAATACTACTGATGAGTCCTTATTTCATAGAGTCCTAAATTCACACTTCACCGGCACCGCTGTGTTCTGCGCCACTTGCGCAGTACACATCAAGTGCACGCCAATCTCCATATAAGGAGATTTTTAGTACTACTTGCGAGAGCCACATACCATAAACATAGCTAGATGGGTGTTTCACAAAACCAAAGGTAAACTTGTTGAACAAAAACATTGGAAAGTTATAATTTTAAGTGTTTTGATTTTTAACCGAAAGGTATTTATGAATGGGAATAAATATGTGCTTGGCCGGTATTAAACGAGTACGTGTGATACCGGCTTGGGGCCTGGTTGCCGATAATTTCCTGAGCCAAATATCCGCCCCAAGTCATATTTATTCCCTTAACGCATTTAATTCCATCGTCAAAGAATATGTTTGTGCTGTTTTGATAGTTGGGGGAAAAGCGAGGTGTTCTCCCAGATTGACATGCTATTGGAACAATTTCGGCCATGGAACCACGCAGTTATCCTTGAACTTAATTGCAAGGATTGAAATTTGTATAATTTTGCCATTAATGTGCTTTCCACCTTACAATTAGCTGAATCCAACAGCCTGCATGCATTGGAGGATGAAGATATGTTGATAACAAGATCACATGAAACTATTCTTCAACAGAACAAATTTAGAAATTGATAACTTTAAATATTTACAAATTGCACTACTTTTCAAGATGTGCTGGTTTGCATTATAATATTCATAGTGAGAAATCAATGTGTATACTATAGATACAATAATGTAACATAAAATCTTTAAAATTAAAACATTTTTTTTTGGTTTAGTTTCGTTCACATGGAATTGACTGGAAGTGCCATGTTATATGAAGATGCAATACGTTTTTTTTTTTTCAATTGAAGAATTTTTAATGTTTTTTTTTTTTTTACTTCTACGCTGTTGTGGGACCTCTTTAAATGTTAAATATTGTGATGTGGGTGGTGAGATGTGTATTTAATCATAATGTGTACTGTATTATTTCTTTGGTTTATTTTCATATGATTGTGATGATGGTATTGATATCAGACATCAGTCAAGCCCAGAATTCATTTAGAGCTTTCCTTGCACAAAATAGATTTTTTTTTTTTGAAAATGGAGCATTCTCGCTTATTTTTTTATGCTTTAGCTATATAATTGACCTATTGCCGTTTGCGAGATAGCCACGCCCCTTAGACAACCCTATTGAGTGTTGTACCTTGTTTGTCTCAGATTTTGTGCGTTCCACATCCATTTGTACATGTGATGGGACACTATTTCACAAGCTGCATTGACGCGATTCTATCGTGATAGGTTAATAGGCCCACAACTGAAAGGTTGATTCAATGCAATAAAACATTTGGTAGAATATTAATGTAATTTCTGTACTTTCTTGGATTATCAGGCAATGCTATCGCAGCATTAAAAGATGGTAGGTTTTAGAAAATTTCTTCCGTTTCAGATTGTTGAAAATGAAGATGCTAACAACCTGAAGTTGCAATTTTCAAGAATCACTTGGTATCTAAAGAGCATTTTCAAAAGGCAGAGAGAAATTGAAATTCTTGCCAGGATGGTTTGTGTGATTTGTGTTCTCAAGTTAAACTCTGTATATTTTTTTTTTTAAATTAAATCATAAAATTGTCCACCTATCATGTAGTAGTCAGCATCATATAAACAAAGGATAAAGGTAGGAATAGAAGATAAAATCATTCCAGATTCTAAGTGTGTAAAATGTAAACAAATACACCTCATTTATAATTGTCATTTGTGTACAGTTCATAGAGTATATTATCCAAATATAGTGGCAAGTCTCGTTAGATTACTACCAATTCTGGTGTACAATGAAAAGCAGAGATTTGTCAACACAAAGAAAATATTTATTTCAAATTTTGAAATTGCACGCAATTTTCTTCATAGGTTCACAAAAAAAACTTCTTGGTTATACCACCATTTTGTGTGCAGTCCCTATCCTATGGCAAAATTGTGGGCTATGTTGTACAATTAGATACAGATGGGAAAGATTAAATGAAAATCATTCTGGAGTGATACTCTTGATGTCCATTTAACCAGTTCGCGCCGGGATTATTTTGACAAGAACGAAATGGGCGCGGGATTTCTTTCGACCTCAACCTCAAGCCATGTGGGTGGAAGCCATCGCCCTCAGGCAGCACACTCATATTTCCGGCCTCGCTCACTGCGAGCGGGTCGCTGACAGATATATTTCCGACCTTGCTCCCTGCATCTCTCAATACCGCAAAACTTTTGCGTGTATACACGTCGTCCGCCGCGAACTGGTTAAGAAACTTTACACAAGAAAAACTAGCAATTGGTGGTATATATATCTACATGTATTATGAACCTCTGGTTTTATTTTCTCATTTGGATGTGCAAAGCTTTGAAATGTTCTTGAAGGAGGTGCTGAAAAAAAATGATTTCTTACATTTGAATAGTATTCAGCCAAATTGGCTTTTGATTTGCTTCATTGTTTTGTATAGTTAATGAGTAATTATCAACACGTATTGTGTACGCATTTAATCTACAGTCCCAAACAGCAGGCAAGAAGATGACTTCTGTACGATTCACCAAAATTAATCATTTTTTTTGCCAAATTAAGAATGCATGGGAAAACTAGCTGATAGTTGCAGCAAGTTCAAGGGCATCCAGGGAACCTCAGACATTGTGTTATCAAGTGGACAGTAAACTAGAGTTTGTCCATCTGGAGTACAGAATGGTAACACATGTACATGTACATGTATGTAAATACAGCAACTGGTGAAAACTGGCAGAGTGCTATTTGTAATTACTGCTACATTTACATGTACAGTTGGATAGTTAATGTAAGCAGTAATAACCAAGTTACATTTACTCAAGCTAAATCCGTTCAAGCAGCTTAACTTGGTTTAGTGCAGTGCTATCAAGTGGACAGTAAACTAGAGTTTGTCCATCTGGAGTACAGAATGGTAACACATGTACATGTACATGTATGTAAATACAGCAACTGGTGAAAACTGGCCGAGTGCTATTTGTAATTACTGCTACATTTACATGTACAGTTGGATAGTTAATGTAAGCAGTAATAACCAAGTTACATTTACTCAAGCTAAATGGGTTCAAGCAGCTTAACTTGGTTTAGTGCAGTGCTAAACCCTGTACCGTGTGTACCGAGGGCCTTAACCTGTTACATTGGCAAGGTGATTTGGATCTTGCGCAAAGTTAACATAATCAGGCAGAAACCGTTAACACTTAATCAGTTCGAATGATTGGTGTGTTAAGAGACGTTTGTAATATTTGCAGCAATTATGCAGAGTTGTTTTAACTGCATGTATACTCAAACCACAATTTTATCCTAAATCATGCTTGTCTTTATATTAACATGTAAAATATTATTAAAAAAACAAAGTGTTCAAATTTTCATCAGTTACAGAGAAGCCAATTTAAGATGTGAAAAAAAGATTGACTCTATGATGCACACAGAGTAAAATAAGTGCATGTATAGAAGACATCCCAAGAACTTTTACGATTATTTAAATTGAATTAAATGTCTAAAATAAAGTATTAATCCAAAGATGACATCAGTCATGTGTCGGTCATGTATTGTCACGTTGATTTGTCACGAAACATTGGTTGTCCACACAGAATATTTTGCACAGGGAATTACCATTCATACAGATGGTAAATGTTTTATCTGTGTTTTTGTAACCTCCAGTCGGTTTATTAACCCTAACATTCCAAAATCCTCCAAAATCTGCTTTGCAAAATGGTGGAGTTTACAGGATTTAGGCAATATGGCAAACATGTGTGGCTGATTTTGGAGGATGCACTGTCAAGGTCTTGGGCCGGACCTTGTGTTGTTTATGCTCAACAGTGCATAAAGTTAGGCCTGGATTATACTTGAAATCACCCGCACTTCTCCAGAATGTCACTGGCTCTGCCTCAATATATTGAGTGATCGCCGGAGGATTTTGCAGGATTGAGGCATGGTCACCCCTCAAAGGACCACATTCAAGAAGTAACAGAGGATTTCGCGGGATTGAGGCTGTCTGCAATTTTGACATGGAGGCAGTTGGAGGATTTTGCAGGATTGAGGTTGCATCCTGGTAAAAATGCCTAGGGAGTTAGGGTCAAACACAAGAGTTTCATGTTTAAATCAGTAAGCTCGGACACTTCAAACGGTGGAAATGTAAATTCTTAAAACAACCTGCAGCCACAGATGCATGACATTATTTCGCTTGTTCCATAGATATGTACGTGTAGTATACATTGTGTACTTTATCATGAAGCTCGCATAGCAATGAGGGCTGGTTTCTCACTGCTAATTGTATGTGGGCATGTGTTCTGGTGTATTGATCTGGTGCTAATGAAGTCAGGCATGACATGATTTTTTTTACAGGTAGGTATTACACATGTATGAATTAACCTGACCGTGTAAAGTCATTTTAAGGAACATGAATTCTCAGTTTGTGTGAATACTAGCCATTTGTTTAAAGGAAAATACAACATTTGCAAACATCAAAAAATAAAACTACCAAATCATTTTGAAATACCTTGCTGGACTGTTAGTGAATGACAGTGTAAAGCATCCTGTAAAATCATGGCACCTGGAATACTGTCATTTTCAAGAAAAGCGGTAATTTTGTATCAATTTCCAACGCTGGTTGGCCGACCAGCGTTGGAAAAAACTGGCTTTTTTCAAATACTGGCCCCAATTGACCATCACACTTGTTTGCAATCGATTACACACCTATGAACGGGTACAAGCCAGCTAGACTGGTTCCCTGACCTTACAATTCCCCAATGTATTTAAAGTGCTCTGTTTCTTCTTATATGGAGTCAGGGAACCAAACTACAGGAAAATGATTGTTTTTCTTGGTTTTTATAGCATTTTCGAGCCCAAAACCTCAAAAAAGTCAGTGTAACTATATTTGCTATAAATATTTCCAACCCCCCAATTCCATCCATTTCTGAAAATTACAGCAAAAGCAAATGATGTATATTCCCTTTAACAAGAATTCTACTCCGTAAAAGAATTTGGAAAAAAGAGTATTAGTTTATACATCTACCACTTGGCCATGCACTGGTTTATCATGCTTCTGCATGGAAGGCTCAGAGTAATTGCATAAGTCAACTGTGAAGAAATTTCAATGGAGTAAAAAAAAACAAATTTGCATTCCCAAATTGTTTATTCTTTTAATTAGGCAACAGAGCATAAATTAATACTGATAAAATTTAGGAATGATACTCGGGCAGTACTTTTTTAAACATTTAGAAGCAAACTGATAACTGCCCAAAAAAGTATATACTTAAAAATGATACAACCCACAACAATCTAATGAAAAGTAAGGTTTAACTATGTGATATTAACATTTTCACCAAGAGGACCCATCATTTGTTAGGTATGATAAACATTCACTATAACTTCAGCTTTTTTGTTTTCGAGAGTTTTGCTGATGAAAACATAAGGCCACTGAAAAATGTGTAATCACATTTTTGCTTGTTTTCGAAAAGAACGGAAATAAAAATGGAATCCTTTCTTTGTCACCAAAACATTTGTTTTGGGGTGAAATTTCAAATCAAATACATGTATATATAAACTATACATCAAAATTATGTTTACCTAATTTTGAATGAAATTTTTTTGTTTAAGATCATTTCAGTATCATTTTTGTACAAGAAGTGAGAACAAATACATACGTTTTGCCAATCCACTACCTCATTTCGGTTGGTGTGGGAGCAGTATTTAGTGCAAATAACAAAGCAACTTGCTGTTGAGTGATGTATTTTGGAGGATTTATCAAGTTTTTCTAGCAAGACAAATTCCTTAAAACTCAAATTAATTTTTTAAAAACAGAAGGAAATGCTAAAGAAAAGGACTTGGAAATTAATTAAAGGAAAACACACCCATTGTACAGATTTGATCGACATAACTGACAATTAAAAATGTGTACACAAGATTTCTTCAAAAGTATGGCCTACAAGGCACAAGTTTTACTAGAACTCATTAAAAAGATTCTTAAAAAGAAGAGAAAAAATTACAAATGTTGCCCATGATAAAACTGTAACATATCAGCCGTCATATTTTCATGACAATTATTAAAAACTATATTTCGATAAATTGTCATAAAATAGTTAAAATATCAAATTACATGTATATATTTCTTCTTCATTTTACAAATTACTAGTCTTAAAAAAGTCTGGATAAAAGATCAGCTTTTTAATACTAAGATATCTCACTTTTCAATATTTTTTTTCTAAAATAAGCAGAACAAAAACAACCCTCTTTGACACACACATATAACATTTCTTGAATTATATTAAAGGTAATATATTTGTACACAACTTGACCACACTCCAATTTCAAAGAGCCACTGCAATGAAACACACAGAAGTTATGTATTTACAGCCTTGTGAAGTTTAAGAACTTTAACTCGGCGCCCAGCAAATTTAGTAAAAAGGCAGTAGCACTTCAAAATTGGGATGTCATCTCACAACTCTTGGCAACAGAGTTGCAGTCCAATCCTCGCACATTAGAGAAAAGTCATTACCAAATCATTCTAAATCTATTTAAAATTACTGGGGCTAAGTAATGATTTTTCTTAGGAACACATTTTGTGCGACTTTCTGATCCTCTTAAATGTATGAAAACACGCATACTGGAATTTGTATTCTTGTGGAGACATTCCTTTGTTCTCGTGTAGTTTAAAAATGCTCTTATTTTAACCAGAATTAATTTCCTTGGCTGAAATTTGGACTTAATATCCCTCTTCTAAAACTCTTCCATTTGCGACAGATCAACATAGCTTGGAAATGCCTAGTTTTTTAGTAAAATCCATATATCTATTTCGTGAAAACCTTGTGGAGACGTATTCATCTATAGAAATTGCCCTGTGGAGACATACACAATCTTTTGTTCCCTAATGTACACACGTCTCCAGAGTTTACAGTGTATCAGATCTACTTGACATCCCTTTTTGGTTAATTTTATTGAAAAGTGCACTTCTTCAAGCATTTAAAATTGTCCATGCTTTTTCCGGACAACTGAGGGTGCTGTTGCTGTGATGTCATTTCGGGAAGGCACTGTTGAGTTTAGGCATGTTAGGGGTTTTCCGTTCAAATTGTGAACCCAAAATTTGCTCACTGAAAGCCTGAGAAAGGAATGCTCATGTACTTACACAACAAAGAATCACCCAAGATAATAATATTTACTTATGACAGCATAGCCAAATTCTAGCAATTTTTTTGTGCTAAAATAGCTGTAACATTGAAGTTTCTGGTCGTAATGACGCCACAGTTAGCTCATGAATATGGAAATTTGCATTAGCATAAAAACCAATGGCACCAAAATGTCAATACATAAATTGATAATAGGGACACAAAGGTACAATTTAGGGGATATCGTTACAAATTTTTTTTTTTACATAGCCTGGGCCCTGAAATGCAACACTGATTGACAAAGCAGACTGTTCCAAACAAAATCATTTTCACACCAGCATGATGCGCACGTAGGCATGCAAGTTATAAACCACACTGCTTTATTAATACTGTTTGGCCGCAAATGCCATCATCACAGGACCAGCAGAAAGTTTCCCCATAATTTGACTTGCCCTAGTGACTGTTATTTGGAATGCCAGCTTCACACCAAAAAAACAATGTAATGACCAGCATCCATAGTGAATTATTGTAATGCATAAACATCTCTGAAACCCTGATCACTGATTACAATGATAATGCTCAAAACCACAACAAAATGTGAAACACCACTTGAAATGGCGCATAGCCATGTAAATTGTGCGTGCTGCAGGCAATAGGTTTGTGCTAGGAAATGCTCAGAAATGTTGCTTTCATCATGTAAAATTATTTCACTGTATTCACAGATACTTGATGCAAATAGTATTAACCCATTGGTTTCTGTACCGCCCCAACTCACAGCCTGCTACTTCTTATAATGCCCCAAACCGTTACTGGGGAAATACATTATATAATGTATTCTTTTATATAATGTATTCTTAAGTATTGAAAATTAGCTTTTATTAGGATGCTATATTTGCATTCCATTTTTAAGGACCACACAGAAAAGCAAGGCCTCAAAAATGTATAATACATGGTCCATAAAAAAATCCAGCGTTACCTTTATGACCGGTAATAGGCCACCGCCCCTTATGCACTCACTCCCCCCCCCCCCCCACCCCATGGACCATTTTGTTCAGGAGACCCGTTTGATTGATATTCCACATTTTACCAGTGAAACTGTTGGAATGCACTACATGTATACGTGTTCCAGCAATTTTTCAAAATGGCCGCCAACCGAAATTGCTCAGGAGACTCATAGAAGTTACTTGATTCTGCTGTCTATGCTCATGTTTTCAAGGAGGGCGTTTGATTACTTCCCCCAGCTTACTCGCGCCTGGCTCCTCGCGTGATGACAGACATGCGCAGTGGAGCTAAATAAACGAACAATTTCGGGTAAAATTTCGTGCAAGAGCTGGAAAGTTGAACTTTGACATGACACAGGATGTTTCCGAATCAACTGTCTAGAACTAGGTCTAGGTCCACGCCCATTGAAAATACGCGGGGACGCGCTGACAATAGACGTAGCCGTAGCTAGCTCTGGAAGCCCGTTTCGGAAAAGAATGTTGCAACCTGACGCCACTTCAGCGGTTTGTGTACAAAGTCTATGGAGAGTCAATAAACTTTTCTAAGTATTTCCTAACAAAATTAGAAATGTTTCTCAGTCCCAGATTCACGTCTTATCGTCATTTTTGCAATGAATGACCTTCATTGAGATGATATATGAAGAAAAAAAGTGGCGTCAGGTTGCAACATTGTTTCTGCCCGTTTCGGACACGGCCGGCCTGAGACACCCGCCGGACGTCACATTGGCAGCCATGTTTACTGCATGGCCTTATGGGATACTTATCCAAGTAACCGGCTCAGCGAGTCGGTTACTTGGGCCAGGCTCTAGTAAGCGCGAGAAGTCACGTGAGAGGTAAATCGAACGCTGTCCGGCTTGCACGAGTCAGCGCGGGGGAAGTAATCGAACGCACTCAAGGAGGGGTACACGGGGGCCGTCCTCATGGCCCACTGACTATAAAGTTTGTTTAATTAGTATACACTTTTTTTAATATCAGGCAAGTGTTGTTTGATTCAACTGGCCGTACACTCATGTAGTTGGATTAAATTGGTAAAAGAACTTTCTCTTACACTCTAAGCTAGCACTATTGTTGCAAAGTTAGCATAAAACTGGCCATGTTCCCTTTACGCAGCATTACTTAAGTCGTATCCTCACAAGTCAATCACAAGTTCTTCAGTCTCCAGGCCACCAGCCAATTCAATTTAACTGTGATAAAGTCATTTATTTGTCATTGTTCATCTCCTGTTAATTGTGACCGTACTTGCGATTGACTTGGGATGGACAAGGAAGTGCAGTTAAATGGACACCAATGTTTTAAAGATATACTCCATCATTTGTAATTTGTGCATTTTGTTCGTTTGAAGCAACAAAAGTGTTCAAAATCTATTGAAGGATACTGAACAACTAACCTGATGAAGTTTCAGCTCAGCTTTAGCTGTATATTCCGAGAAAAACAGCATTCTAGGATCTCAATTTCAAATCAAAAGTTGCTGAATCATGTTTTGAATTGGGCCTGAATTCAGCGTCCGAAACACATTCTCACTGAGCGGATTGCAGCTACGCGATGTCACACACTGATCCGACGAATTATAGCAACCGCGCGCGCGTGTGCATCGTGCCAATGCTTGCGCGCGCTTCGCCGAATAACAGAACGAACTACTAATTTAAATTTTCCTACGGTGCGTCTTAAGACGCACCGTAGGAAAGGCCTTCTTTCGTTGATTACTTCAAAATGACAGCTTGCCAGAAAGAATAATTTCACAGGGACTTTAGTTCCCTTACTATCTTTCAACCAAGTATGTTTTTCAACAATAATTACGCCAGTTACTTTTTGGATGTGTTTTTTTTTCAGGACAATGTCCAAATACATTATAAAACCATGCAACAAGCATGCAGTTTCCTGGAATACTTGTCGAACCAACCCAGCCGATATGTGGTGATCCAGTGGTTCCATTTTGGATTTGTGCGTGACATTTTCCACTCCATATTGTTTCATAACTCTTTATCTTCGTTGGTCGAATCCCCACTGGTTGCCTTGTTTTTTGCCTTCTTCCCCTCCTCGCTGGTCACTAAGAACAGCTTCTGGCACCAATGAGTGACGGCAACTGGAGACCAAAAAGGGACAATGACAAGAATATTACAGTTGTTCAACGGCACTGGCTTTAAGACAAATTGAACAATACGGTTTTACACTTGACTGCAGATTTGCTCCAGTTAATCTTTATTACCTTTATGAATAAACCAGGTTTTTTTTTTTTAAATTTGAGAATTTCGGAGACCTTGGTTTTCTTTGTACCACTTCCAATTCCTCCTCAAATTCTCCCTCGGATTGAAATAGACAAGTAGAGCAGGAAAGGGTGTACAGCCGTACATGTACTCACATAAACTCGAAATACAAAGGTAGATTTTTTATGAATGTTCAAAACCTGTCAAACCTGATCATGAGAGACTTGAGATATGTACAGGCTTTTTCAAGCTCTGGCAGGAACCTCTATATGTCACTTGGTAGTTGGTTGGTCGGTCTGTCTGTCTGTCTGTCTGTCCCCGAAAATTGGCCAAAAATATTTGACCAAAAATTGACCAAATGCCACGCCATGGTCATATAAATGCACTCTTGCCAAAAGTTTTCAGAAGACTGGCTTTGTTTTCATCAATTCGCATGCGCGTCTATTTTGCATATGAATTGGGGCATTCCCAAACCAGGCCAGAGCTTATTGTGCACTTGCGCTTGGCTTCTTTCATGTTGACCATGTGCAATGTGTGTATGTGGGGCTTGTAGCCACATCAGGAACAGTCCTTTTGCACCTACCGTCAACTTTGTGGAGGATAGCTGGTATCTTGGCCGGTCTGACCAAGATAAAGTAGAAGGGAATGCCGGTGAGCGTGATGGCTATGCCTATCAGGGTGTCCATGGGAGCTGAGACAGTGCCTAGGATCACCAGAGCAGCGGAGGCCAAGGTGAAGAAGATGGGAAGGCAGATGTTAATCTGTCATCAACGATAAGGGGGAAAAAAAGGAAAAAATTGTAAAGTGTAAATAAAATTAGGCTTGTAAGAAGTTGATACATGTAAATCAACGGGATAGTTGGTCTAAGGGGCCAACCCAATAGGCCCGAGACAAAATAACACCACGCATTCTTTACTTTGTTGTATCCCCTAAACAAAGTTTTACGAGACTTGGTTGGTACTTGGTTGGTTCTTCTCCTAAGGACTTCCACAAGGGAGTATAACATGTATAACTAGGAGGCCAGAAACACCGGGGCAAACCCCTTCTCTTAGCGATAAGTGTTACTGGGTTCTTTTACGTGCGTTAGGCCTAAATACAACACACGGGACCTCCGGCTTAACGTCCCATCCGCAATAATGGTTAAGTGCCTTGCTCAAGGGCACAAGTGTGCGGGCCCGGGCTCGAACCCACTCCACTGTTGCCTCTGAAACACCAGAGCATGAGTCGGTGCTCTTAACCGCTCTTAACCGCTAGGCCATGACACTAACCAGTCCTAAATTCTGTATGACTGCATGACCTTATGACCGTAGACTGTTCCTGAAGTTCGAGCATGAGAACAATATACCCGTTCATATGGAACTCGCACCAGTAAACGGGGGTTCATTTGAACCCTCTAGCAAATAGGAAGAAGCTGTAAATAAGGCCAAACTAGAGATAGGGTGAAATGGAAAGAAGACGAAGCAACGTAATTACCTTGTACGGCCTTGGCATGTCTGGTTGCTTCCAGCGCAAATAGACTAGCCCAGCTGAGATAGCCCCGGCAGAGGTCCACAGTACAAAGTTGAAGTAGTTGATGAGTGTGTATACGTCCCTGGCAAACACGTACACACACGTCAGGAATGTCTAGATCCCAAAGGGGGAGAAATAACAAGAACAAATGGAAACTGAAGATTGCTGTATGTGTATATCTCAAGTGGACTACATCTATCAGATACATTGTGTGAAACATCAAGGTACACAACAATAAGCCATTTGCGAGTTAAATTTGAATGAAAGCTGGAACGCTTAACTTTGCATTCTCCCGACCAAAGAGACTGTTACTATATCATGTGAGTCAGGGGAAGTGCTAGCATCCCCCGCTCCAGAATGGTCTGGTGTCGTTGTGCCATTCTCACCATTGTGAACAATGTATTGGTGCCGAGTGTCTCTTATGTATATATGCAAGAGCTTGCCCCGAGTCATGTGATTAGCAACAGTGTCTTTGGTCTGGAGAATTCAAAGCAATTCAATTAGCAATAAAATGTCGGTTTCGGGTTTTTTTTATCCACCTTGTATAGAGGATTTTTCGGTATCCGAAAAAACCGAAAAATGGCAATTAACGAATACAGGTTCATTTTCGTCCTGACAGGTCATGTACACGTATGTCTTCATTTCTGTGATATCCTCTCATGTCTTCTTGTCACTCACCACAAGCAGCAAGGCGGGCATTGGTGTTTTCCTCTTGATGTCAATCATGGCAAGGAAATTTGGCAACTGTCTGTCTCTTGCCCCCACAAAGAACATTCTGTGGTAATATCAAAAGCAGGAGTGACTACACGACATACACAAACCCCAAATCATGCACAAAACCATGACTAATCCAAATATATGTAAATGAATAACAGCATAGAGGGGAAGCTACAGAATGCAGTAAACTCCAGTATTACACTTGGAACACTTTTTCCAGTCCTCTTATCAAGACCACAGAATCTTGCAATGAAACATGTGGCTGCCAAGCTGCAACCATAAATGTGACCTGTTCTGTCAAAGCAGACGCTTCTGGGCAGAGGTTGAAATTGAGATAGGGCCAAAAAATGCTGTTGGGGTGATTTTTATCGATTTTCAAATTTTTGCATATTTGTAATCCTGAACATGTCTAAAATATATTATTAAAGTTTGAAACCCTAATTTGAACTCCACATGTACTATTTTTGATGATTTTGATAAGGTATTTCAGTTAAAGAAATAACTGTTTTGTGACGTTCATGGCCATTTTCTCCGTTTTCTACTTTTCGACACAATGAACTTAAAAATAGCATAACTCTGCCCAGGAATGACCGGTTTCAAAAATTAAACCACCTATTAAAAGGAAAAAGAACATATGTTAACGAAATGTAAAAATATCATTTTCGACCTTATGCCCAGAAAAGTCTGATTTTGACAGAACAGGTCACAAATGTGCAAAGTAGGTATATGTGTACTGTGCTGTATTATGGGACAGTTTGCACAGCACAAAATCTATAAGTATCTTCAAAGGGTCTGGGCCCACTGTACTTCTTCATTTTTGCTTGTTCAGGGTTAAACAAAACCACAGGAAAATATTTATCTTGGAAAACTGTGGAACCCTCTTTGCACAAACAACATCCCCCTTTAAAACTGGATGAAACATTCACAGCGAAAACAATGTACCTGCAAATGTTGCAATATGCATATTCATATAAGTACATGCCAAAGTGAGTAACAAATATGAAAGAAGAGCTGATGTAATTGAATGACGTAGAAGTGAAAATATAACCTTAATCATTTGACGCAATCCAGTCATATTACATGTATGCAAGGCAAAATTTCCCAGCCAACTTCTGATAACCAGCCAAACACCACGAATACTGATTCGCAATGAGTCATTTCAACAGTATTTGTACGATATTTCTTGCCGAAACCTCATATGTTTCTATACTCCGGGGTGTGCACTGGAGCGTAAATTGTACAACAATAGGCCGTGCACAACAGCCAATTCATGATCAACAAACGGTCCGACTCCACAGACTTCACAGACTTTGTGTGTGTGTACAAAAAGCACGAGGGATTAGCATGTTTAGACGTCGCCCGGAGTGAGTCGAGGCAATCTTGACGTCTTAATCCGTCGGCCGTGCCTGGGTACAAAAGCAGCCAGTGCATGTTATCATGGCCTCCAGCGCGAACTGTTTAAGAGTTTTCAACAATCAACAAAATAAGTGCGATTGAGACCTACCGTAACAGAGTAAATCTGAAAAGGGCAAATTAATGGAGATCATGATTGTAAATGAGGGGGAAAAAAATATAACCAATGTCAAATACAAAAACAAACAAAAAACAAGTGGATGTTGATATATGATAGTTAACATTATACATGTAATAATTACCTAGAAAGGCCAAGCAGACTTCCATTGTTTGAACCAAACGTCGACATGGCGACGAAAATCGGCATACACCATGCAACAACCCCAAGCAACTTGATACCAAATGTCTGAATGGAAAAAAAAATAAATGATTGGGGAAAATAAGTAATGCAAGTGAAACATGCTGCGATGTAATAATTCCCTGAAATGGTTTTGGAAAAACAAAATGTTCGGCCCTATCGTTGTCCATTTCTGTTAATGTTGGTCTGGATGGGTATGTGCAGAGAAAACTTGTGTTTCTGGTCGACACGAACTTTTGAAATCCTCAACAAACTTATGAAATCCTAAGGTCAGTCCACATACTTTACGTGAATTTCAGTACGAAGCGAATTTGTTTTGGTAACAGCGAACGCCACAATGAAAGTTGCAATTGTTGCTTTTGCTTTTGCGTGAAGTATGGGGAGTGTGGCCTAGTGGTTAGGGTTCATGACTCATGATCAGAGGGTCAGGGGTTCAAATCCAGCTGCTGGCCACGTGCTGTTTTCTTGGGCAAGCCACTTCACCCCCACTTGCCTCTCTCCACCCAGGAGTATAAATGGGTACCAGCATTAGCTATGGAGTAACCTCTGATGGATTAGCATCCCATCCAGGGGGAGTAGAAATATTCTCAGTGGTTTCATGCTACTGAAACCGGAGATAAATGCCGGCCTGATGGGCCACATTGGAGCGTGACAGACTTTACTTGACAACTTTATGGACCAGCCTAATAAGTCCCTTTCTTTATTTGCAAGTAATACATATAATTCCTCCAAAATCCTCCGCTGTTAAAATTACATATTCTTTGTATTTAAACTTTTGAACTTATAGTGGATGGGCTCCACTTCCCTAAAATCCTGCAAAATACTGCAAAATTACCTGGTGGAGTTGGAAGATCTGTTTATTTTAATTTGATTGCCACAAAACTTGGGAAATTCCCTCTGCACATGCAGATTTTCAAAAAGTCTCAAGGACAACTTTCAAACGAAAGCAATAAAAGCGATCAGACGACATGTTTAGTCCTCTGGTGTGATAACAAGCTATAAGACATGCTGAATTGACAAAAAAAATGAAGTACTTCAGACCCTTATGTGATGAGTAATTTGTACCTTGAAAATGCAAGGAAGTTGCCGTTATTGGAGCCGTGTGTTGACATGGCCACCGATACCGGCATTATCCATGCAATTACTCCTAGGAGCTTGATGCCGTAATTCTGGTAGGATATTATTTAGCAACGAGGGGGAACAATTGCCAAGAAAAACGTCATGTATATATTGACAAACCAGTCTGCCTGCGAAACATTCACAATTTCTTTTCCCAAGGAGTGGTTGTTTAATATCGTTGTGTCAGTGCAACAAGGGTGAAGTTCGCGCAAGGACTATAGTTGACCAATGGTTAACTAACGTTTGCCCGAACTCTGTCTAGTCAACGGTGGTTGACTACGCTAGTCGACTATTTGGAACCAGCCTACTGGGGTTGGTTGCTTCGCTGGTAACCAATAGCTGCGCGCATTCATAACGCTAGCAGAGAGCCAGGATCCAGAAGTTTTGCGATGACATTTTGACCAGCGTTTGACTAGAGATGTTCGCACGTTGCTATCAGTGCGCAGGCGTAAGGTACGTCACAAATCAACCACTAGGTCGTAACTCCGTTCTGCAACAAAGTCGTATCTCGCGCAAATAGCTCGTGCAACAAGGTCGTATCTCGACGTCCATTGACTCTGTGTGTACATCCGGGTTATTTTAAGTAAGATACGACCTTTTAACATTCTGAAACTTGCGTTTCACGTACGGCCCATTTTAGGAGATCCGACCTTGTTGCACGGACATGACGGTATAATCAGCTACGTGTAACATTTCGGAGTTAACTTTATAAAAATACTAGTACCCGTATATTAAAGCTATAGTCCATCATTTGCAGCCATCCGAAAAGTAACTGGTGTAATTATTGTTGAAAAACAAACTTGGTTGAAAGATAGTAAGGGAACTAAACTCCCTGTGAAATATTCTTTCTGGGAAGCTGTCATTTTGAAGTAATCAACGAAAGAAGGCCTTTCCAAAAGTGCGTCTTAAGACGCACCGTAGGAAAATTTAAATTAGTAGTTCGTTTTGTTATTCGGCGAAGCGTGCGCAAGCATTGGCACGACGCACACGCGCGCGTGGTTGCTATAATTCGTCGGATCAGTGCGCGACATCGCGTATAGCAGCAATTCAAAACAATTCAAACCACGATTCAGTTACCTTTTGATTTGAAATTGAGATCCTAGAATGCTGTTTTTCTCGGAATATACAGCTGAAGTTTAGCTGAAACTTCATCAAGTTAGTTGTTCAGTATCCTTCATTAGATTTTGAACACTTTTGTTGCTTCAAATGAACAAAGTGCACAAATTACAAATGATGGACTATATCTTTAACTGATTGTCTCTTGTAAGTAGTAATACAGCGTGTCTCAAAAAAATATGTAGCAGTCAAATAACTTTTTTTCTGAGGAAATTAAATCATTTTTTTTGGTTTTGGGGGGGGGGGGGTAAAAAAAAATTACTATGATATGATTGAGTGTTTCTTCACCCTTGACAGGATTTTTGTTCTGTGTGATTTGGACCTTTTGTTTAAAAGTTACGGCAAAGCTAAGTTTATGTAAAAACTCTCAAAATCTGTTTGGGCCACATTTCAGATTAGCTGGTATCTAATGAAAGGCATTCACACACCTTCTTGGTATGTGAATGCCTTTCATTAGATACCAGATAATCTGAAAAGTGGCCAAACTTGGAGTTCAAGTCATTTAATTGAATTAGCTTTATCTCTGGACTGGGGTGTCCAAGTGATATGAGATAAAGACCACTGAGTAGAGTATTTACTATACCTTCAGACTCTCTACATGCGTTTTGCCAAATGAGAGTGCTAGTATTTTTAGTATTCATGGATTGACTGCTACATTTTTATTGACACAAAGAGGGGGAGGAGTCGAAATGCTGTACTTTTCTAATGCTAAACAAATTTGTATCGTCCATGCATGTACATGTAATAACATTTGAAGCAAAGAAATTTTGGGGACCTCAAAGCAAAAGCCCATTTTACTTGGTACATGTACTTGGTTGGTTCTTCTCCTGTAGGAATTCCACAAGGGAGTATAACTAGGAGGCCAGAAACACAGGGCAAACCCCTTCTCTTAGCGATAAGTGTTTGGGTTCTTTTACGTGCATTGCATTACACAACACACGGGACCTCCGGCTTTACGTCCCATCCGATGGACGAAGCAATAATGGTTAAGTGCCTTGCTTAAGGGCACAAGTGTCCAATATCTGGTCAAAATTGTGTAATTGTATACTGCTTTTCTGATCACCATCAGCATTTACTTCAATAAGTACTAAAGAAGCAGAGTTTGAGGCCTTTGGATGGGTCAGTATTGGCAGTCATACAGTGCATCAACTGTGAGGTACAGCATTTCATCCAATCAATGCCTTACCACAGCAACAGCATCAGACGCCAGTAGTTCCGTAGGCGACATGGCCGTGAAGTAGGCAACGTTGGCCAGTACGTAGAAGACAGTCACAATGGCCATGGTGATGTAGATAGCACGAGGTAGATTCCTGTAGATATGACATTTAGCAATTGTTGACTGCTGTGATAAGGGATATTCACATTTTTAACATACGTGGGGCGCATGCGCCCCGACGTGGTTAAAAAGGGCATATCCCACATTATAGCAGTCAACAATTGTTTTGTTATATCATGCCCATAAATCAAAAAAGATAAATGGTTGTAACTTACTGTGTGAGAAATAAATTAAATCACTGCGATGTAACCTTTGATAACTGAAGGTTTTGATGTTCTGCTGGACATGAGACTGAGCGTTTGACTTTGCAGTTCTCATTGCGCAAAACTATAGCGCGCCGGCAGGTTCCTTTATCGCGCGTAATGCGCGCAATGAACGCAATGCGATATCATCCTCAGTGTGTGACATGCATTTTTATTGTCCAGACACATGGCCATCCTATAGACCAATGAAATTACAGTACCCAAGAATACAGATATCTGAACAATTTGAAAGCACAGAATTCAAGTCTACCTCCAAAATTTGTATTCTGGGTTGAGTTTGAAATGTACTAATTGGTGTCAGGGCCTTTTTTTCCCCAAAGCTTTCATGTAGTTTAATATGTCATGTCCCAACACAGGTTTTATACATAGTTACATATTCCAGTTCATGTCTTCCTCTAACCATAAATCACTGTGTGCACCCACCAATCACATCAACTATAAAGCAGTCCATAGAATTTCGGAACTTACTTGTATGGATTTCGCAGTTCCTCAACAACGTTGTTCAAGTTGTACCTGTGTAACACAGAAAGAAACCAGGTAAGTGCAACTGGCGAATGCAGCATAAAACTTGGTTTAAATGAATAATTAATCCAATTTGAAAGCTTTAGGAAAACAAGCAAATTTTTTCATCTCTGTGACTGAGGAAATGAATACATGCAACATTAATATAAAGAAAACCCTAAAGAGAAAAATATAAGTTCAACTCAAACATTTTGGAAAGTAAATATGGCAATAAAGTTCCTTCATTCAGCTTAAGAATAATTAAAATCTGATGGAACGAAAAATTGAAAGTGCCAAAAAAATATCTAATTTGTCTGTCATTAACGTATTTCCTTAAAGGGAATGTTCATCATTGGCTTTTGCTGTAATTTTCAGAATTGAACTATTTGAGGGGTTAGTATAATAGAACAAATATTGTTACACTAACATATTTGAAGTTTTGTGTTTGAAAATGCTGGAAAAACCAAGAATATCAAAAATGTTCAAGCAGTCTGGTTCCCTGGCTCCACTAAAGATGAAATAGATCAATATTTATAGATGCCGGAAAATTGTAAGGTGAGGGAACCAGTCTAGCCTGCCTGCACCCGTTCATGAACATGTAACCAATAGCAAACAAAATTTTGACTTAAAAAAATGGTAAATCTGGATCAGTAGTTGAAAAAAAGTTAGGTTTTCCAACGGTGGTTGGCCGACCACCGTTGGAAATGTATACAAAAATACTATTTTCTTGAAAATGACTTGACACCAGGTGCCATAATTTTACAGGATGCTTTATACTGTCATTTACCAACATCCTAATAAAGTATTTCGTAAAAACTTGGTAGTTTTATTTTTTGATGTTTGCAAATGTTGTATATTCCCTTTAACAAAGATTTTTGAATGAGTAACTTCTATAGACTAACAAATTACAACATTAAACTTAAAAAAAAAAATGTCTACAATCATTATATCAAACCTTAGCATGAACTTACCAGCCTGCATATGAGAACAAACCAGAATACAGAGCATTACCAAGCCCAGTGTATGTTGTTCCTTCAAATGAATTTTCAAAACTTGCCGTTTCCCCTTTCATAAAAAACAAAAACCGAGAATATTTGTCAATCATGCAAATAAAGGTAAAAAACAATTTGTTTAATGCAATCCTTGAAAATGCACCTTTGTGTCCCATTTAACCTTGTTTTTACTATTCGTTTTGCCATTTTCAAGGGTAATTTAGTGCCTTTTTGGTTGTTATGCTAATGTTTACATATTCATGAGCGAAAGTGTCATTTCAGGCAGAAATCTCAAAGTTGCTATTTCACCACAAGTTGCCAGAATTTTTGATGTTTTGCTTTTTCTATCCTCTGGTAATTCGTTGTGCCAATACATCGCAGTATTAAGCCAATGAACAAACTTTTCTCACAAATGTTTTCCATGAGTAAATATTTGGGTTCACATTTTGAACACAAACTCCCTAAACTGAAAAGTGTTTCCTGAAATGACATCGCAGAAACAGCGCCCTCAATTGTTCAGAAACGCATGGAAAATTAAAAAGTTTAAAGAAGTGCACTTTTCAATAAAATTAACCAAAAAAGGATGTCATATAGTTTTCATACATTTTTATACAAGAGGACGAGAGTTGCACAGAATACGTTCCTCAGAAAATCCATTGTATGACCCTTTCAGATTTATTTCAGTCCTCAAAACAATCCTCATGACTACAGTGCTTTTTTAGCTTCCTGAGATATCCATATCTATATACAGTACTTTTTAAGCTTCCTGAGATATCCATTCCATGGACATGTGTATATATAGAACAATTGCATAATTCAAATAATTTTAAATGCTGCACTCCAACCGCACCATAGAAAAGTGTATTTGTTTTGTCACATGATGGGTTCATTGAACTTACCTCTGAACAGCTGCACACAACCCATAACTATGATAATGGTCAACGCTAGCATCTTGAACACAGTGAAGACGTTCTGCACGGTGGTCGTTAAGCGAACGCTGAATATGTTGAAGAAGCCACACAGCACTGTACGAATAAGAGCATACACAAATATAAAATGGTTTGAAGGTAGATAGTCAAGTTTATTTCCTAGGTATTGGAAATTCAAAAACTGCTTATAGATCACGAGGCGAAGACAAGGGGACTACTTTGTCCATGTCCTATCCCGGGGGGGGGGGGGGGGGGGGGGGGGGGGGGGGGGGGGGGGGGGGGGAATAGGACATGGACCGCGTGAATTGTCCCAACTGTTTTGATTGATTTCAGTTTATTTCAGTTTATTTGGGGTTTTTCACAAGATGGCATAACCGACCAGACCCGACCTGAAAAATCGCAAATGCAATGTTGTGCAGTTGACCAGGCCAAACCGACCCAAAACATTCAAATATAAACCGAATCATAACCGAAACCGATCTGAACTCCCCAAATCCGACCCGACCCAAATTTAAGCAAAACTGACTCGAACCGACCAGAGACCAACCGACCCGAAAAAAAAATTATATCTGATTTGGCAACTGTGTCCACTTTCTTGTGCCTAAACTTACCTGCGTCGCGTGAAAATTGTTGTCTCTTATAACAGAATTATACCGTACGGCATACAGTGAAGACTCATAATGTGACCCACCAGTAGGCCTACATGTTATATAGACTGTGCGTGAAGACCGTAAGCCACATGCACATTTGCAGTCGGTTGACGTTGGTCTTACCAGGCACAGTAACTCAATAATGAAAGGTTTGCGGAAACACCATGTGCGAATAATTTCTCAACTAAGAGAATGGTTCTGAAAAGAACCAGAGGTATAAACTCGACGTTCCGGTCAGTACGCTCTGACCTTCAGGAGAGTGCCTAAAGTGTTTATACCTCTGGTTCTTTTCAGAACCATTCTCTTAGTTGAGAAATTATTCGCACATGGTGTTTCCGCAAACCTTTCATTATTTAGTATCTCCACCATGCAAAGCCTCAAATCTTACTCACAGTAACTCAGCAATAACATTGCACCGCGTGAATTTCCCCAACTGTTTTGGTTGATTTCAGTTTATTTCGGTTTATTTGGGGTTTTTCACAAGATGGCTTAACTGACCCGACCAGACCTGAAAAATCGCAAACGCAAAACCAAAAACAACCCGACCAGACTGAAATGATGGAAAAACCAACCCGACCCGACGTTGGTTTTGGATCAGGTTTTGGTTTCAGGTCAGGTTTGCACAACATTACTGGAGGCATTCTCATAGTGGCATTTTAGACCCTTCTACTGTTTTATGCGGACCACTTATTTTCTTTGCAACTTTTTGTTTGTCATAACCCATCACTATCACAATTGAAAAGCAACAACACTTTTTATTACAGACCAATGCATATTGTCAAAATTGACTGGAGTGAATTTTGAACTTCCAACATCTGGAAAAGCATACATGTTACAAAACTCCACCAAATTAGTCATTTTAGCTGCCTTTCAATTAGTTAAAGTCTTTTCCTGCAGAGCGCTAATTGTCAATAATGTAAACCATGGTTTATAAATTGTCAAAATCCTCCACAGAGCATAAACAAATATGAAATGGTTTGAAGGTAGATAGTCAAGTTTATTTCCTAGGGTATTGGAAATTCAAAAACTGCATATAAATCACGAGGCGAGGACAAGGGAACTACTTTGTCCATGTCCTATCCCCAAGGGGGGGGGGGGGGGGGGAGGGGGGGCATCATTGGACAATGGAGGCTAATGTTGTGCATCTGATTGGGTTGACCAGGCCAAACCGACCCGAAACATTCAAATATAAACCGAATCAGAACCGAAACCGATCTGAACTCCCCAAATCCGACCCGACCCGACAAAAATTCAAGCAAAACTGACCCCAACCAACCAGAAACCAACCGACCTGAAAAAAGAAATAATATCTGGCTTGGCAGCTGTGTCCACTTTCTTGTGCCTGAACTTACCCGCGTCGCGTGAAAATTGTCCTCTCTTATAACAGAATCATACCGTACGGCATACAGAGAAGACTCATGATGTGACCCACCAGTAGGCCTACATGTTATATAGACTGTGCGTGAAGACCGTAAGCCACATGCACATTTGTGATGCGATCAAGCTAAATGAGTCGTTTGTCGGGAATTTTCATTTGGAGATGCAGGCCAAAATAGGGCCACTTCATCTCATCACTTCATCACATGTTTGTGTTCCGACTTCCATAATTTTTGAACTAAAGATGGTACCAGCATGCAGTTTTCACAGCAGCAATGATGAGATTGTGCTCTTTTCAAATCTGTAATAAAAAAATTTTTGACCAGGGTCGACAAACGACTCATGTAGCTTGATTGCATCACATTTGCAGTCGGTTGACGTTGGTCGTACCAGGCACAGTAACTCAGCAATAACATTGCACCGCGTGAATTGTCCCAACTGTTTTGGTTGATTTCAGTTGATTTCGGTATATTTGGGGTTTTTCACAAGATGGCTTAACCGACCCGACCCGACCTGAAAAATCGCAAACGCAAAACCAAAAACAACCCGACCAGACTGAAATGATGGAAAAACCAACCCGACCCGATGTTGGTTTCGGATCAGGTTAGTTTTGGTTTCAGGTCAGGTTTGCACAACATTACTGGAGGCATTCTCATAGTGGCATTTTAGACCCTTTCCGGGCATCTGCTACTGTTTTATGCGGACCACTTATTTTCTTCGCAACTATTTGTTTGTCATGGGGGGTTGAACCCCCTTCCAACCCATCACTATCACAATTGAAAAAACACTTTTTATTACAGACCAATGCATATTGTCAAAATTGACTGGAGTGAATTTCGAACTTCCAACATCTGGGAAAGCATACATGTATTAACAAAAATCCACCGAATTAGTAATTTTAGCTGCCTTTCAATTAGTTAAAGTCTTTACCTGCAGAGCGCTAATTGTCAATAATGTAAACCATGGTTTATAAATTGTCAAAATCCTCCACAGAGCATAAACAAATATGAAATGGTTTGAAGGTAGATAGTCAAGTTTATTTCCTAGGGTATTGGAAATTCAAAAACTGCATATAGATCACGAGGCGAGGCCAAGGGATCTACTTTGTCCATGTCCTATCCCCGGTTGGGGGGGGGGGGGGTATCATTGGACAATGGAGGCTAATGTTGTGCATCTGATTGGGTTGACCAGGCCAAACCGACCCGAAACATTCAAATATAAACCGAATCATAACCGAAACCGATCTGAACTCCCCAAATCCGACCCGACCCAAATTTAAGCAAAACTGACTCGAACCGACCAGAGACCAACCGACCCGAAAAAAAAATTATATCTGGCTTGGCAACTGTGTCCACTTTCTTGTGCCTAAACTTACCCGCGTCGCGTGAAAATTGTCCTCTCTTATAACAGAATCACACCGTACGGCATACAGTGAAGACTCATAATGTGACCCACCAGTAGGCCTACATGTTATATAGACTGTGCGTGAAGACCGTAAGCCACATGCACATTTGTGATGCGATCAAGCTAAATGAGTCGTTTGTCGGGAATTTTCATTTGGAGATGCAGGCCAAAATAGGGCCACTTCATCTCATCACTTCATCACGTTTGTGTTCCGACTTCCATAATTTTTGAACTAAAGATGGTACCAGCATGCAGTTTTCACAGCAGCAATGATGAGATTGTGCTCTGTTCAAATCTGTAATAAAAAAATTGTTGACCAGGGTCGACAAACGACTCATGTAGCTTGATTGCATCACATTTGCAGTCGGTTGACGTTGGTCGTACCAGGCACAGTAACTCTGCAATAACATTGCACCGCGTGAATTGTCCCAACTGTTTTGGTTGATTTCAGTTGATTTCGGTATATTTGGGGTTTTTCACAAGATGGCTTAACCGACCCGACCCGACCTGAAAAATTGCAAACGCAAAACCAAAAACAACCCGACCAGACTGAAATGATGGAAAAACCAACCCGACCCGATGTTGGTTTCGGATCAGGTTAGTTTTGGTTTCAGGTCAGGTTTGCACAACATTACTGGAGGCATTCTCATAGTGGCATTTTAGACCCTTTCCGGGCATCTGCTACTGTTTTATGCGGACCACATATTTTCTTCGCAACTTTTTGTTTGTCATGGGGGGTTGAACCCCCTTCCAACCCATCACTATCACAATTGAAAAAACACTTTTTATTACAGACCAATGCATATTGTCAAAATTGACTGGAGTGAATTTTGAACTTTCAACATCTGGAAAAGCATACATGTAACAAAACTCCACCAAATTAGTAATTTTAGCTGCCTTTCGATTAGTTAAAGTCTTTACCTGCAGAGCGCTAATTGTCAATAATGTAAATTATGGTTTATAAATTGTCAAAATCCTCCACAGAGCATAAACAAATATGAAATGGTTTAAAGGTAGATAGTCAAGTTTATTTCCTAGGGTATTGGAAATTCAAAAACTGCATAGATCACGAGGCGAGGCCAAGGGATCTACTTTGTCAATGTCCTATCCCCGGTTGGGGGGGGGGGCATCATTGGACAATGGAGGCTAATGTTGTGCATCTGATTGGGTTGACCAGGCCAAACCGACCTGAAACATTAAAATATAAACCGAATCAGAACCGAAACCAATCTGAACTCCCCAAATCCAACCCGACCTGAAAAAAATTCAAGCAAAACTGACCTGAACCGACCAGAAACCAACCGACCCGAAAAAATAATATCTGGCTTGGCAACTGTGTCCACTTTTTTGTGCCTGTACTTACCAGCGTCGCGTGAAAATTGTCGTCTCTTATAACAGAATCATACCGTGCGGCATACAGTGAAGACTCATAATGTGACCCACCAGTAGGCCTACATGTTATATAGACTGTGCGTTAAGACCGTAAGCCACATGCACATTTGTGATGCGATCAAGCTAAATGAGTTGTTTGTCGGGAATTTTCATTTGGAGATACAGGCCAAAAAGGGCCACTTCATCTCATCACTTCATCACATCTGTTTGTGTTCCGACTTCCATAATTTTTGAACTAAAGATGGTACCAGCATGCAGTTTTCACAGCAGCAATGATGAGATTGTGCTCTGTTCAAATCTGTAATAATGACAAATGACTCATGTAGCTTGATTGCATCACATTTGCAGTCGGTTGACGTTGGTCATACCAGGCACAGTAACTCTGCAATAACATTGCACCGCGTGAATTGTCCCAACTGTTTTGGTTGATTTCAGTTGATTTCGGTATATTTGGGGTTTTTCACAAGATGGCTTAACCGACCCGACCCGACCTGAAAAATCGCAAACGCAAAACCAAAAACAACCCGACCAGACTGAAATGATGGAAAAACCAACCCGACCTGACGTTTGTTTCGGATCAGGTTAGTTTTGGTTTCAGGTCAGGTTTGCACAACATTACTGGAGGCATTCTCATAGTGGCATTTTAGACCCTTCCCGGGCATCTTCTACTGTTTTATGCAGACCACTTATTTTCTTCGCAACTTTTTGTTTGTCATGGGGGGCTGAACCCTCTTCCAACCCATCACTATCACAATTGAAAAGCAACAACACTTTTTATTACAGACCAATGCATATTGTCAAAATTGACTGGAGTGAATTTTGAACTTGCAACATCTGGAAAAGCATACATGTAACAAAACTCCACCAGTTACTTTAGCTGCCTCTCAATTTGTTAAAGACTTTACTTGCAGAGCGCTAATTGTCAATAACTAGTGCAGTGCCCGTCTAAAATGTGCATGTTCGGGAAGTGCAAATTGCTTTGCCGCTGGTATTGGTTGCATGCTTGCAGAGTTTTTGAGACCTGCTCGTGCCAAGTTTAAAGTTGTTTGGGCGAGTGGTTCTCGAAAAAGCTGCAAAAAGTAGCGTATATATTAACCCCTATATATAATTCAGCGAACGCTGAATATGTTGAAGAAGCCACACAGCACTGTAAGAATAAGAGCATAAACAAATATGAAATGGTTTGAAGGTAGATAGTCAAGTTTATTTCCTAGGGTATTGGAAATTCAAAAACTGCATATAGATCACGAGGCGAGGCCAAGGGAACTACTTTGTCAATGTCCTATCCCCGGTTGGGGGGGGGTATCATTGGACAATGGAGGCTAATGTTGTGCATCTGATTGGGTTGACCAGGCCAAACCGACCCGAAACATTCAAATATAAACCGAATCATAACCGAAACCGATCGGAACTCCCCAAATCCGACCCGACCCAAATTTAAGCAAAACTGACTCGAACCGACCAGAAACCAACCGACCCGAAAAAAGAAATTATATCTTGCTTGGCAACTGTGTCCACATTTTTGTGCCTGAACTTATCCGCGTCACGTGAAAATTGTCCTCTCTTACAACAGAATCATACCGTAAGGCATACAGAGAAGACTCATAATGTGACCCACCAGTAGGCCTACATGTTATATAGACTGTGCGTGAAGACCGTAAGCCACATGCACATTTGCACAGTCGGTTGACGTTGGTCTTACCAGGCACAGAAACTCTGCAATAACACTGCACCGCGTGAATTTGGTTGATTTCAGTTTGTTTCGGTTTATTTGGGGGTTTTCAAACGATGGCTTAACCGACCTAACCCGACCTGAAAAATCGCAAACGCAAAACCCAAAACAACCCGACAAGACTGAAATGATGGAAAAACCAACCCGACGTTTGTTTCGGATCAGGTTAGTTTTGGTTTCAGGTCAGGTTTGCACAACATTACTGGAGGCATTCTCATAGTAGCATTTTAGAACCTTCCCGGCATCTTCTACTGTTATATATATGCGGACCACTTATTTTCTTCGCAACTTTTTGTTTGTCATGGGGGGTTGAACCCTCTTCCAACCCATCACTTTCACAATTGAAAAGCAACAACACTTTTTATTACAGACCAATGCATATTGTCAAAATTGACTGGAGTGAATTTTGAACTTTTAACATCTGGAAAAGCATACTTGTAGCAAAACTCCACCAAATTAGTAATTTTAGCTGCCTTTCGATTAGTTAAAGTCTTTACTTGCAGAGCGCTAATTGTCAATAATGTAAACGATGGTTTATAAATTGTCAAAATCCTCCACAGTGCAGTAAACCATACACTGCCATATGGCGCAATATTAATGTTGCAACTTTCTAGGAGAATCAAGCTCCATGTTTTAATCCCCATAACCTTGTGATTGATTTTGAAGAATTCGGAAAGGTAACGGTTTGGGTATTTAAGCAAATTTCTCAATACTCACACACTGAGTTCAGAGCCAGAAGCTGAATAGCAATGATGGGAGGCCCGCAGTCTGCCGATGGGAAGAATGGCTGGACAGCATATCGGCCAAAGGTGATGGCCACCACGGCACAGGAGGCCGGCACCTGCATGATCAGGGAGACCCAGAGGTACAGGAAGGCCGCAAACTCGCCGTAGATGGACCGCAGGTAGAAGTAGAAGCCCCCTGAGGAGGGCAGCATGGTGCCCAGCTCGGCAAAGCAGAGCGCTCCCAAGAGGGAAATGATACCGCACAGGACCCATACCACTAGGGTCATTCCGACGGAACTCACTCCTAGGAGAACACCTGCAGAACGGTATGGTGAAAAGGATAACTTTTTTAAGTAACAGTTAAAACTAGGCTGGAACAAGACGTCAAGCAAAACTAAGGATTTTTTTTCCCAAGCATATTGCAGTAATACACATCAGTTTCCCCATATCCCTTCTCATGAGGCTCACCAACAACACTAGAGCCCGGTTCATACTCGGCGCGAAAGCGAATTTGTGATGTCACGGCAAGTATTCGCGCTGCAAATTCACAAAAGTTGGACATATTTCAACTCCGGCAAATTTTGCAGCGAATGTTTCATGACGTCACATTCGCTTCGCATTCGCATGGAGTATGAACCGGGCTTAGGGGAGGTAGGGAGGTGGGGGGTAGGGAGGGGAGGGGGAACACAAGGGGCCAGGGCACCCCAAAGGTGATATTTTCTCTTTCTTTATTAATAACCCTTTCCTTACTATGCGTGACTTGTGTGGACAAGGAACTACTCCCTGCAGCTTACTATAGGCGAGTTTAGTCGACCAGGAAACCACACATAGAACACCCTCAACACAGATTTATTCACTGCTTTTCAGGACCCTACCTACCCTATTTTTTATTGGAAAAATGAGGAAAAAATGCCCAAAACCATCAATTTCTACCCTTGACTACATGCAGACGCCTCCATATGATCGTACACAAAAAAAATTGGCAAAAAAAAAAAAAAATTCCCTACCTACCTACCCTATTTTCGAATGCCAAGTAATCGGAAGCAGAACTTTTTTTTTTTTGGTCTTAATTCGAATCTGTATCCCTCCCTTGCCAAAAACAAGAGAGTTGGTAAAACGTGGAAACTTTCGGTTGAACTTTACCTTTCGGGGACACAAAGATCCCTGATCCGATGATGGTGCCCACATTGATAGCTACACCACTCAGCAGCGAGATCTGCCTCTGCAGCTTGACTTTGCTGCCATCATCTTCCTCATTCAACTGTAAATACAGAAAGAAGATTAAAATACCAGTTACACCACTTTGGTTTCAATTCAGTTGAATTCCTTCTGGGAATAAATCCAAGAGTTCCTAGAAAGTATGCAGGCAGCAGAGCTTCGAAGCCTGTGAAAACCTAAAAGAGATAGAAGAAAATTATTCAGTTTAAAGGGAGTAAACAACATTTGCAAACATCAACAAAACAAAACTGGTCAGCCGACCAGCGTTGGAAAAAAACTGGCTTTTTTCCAAATAGGGCCTACTGCCCCAATTTACCGTATTTAGTTAGTCCGCATTTTGTTTGCAATCGATTACACAAGTATGAACTTGAGTCAAGGCGCACGTGGCAAACCCCGGTTAAGGCTCCGTATCCGGGTCCAGCCCCATTTTGCAACCTGCATGAATGGAGCAGAGATGGACCGAAGCCGGGGTTGGGAAAACGGCAATTGTGATCACGTGACGCTTGTACACAACGGCGTCACACGTACACAACATGCACGCAAGACAGCCGTAGTACACATTTTTTTCCTGGAAAAACCAAAGGAAATCATCAATATTTCTCATATTATAGTCAATTTTGTTCTGTTTTAAGTCGATCATTAGCTTCGTGAATGAGGTACCGGTATGTCTATTGGAATCTGGGTTGTGATAAAAAATAGAGGGAAAATGGACCATTTTTGTGATCATTGGGCATACGATACAGGGTCCAGTTTTTAGGGACTCTTACGATCTAGTTTCTGTAACATAGTTTTAGCTCCAGCTCTATATGTCGAATTCCTGATGAGCACTGGAGCTGATTCAACTTCAACAGTTATAAACTTCAACTTACAAGCTTTTCACGGTCATCATACAGCTCAAATTCATAATCAGAGAGGTCGGATTCTTCTAGCTCTTCCAAGTTGAAAACGTCCTTTTCCTCCATGTCAGGATTTTTATATAACATGGAGGTAGGCTACATTGGACACAAACTTCCTCAATATCACAATCACATCATGGAGGTAGACGCCGCGGCCCACATACATTTGTACACGATGTATCGATACGCCACGCAACGTAATTAAAGTATATAGGGCCTAATGCCAATCAGCATACACAGTGTGATGGAATCATATGTCTGGAATTGCAGGAACAGTTTCCGGTGCAAAAACTGATATTGCTAACCAAATCAAATCTGGTGTCACATAACAGAACTAATCGCGAATGATCAGCACCACTCACACGTACCAGCTGGCCGGCGCGGCTACAGTTTGTTTACAACGTAAGCACGCGGTCTGCTACCGCGAAGTATCACTATCCAAATGCACAGGGTCTTGAAGATTGGTACCATAAAGGACCAAAGCGGCGCTATTTTCAATCACCCAACTATCAATTTATCCTTTCCAAACATTGAACCAATAACCCATGAAACTACATTTTGCACAATATTATGGTTTTCCTGATAAATGGCGTAGCCAACTTCTCGCCCAAGAAGTGTATTAAGTGGAATGTAGACGAATGGTTTTTAATCAATGCTAATTTCCTTCACGGGTAAGAAAAAGGGTAATAAAGCGTCCCCTAGCGTAAAATAAGGAACCCCCCCCCCCATCGAATTTGCAGCAAGTGGCTGGCCAGTTGGACCCCTGAAAATTTGAGCACATTTTGTTGTGGATCCGCCCTTGATGCCCCCATAAGCATCCCCGCCTCCCTATGATCCTGGCTACTGCACTGTTCCTGCACTAATAGCATGATAAAGGATCACATTGTGCATCGCCAGTATATGCTCAACTATTTAATTATTCATGAAAGCGTTCCGCGGAAAGCGACAGTGTAAACAAAACAACATAATTTCATGAAGACTGATTTAATTCGATGAACACTGGCGCCAAAGGGCCATAGCCTATGTACAGGTATACAAGAGCTGAATGCCCCCCCCCCCCTTCGAGCTTCCCGGCCCGTTATTGCCATTACTAGGCCTACTGGAATACTATCCGCATTTTATCTCCTGAAATAATGTCAGACTATTAATTTGCAATAGCTATTAATGCTATAGGGTGTTCGGGGTCCAAACCAGTAGGCCTACGCCGGCTAAATGACGATTTGCATGCCATAAAATTCTTCGGTCTTAGAGCATTTTGTGGACCATGAACTTGAGAGTTTGTAAAAAAAAAACATAGGGTGGAAGCGGACTGTGAGATTGTACTTCTGTACAATTTGGACGAAATAATAATTGTGCCCTATAAAGCGCTCTATTTTGCAATGGAGCGTTGACATCGTTTTTCAAGAGGGCGATGAGCTTAGTGAGACTATTTTTAAGGGTGATCATTTTCAGATGAAAATTTCTCCCAAAAGTAAATGATTTCCCTCCAAAAAAATGGACAGAAAACGAAAGATGATGAAATAAGTTTTAATTTAATCCGTGTCTTGAACACCTCAGAGAGTTGTGAGCATTTTTAATAATTTTGGGAAGTGCGCGTAATTATAAGGTCTATGGCAGTCTATTTAGGGGCAGATTCACAATTAAACAGGCGGTTCTTCTGTGTTAACCGCAATAAACCGTGCGGTACCGCGCGGTAAACCTCGAGGCTTTTCGGGGTTGGACGCCATAATGCGTTCATGAATATTCTCCTCCAGTGCGGGGTCAACTTCAGCGCAGCCCACCCATGTTATTGCAAACAAAAGAAGCAGATTGATAGTCGACCCTGTATAATTAGGGGATTGCAGGATTAGTGGTCACACTTGTGGGGTTTTATGACGTTAAATATTTATTAACTAAAAGCACCATATTTGCAACTACATAGAGATAAGAGTTGAATTACACTTGGAATTGAACGGTTTTATTCATATTCTGTTGCAGCCATACGCCGAATTGCTGGAATATTCATGATAAAACATAAAGTCCATTCCGTTGAAACAATTAATATAGCATTACAAAAAAAAGATGGAAAAGACAAATCTAAAAAGATAACTAAGCCGACGAGATATTACTGTATTATCCTTAAATTTGCTTTGAAGCGATAAAAACACACTTAGGTTATGAAATTGTAAAACGGTAAGAATGTATAGTCTTAAAATTCCTTTATATTATCCCAAAGCGTGTCCCTTTACCAACCGGTTTCTCTTTTTAAAGTAAACGTATTCAATTGCTTATCTTATTTGCAAACATTTCTATTTCTTTCGAAATGCACAAATATATTGACTTTACATTCACGAATACATTTGTCAGCTAGCTATTCGCGTGAGATCCGGGCCATTTAGCCTATACACCGACAGCAAAACAAACAGTTTCAGTTCTGTGTGTACCTGCAGTGCACATGCATATAGTATCTAAAATAATATAAAAAAAAATTGAGTTGATGGTTCCTAAAGTCTAGAAATGAAATACGTTGAAGTGCCTCTTTTTGTCTTCCTTTGATGAGAACATGTAATGTGGGCAGTGTGGGCATTTCCCGAGTTCCTTTGCTATGGATGACGGCATTTTGTCCTCCCCGCCCATGTCATCTGGCGAAGCCGCCAACTCAAAGTACGTTTGGAAGTGTCCAACGTGTGTTGGTGATTCTTCAGGAACGAGCATGATGCCGCGATTCTTGCGAATTTCGTCCTGGCTTCTAATCAGGTGATCCGAGTTCGAATCTCAGTGAGCATTTTTCACTTCTTCTCATTTTACCTTTTAAATAAGTAAAGTGATGAAGGAACATTTCTCACCAAGACGTAAAGCCTATCTTGGGTTTGTGTTATGGAGACCAAGGCATTATATATGCATGTAATAGACCAATCAGAAGATAGAAAGCGGATGTCTTTTGGGAAAAAAGATTCGCCCCCCTGGGCGGGTTAAATTTCCTGTGGTCACAAAAGTCTCGCGCGTTTATGATAAGTGGACATGGTATCCTGCATGATGATATGGGTGTTGTTTGTTGGTTTCTCTGCGGATCATTTTGAATCCCACTAAATATAATTAAGAAACCCGATCACTCTAGATTTGGAAGGCGCATGGTAAGGAAACACCACAGTATTTATGAACGGGAAATCGTATATAGTGCACTGCCAACGAGAACCTCTGTACTTTTTTTACGAGGAGATTACACAGGGCCTGCCTGCAACAATACTTTATTGTTCTCTGAAATCTGCATACATTTTGTGAAATGAACATATACAGGGCTGGGTTTCACGGTGCGTCCGATCCCCCGAGCAGGGTACGAGCATGCATTACTTTCCAAATTGTGAAAACATCACGGTTAATATACTAGAAGCAATTTTATTCTTGAGATTTTTTCCTAAAAGAATGATTTTCAAAGCATTTTTGGCAACGATTTGAGTGGGGTTTATTTTAACATAAAGGTGGCGGGTGGCGAAATACAGATTTACATCATTGCATATCAAGGGTAAAAAGGTAAAGATCCCATAGCCATTACTGGCCGTAGGGGCAGTGGGATGTTAGAGGTCCACTGTGTCTTGGGCGCGGTATATGAGTGGCGGGGCCCAGTCCTCTCCTCTCACCGTCTTACCTTCCCTGAACGAATCAGGTACCCATTTTACTGTTGGGTCCTCAGAGAGATTTTTCCAGTTAAAAATAAACCTTCCACTCCGTAGCTCCACGCTCTAACCGCTCAGCTACGATGTTTGCTAATTTGCTTACTGATGCGGCGAGGTGTGGATGAATTAACAGCCAACTTTGGGCAAAGAACAGTTCTTCACGTCATCATGAATTACAAACAATGCACGCACTGTGCCACTTACCCTCAAGTTTAGGCTAATTGCGATTTCGCAATGAAAGAAGCAGACCAATGAGCGATGTACATCATAATAAAACTGCAACAAGTCAAGACGCTGCCTTAATCATGCCTTATTAACCTCTTGCATAATCAGTTACGCTGATACACTAGTGATTTTATACACGTCTCGCCGAGAAACTCAATATAATACATGCAATTGCTTATACACTGTATAATCAGTTTAATGAGACCTTTAGGCATGTTGGCAATTTGCATAAGTTTAGGCAACAGTCTATCTCTCGGTGTCTTACGATTGCAGGGGCTCCTTTAACTTTCCATAAATCTTATCAGGAATGATTTGGGAGGCGTAACTATGGAACGTCAGTCTGTGACAGATTTTGATTTCACAAAATTACAAGCGAAATAGTTCTGCAAAGCCCAAAGCCCGTTTTGATTCAACAAAAGTGTCAGGCATTAATGTATAGGCTACATGTAATTGGATTTTGGATAATGTTACCTTTGTAAAAAAAAAATAATGCTCCGATGAAAAAGGGCACCAGTAACGTAAACAGCAGGCAACATTTATGATGTATATATCCCTGTTATTATCGACTTCAACCCCGATTTTTTTTGTAAATTGCTTTGTATTTACAGCAATACAAATTAAGGCTATTCACTTTTCAATGAGATACCTTACGAAAACTTTCACTCACGCTTAGCGTTTGAATGATTAATTAACAAATTCCGAAGTATTTGCAACTGTACATTGAGTCGCAAAAGCAACCCACCTAACCCCCCCCCCCAAAAAAAAAAATGAGAGGGGTGCAGACGAATTGAGTTTTTGATCAAATCAAATAGGCACTGCAGAAACTGAGCTTCGCAATTTAACACTTTTCTTAACATTTTCTTGCTATCACTTGTGTAAACATGTTTAAATATATACTTGTTTAATGTATTGATGGATAGTGTTTAGCAATTGAACATTGATGCTTATAGGAATTGGCAAGAGTGTGTCAGTAATTGCTAAACACAATTTTTGGAGTGCATGTACAGATTGAAATTAACTGTACAAAAACAAAATTGAATTTGGTGAAAAGCTCAGACCGTGTTCCTTTTCTAAGCCTTGACCACTTTTCGTGCGCGATTATCGTAACGGAAACATCACAATAAGACTGTACCTGTGAGTATCACGCATGAAATTCGCTTAGCTTTCGTACACATAATGGGGCCGACCGTAAATGGGAATAAGGCCAATAGTTTCATGCACGTTATCAGACAATTTCATATTTTTGACGTCAAGACAAAGAGTGATAATGATATACTGACGTACAAAGTGCATGCACACTGACGCACTTAATTGCACAATAATAAACAGGCATTCTGTTGTCGGGTATACCATGGAGCTATACAACTGAGTTCAAACTTCATTATTTTATTACATTGTCAGGCGTGGGTTTATGATGTGGTCGTTCGATGCTTGCGATGGCGAAAGATTACCTATATAACTTATAAGCGGTCATCAAGCAAACAATTTTATCGGTTATTACGATTGTTCTATTGCAAGGGGCTTCGAAAACAAACGTGCAGCCCGTGAGTAAAGGCACGTGCGCACACCAATCGAGCTTCGTGTGTTTGAGAAGCATGACAAGTGTGGGTCACGTCATTTCCAGGGGGTTGGAGCAGGCGCGGGCTCTATGACAACCCCCTAGTGTTCATTGCATCGACGATGTTGATTTACTTCCACCCCTCCAAGGGCCTGTTGCACAATATCACTTTGAAAAGTTATACCTCCCAAATTAACTGTGCTTCAAACATGCCAGACGAATGCAGAAGGTGTAACAAGATGTTCTGCATTAGTTGCTTTGCAGATCCCTGTATTTGTTTTCTCAAAGAAATAAAAAAAAATGATACAAGTGCATTAAAATAAACGCCAGACTAGTGAGAAAAAAACAAGCAGTACTATGTGTTAATTAAACAAGAAAGTCACGAATATCAATTCAATGGGAGATTGAGATTTGAAACTTTGCATGGTGGAGGTATGAACTGTGAAGCCGGGTTTGCAGTAACACCATGTGAAAATCTCTTTTGGGAAGATGTGTGGTTCTGAAAAGAACCGGTTGGTTGTAAAACTTGACGTTCCGATCAGTATAATGTTGGGATCGTCTTCAATAGTTCAATAAGAGATTGAAGGATTTCAGTGTAAAGCATGTGTTACGACCACCAGTACACTGCAGAAACTGCAGTGTTAATTTAACAACATTCGGTATCTATATAGGACAACACCAGTAAAATTTAACACCAGATGGTCCTATATAGATACAAATGGTGTAAATTTAACACTGCAGTTTTTGCAGTGTACGGGTCGTAATAACTTAAGCTTGACTACATCCTCACTAGTCCATCACAAGCTTTTACATTTAGTCTCGAGTCACAACTGTGACGAAGCATGGACGAAGGCATTCTTTTGCCATTGTTTCGGTGTCGAATCCATCATAGGTGCCAAGCCAAATCCCCTGTCTTGTGGGAGGAATTGTGATCACAGACTTGTGATTATACTTGTGACCGGACTTGATTGCGTGTGATTGACTCGACTACAACATTGCATTATTAATCTCTTAATAATTTGTGCCTGGATTTGTGATTTGACCCGTGATGGACGACGACAAAACTGCCTCCTCGATTGGGGGCCGTGTCATTGTGCACCATCTTTTCTTTTAAACTGCAATAAGCAAATCGGCTCAGTGAATAGTTTTGTTTATAGTGTCTCTACAAATTTGTATATCTATACCCACCCACCCTCCGCCCCCAAAAACAAACGACTCAAATCAGTCCATCAAAATATTACGTGTTAATTCCACCATCAAAACAGCATACGATATCATTTACAATCCGACCTTTGAACTCCATGGTTTGATTGCTAAAGATAGGCCTAAGTAACGTTGTTTACGCTAATCATTGATTATTAACTCGGTAATGTGTAATTAAAACGCTGTTTTTCTTGAAGCTTAATCTTCGGGTTTAGCCGAAGACAATCGCATCCGATAAGATTGGCCGATAAATACGTTTTAGGTTTGTACCACGAACCAGTGCATGCATGAGGAACAACAACTTGGGGTAGGGGTATACAATTCAGTGTGGGCATGTGTGGGGGACAACTGGGGGCGCAACTGTGGGGGGGGGGGGACACCTGCGGGGGGGGGGGGACAACTCGGGGTGGAAGGAACAACTGATATAAAAATGGTGCTATAGAGGACGTGCAGTTGACGTTAGATATTTCCTTCTTTGAGAACGTCTCTCAGAGAACTAATAATTCAGGAGTTTCGATGGAATCATTGCAACACACTTTCTCGAACTATCCCAACGATAAATTTGGAGAAGGGAAATATAGTCGATGAAAAATGGGCACAGATGGATATTGAAACAGGAATCTTGCGATCCATAATTCATCTCACTATCCACTGTACAGGCTACTTGGCAGCTCGATGTCGGCCGTTCTTTAAAATGCTTTACTAGCTGTAACTATTGATTATTATACGTGTGTAAGTAATAACAATTAATGGTGTGACGTCGTTGTTCTTTTCTCATGAATAAACATAACTTTTTACAATTACATCGAAGCTAATGAATTATTAGTTATCTGAGAGACGTTCCCAAAGAAGGGAATATTGATCTGTATAGTCGGCCACTTGAATGGCATTCAGGTGGCAACGCTCATGCACTTTTCGCGAGTTTGTTGCCCCCAAAAAATCAATGGATCACCAGACAGCACGATTACAATTATGGCCGCTCAGATGTGTACAAATCAAAAGCACAATAATTATGTTCACATTGAGAGACTTCATTTAATTGTACATGTGTATATTAATGAGATTCAAAACAAATCACAATAATGTTTCGCCCTGATCACGTTTTCAAACAATAAAAAAGAGAGTTGAAATGTGTGAGTTTAATAAGTTGTGTTCTCTGGTTACAAGACTCGACTGGAAGACCAAGAGACAAGCCGTACCCGACAAATAAATGGTGTAGTTGCACTGTATTGGCCGGTATCGGTACATGGCCGGTATCGGTATATTCCATCCACAACTGCTCTGGTATAAGTCATGCTGGTATGGACATGCTAGTTCTGAGTGACTTTTCCCACGAACGTGTCGCGAACGTGGGAAAAATCACTCACAGCTTTATAGCATGTCTATACCAGCCCGTGTACTTTTTGACGACGTTGATTTTCTCTCAACATGCTTGAGATTCGAGCGAAGTTTAGTGGGTAATGATAATTACGCCTTGGGAAAGAACATGTGGTAAATTACGAGCGTGATTGTTGATTGTAATTTATCAAATTTGATTGCTGCACTTGCAACAGGTCATATCCTTCCAGTGGTTTACTGTCTCGCGACACAGGCCGTTGACCTCTGTGGACAAAAATTCAGAAAATACATTTCCCGGCGGTTGGAACATTCGAATCGGGAACCCAATAGAGTCAGAGCCGTGACCGTCATACTAATACTTATGACACTCTTAAAACAATTTGACATACTGAAGACAGGAAATCATAAAATTCTTGTCTAAATTATGGTGGTGGGGGGATTCTTGAAATCAATCAAATTTCCTCAAAACAGCTTAAATGTAAATCCGGCCGAAAGAAAAAGTTAGAGTTGTACAAAACACAAGGCGCAATAATTATAATGTACCATTTATCAGGCTTCAACCCCATGCAGTAAAGGGCGTTTGGACTGTTTAACGTGACATTAAAAATTGAAGATATCCGTGCTTTTTAGCTTGTTAAAGCAAATACACATCCAGCTATCACATGAGATCTTCAGTTGACAATCAATGGCTATACCAATGGAGAAAACGCACGTTAACTTAGAACAGTGCGTATTTACCTATGTTTAATTTGAATGGAGAGGCAGAAAACTTCACCAGAGGACTCGGAGTTCACAAACTGGTTGCATTCTGAGATAAACCGCGTATGACCGTTATTCCAAAGTTCCACTTTTTATGGCGAATCCTGCTTTTCTCTTGAAAGACGATTCACACTTCACGTGAATGCGAAATAGCGTATGCAAAGCGAATAGGACATCACGAGACCTTCGCTGTGAAATCCGCCAGAGTTGGAAATTTAGTAAATTTAATAAATTTAATTTACTCAGCGCCAACACCTTACTAATTTAACGTCGCAAGTTCACGTTCGTATGCTCCCTTTCGCGTCGATACGTATGGGCCGGTCTTTACAAGATAGCAAATTCAATCTTCGTTACTTACAACAGACGTATTTACTGCAAGAAATAACATCTATGACACATACGAAGGACCAAGGACGAAAGTTTACCTAAAATGATTAGTCAGAACCGATTATGTCCGGTCAATGGACATAATATGACTTCGGTTGCTGCAATTAAGGTTCTGCTCTTAGCTCGGCGTTATTTCCTGCATACTATAGCAGCCATACGATCAACCGCTGTGCTGGTTTATGAAACTAATATAGTAGTCAATAATTATTGTAAGCTGAAGCAGTACTGGTTTCTCAGCCTATGGGACTATAATTATCAGCATTTCCAACCAGAATTACTGTGACCATCGAGAAATCACGATTTTGCAACGTTTGGACATGGAGGTAGAATGCGAAAAGAACGGTTGAGCGCAACAGAATGATGTGATCATCATGCAGGCGATAGGACAATGGACAAATTAAACGTCCTTAATATTACACAACATTTTACATCATTCAGAAAGTTATTGCACAATAAAGTAAAACGACTTTTTAATACAGTTTTGAATTACCGGTGTAATATATATTCAAAGTGCTAGGCCATGATCAAACTATATAGATGGTGACCTGTCAATCTGTTGTGCAAGGCACTGGTCACCAGTAACGGCCTTTTTTTTAGCAGAGAGAGGGTTTTTTGGTAAGATTTTATAGCTCCATTGTTAAAGTGTTTCCGATGCCAAAAAATTACCACGTTGCTAATTTACAAAGCGACTGGCTGTACAGGAAGACTTAAATGGAGCATGGTGCGAGGCACCTAGTACTTGTACTAGTACAACAATGTACAGTGATGTCCGATCCACACACGCGTTGTTTACACGTAAAGATGACAGTCCAGACGCATATCGGACCGTTCATAGGTCCATGATCGCGGACCATCGGACAAAGGACCTTGTGTGTCTTGTACTGCCTCCCGCGTGCTGTATACGTAAATGCACGTCATTTCGGACCGGTCGGGTCATTTCAAAATGGATTTCCAATCGGCACTGCACATATTGATTTGATATGAAACAAACAACATAAGCGTTTCTCCGTCCAATTCTGAACACCTCAACTTACATTATGGCCACGCTGTGGGTCAATAAAGATATCCTACTTTCAAATGACACAATGTAAACTTACCGAGGAGGAGGCATCTGCGTCCTTCCGATGATCGGGCTCCTGTGCGTGATCGGCCCCGTTGGCTTCCGACACCTGACCGGCAGAGCCATTAGTAGGTTTGTCCTCCATGGTTCAATTTTGTGTGAATGTGATACGCAGAAAAAGATATTGGGTAGATGAACAGTGGAAGAACTAGATGACTTTGCGGAGCTGCGTACCAGTACCACCCCTTGCCCCAAAACAATGGGTGCGAGTTACGCCACGGAGTGATTGCAGTACATGACTGCTGGGTTAAGGCATAGAGCAAATCTGTCCCTTGCTCTATGGTTAAGGAAACCCGCGTGCTCACCGCGGAGACGATCCAACCAGGCAGTCCTCAAGTATACAGGAGGGGGACGTTAACGTTGAACCTCACGTAATCGTCACTGACCACTGGGAACAATGCCTCCTCAACATGATCGACTGGCCCACACTCACATAAGAGAAGCGTTATATACGACGGCTCATCGAGATTGCAAACGGCTGTTTCATGTATGAACTTTCGTTCAAAGTACCATAGGCAGTTTTACCCGCTCTTCATTTTATGTGAATGAATTATGTATTCCTTTCCTCTAATTTAATTATAATTAGTGTCGAGTTGGCAATTTTTTTTTTAAATCCCATGCAGTCAAAAGTATTGTAATATAGATATAGGGTTAATTTAATGATTATATTTATACGATAAAATACGTTTGTTGTAGGCCTATCGTGTCTATGATACTGCAATTTCATTTTTTTTTTCCAGAACGTATAGCCTGCGAATTGACTTATCATTTCCGGGGTATATTAACCTCTAACCAAAGCCCATCAAAGGTAATTTGTTGATGTCAAAGACGATTTGTCTAATTGGACTCGAGGCTCAGCCGGTGGTTCGAAGACTCACATGGGAATGTCAAGAAAACTGGAATTCTGTGGTGTATCCTCGCGGCGACAACAAAGAGGAAAGGGACCTGAACTAGGGAGTCGGTTGCGTGACCTGGATAAAATGTCGTCGAGTAAGCCCAGCTTTTTAAACAGAACCCGCGGTGTTGACGTGGCGCAAAGAATTACTGGTCTATCATTTTCATGGTCACTACTCGCACAACGTCACCATTTGGAACGATATCTTGAAGTTGATGCGTATCAGTCGCATTATCATTAGCGCAGCTGGTAAAACTCGCCAAAATTCACATTAAACGCCGAGTGCAGAAAAAAATGGACGTTGGACACCATGCTCCTGTCTTTCTTTTTAACTCTGTACCTATCATATTTACTATCAAACGAAGGCTGTTAGAGACATATGGTGTATTTCCCCCCAAACTGACCAAGCTCGAGCAGAGTATTATAATGAACGACTGTGTATTGTATTATTGGTAACTTAGCATACTTACGTGAAACAATTTCAAAAAGCATATCGAAAATGTGTTTTCTGAAACCGAAGAAGGTGTGGAGTACTTTGTTGTTGTTCTTATAATTTCGGACTAAGAAGCCAATTAACTTTTGTTATAACACCCCGACCTCTTTTCTTGGCCACAGACTGAGAAATACAACGACGTTTCACTTAAATCATCCAAGCCTAGTTCCTGAGATTTGGCTTCTTGAATTAAGCTTCGTGCGTACTGTTTTGCTAGACAGCGGGACGTGAGGTAGGGAGCAAGGCCGCTGCTTGCAGGTCGCGGGTTTCCCAGGCAATCGTCTGAATCCGTCGGTCGCTTGTCTGACTGAATCACCTGCTGGAGTCTGGTATAGCCCGCTACCCGCCTGCCAGCCCAGGGGGTGGCTTTGTCTGGCTTAGACTCACACGATATTTGAAAATCTTATTTTTTTTTGATTGATCAAAGTTTTATCATATTAATGTTGTTGCTTCGTAACAGTCCCCTTTTGGTGGGCTCGTTAAATGGTTTAAAGCAAGGGAGGTTATTTATGGCGCGCACTAGTGACATTTTATTCAAGTAAAAGCGGAAGCTTTTGATTTATTTCAAGATATCTCGAAATGATTAAGAGATATCTCTCAATCGATTTCGATCATCTAGTTCAAGATATCTGGAAATGGATTTCGAGACATCTGGAAATGGATTTCGAGACATCTGGAAATGGATTTCGAGATACCTTGAAATGGATTTACTATTAAAATGGACTTTTAGAGATATCTTGAATTGAACCTCGAGATTAAACACTTTTGTAAACACTTTCTTGCTATCAGTTTGTAAACATGTTTAAATACTAAACATTTTTAGAGTAAGGATGGATAGTGTTTAGCTGTTGACATTGATGTTTAGGAATTGGACACATAGGCCTACTGTTTAGCATCTGAACATGTTTACAAAGGGCTCAGCAAGCTAGATAGTGTTTAATTGCTAAACACGTTTTTAGAGTGTAGACACAAATTTAGCAGTGATTTTACTCGTATATTATATATTCTGTAATGTTAATTTGTAAAAATATAAAAAAGATACCTTGTCCAAACAGCAATCAAAATGAATAGGAAGTGATCTGCTATAGTTTTGCAACAGCCTTCAATCCCTTTACACCCCTCCGAAAAGAAATTTAAAAAAAATGTTATGCATAGCATCCTGATAGTGATAAGACTCAAGGACATCATTACTGTTTTTGAAAAACTTAAAAACACATGATTAAGATATGACAGACCTTAACATTTGCACTGTGCAAAATAGGCGGGTATGTTTGCGGCGCCAAACTGCAGGATAGGCTATAAGTATGGACCGTCACATTGTGGTCTAGAGTTTCACAAATTGCTTTGTGACTGACAATATTATTTCGAAATAGGCCATCAGTACCGCTGGCCATGACACTGTGATCTTTTCCAGCCGCGATGCTGGAATGGTAAGACTAAGAGACGATCAGGCCACTCTCTGCGCACTTGTGATCCACGGTGTCCACGCTATTTTTGTTCCGGTGATTGTTGATGGGTGATTGTTGCTCAGTGGTTTTTAACGACATTAACGGAGCCAGAAGGGAGTACATGTACAAACCAATTTCCTGTATACGTTTCAAAATCATTTGCTCGCACGCACATCTTGGAAGACGATCTACATGCAATTTGGTCTAAAAACGTAAACGCGAGTCTCACGTCGTTTTTTTTAAAGAAAAAAATTCCCAAGTCCTTGTCCGAATAACCCAACCCTATTCCTGGCCCTCACCTATGATCCTTGTCAACTTTGTGGAAAACGGTGAAAGTCTGCGGTTAAAAAAGTTACAGCAAACAGCCGCCGGGACGTTCATTATCATCATTTTGTGAACAATACCTTGCCAGCTGATAGTAACAATGGGTTCGCGGACCCTGCAGGAAGGCGTGCTGTAGTTGGATAAACGAGGCCTTATATGCATACTATACAAATATGTACCCTGCCCAACCTTTGTCCTTTGTGTGCACTTATCAATCAGCCATGTTCATTTATGTCAAAATTGCAACTGGACTGATGCGGAACAAAACTAGAAATGGCAATAACTGCAGCCATGCCTATAGCTATTTCAATTATTGCTAACTTTTAAAAAGCAACATGTATTCAGCGTTGTTAGGTCTGAATGACTTGGTCGATCCATGGTCGATCACAAGTTTACACTCGATCAACTGCCAATGCATAGTCATCTACCAGCAGAAAAGGAGGCTTGATAATTGTGAGGGTTGCTGCTGAGACTTCGCTTCCGTTTGTGATACAAAATAGATACTTCGTCTGGACGCAAGAACTATACCCACTACTATAGAATATGGCAACTTAAACCATAATAATAGAGAAAACTTATATGATAGTTACATTGAGAATTTTATGTCATGCATTAGCATTGAATTTCTCCTCTCTGCAAAGGTGCTTGTAAAAAAATTCAGACATAGCGCAAGGAACAGACTACCTGCAGGAATGTTCTCTTTTTTGCGGGAACCGGAAATCTTTAACTGTCCAAATACGCAAAGCCACATTTTGCGGAAGCAATGAAATCAATGAACGGAAAGAAGTGATATGACGGGGATGACCACAACTTAACCTTGGAGGAATAAAATGTGTTCTTAGTCCTCCATGACTTATTAACTAAAGCCAGACGCGATGGCGGGTTCACCATTTACCAATGTAACCTCACTGTGCGCGAAATCTGAAATCAATCGAAAAATAAAATATATATAGTACATGTTGTTATACTAAAAGTAACATTTCAGCCTGCAAATCAGGTCGAGTGGAGACTTTTAAATTCGGCTCCATATTTTTCACCATCATTTGAAAGGGTTGGCGGTGAATACTAGAGTGGGAACTCCAAAGCTTGCAACAGCTGTGACTGAGACCAAAGTACATGAGCCAATTGACTGCTGTGTACATGTATTTGTCAGTAAACTGGTCATATCACAGTTGCTGATCTGCAGTTTAAACAACTGCAGCATTTCGATAAAACTTAGGGATAGAATCGGAAGTTCGGCTTACGCGTGTGAATAGTGCAATCCTCTCGCGGTCCTTCAAACACGATCCAGGGATATAGACGTGGTGAGTTATGACGTGTTTTCCTACAGACCAGACCAACACGTGCGCACCCCGGAAATATCAAGCCACCGTACGGAAAGCACACTGGCTGGCCATAAAACTACATTGACAAGGCAATACCTTATCTGATTGACCATGCCAAGTTCTCACCAAATATCACGCGGGTTCCTGTACGTGGGTTTCAGCTAGTCCGAGTAACTAGGACTCTACGAATCGCCTTTTTTATTAACATTTGGAGATGGTCGGGCGACTATCGCATAGGCCTAAGCCAGCATAAGCTCGATCATTTCATTTGCGGAAAATGAAATCAAAGCTATATAACCAAATTGCCCCGATTGCGAACCGTGCTTCAGCTAAGGTTTGCCAAAATAAGGCTACGACTTCAGTTATTTCCGATCCCATAGGTGTACTTACGGTTTACAGCCGCAGCCAAAGACAAATGGGCCCTATGCCAGTTTTGGACCCGGTCTACTCACTCACTTTGTCGATAGTTGTCTACATGCATATCGCAGGCTACACAAGTCAGGAAGCTGAACTAAAGCCAGTGTGAGGGACACGGCATGATACGTTTTCAATCCGTTTTCAAGGGATTCTGAGAATGCCCCTCGATTAGCGGTTTTAATTTAGTTGAGCATTTTTGGCAGAAAGTTTGAAACCAATTCAACACAGTGAAAAGCTTTCCGCAAGGTGACAAACAGGCTGTCTGAGTACGAATAGTTTCCTTTTTAATATTATAAAATAACAGTAATTTAAGGCACAAAATGAAAGACATTCCAATATGGGGAGAAATTGATAATAAATATTGACAGCATAAGTGATTACCAATCATAAACACTAAGAGATAGAGGTAGAAAACAAGCCCTAGTATCAGAAATGCGGGTTCGTGTTTATCATCACAGATAAGAAGATCCAAGTACTAATATGATAGTACGCCTATATATACCTATATCCATTATATTAATTAAAAACACACATGTATGAATGAATCAGTTGATGGAATCTTGATGTTGCACCTGCCCGATTTGTACAATAGGTGCCGCCTCTAAACATTTACACAATTCGATACAGTGCAGCATGTATCTGGGCAAGTCTCAATCACCAAGCTATTAACTAGTCGACAGGAATGCCAGTAGCCCAGTCATTTTCTCGGTGACCCACTGCAGATGCTTAACCAGTGGTGAAGACCAAACCATCTTCTACAGTGATGCCCCATGGTTGAAAGGCAACCAGTTGGCTCCATCAGTCAAACATCAGTATCAGAGCAGTCCATTTCTAGGTGTACATCAACAGGCAATCCTGCAATCAGTCAGAGTGCGCAGCCGCCATTTCCCCTGTTACATATATATATATACAGATTATCTGCTGAAGTGCGTCCAAATCTTCACAGGCTCATCTGACTAGCACATTTTGAAGGTGGAAGATTTGGCCCCAGAATAATATGCAATATCGTCTTGAGGCTAAGGGGTCACAGCCAAAAAATGAGATCAGAGGTTGAGGCTGAGATGTCATTCCCAAGAGTCCGAGTCGAGGAGGAACTATGACGGCAGAGAAAGCCATTGCAGACCTGGATGGTTTCTGGAAAAGGAAGTAGTGCCCCACTCCCAATACCTGCAGTCAAATATGTAATATCCTCTGACGCATTCCTGCGATGAATCAAAGAGATGCAGTGGCAAATGGGGTCATCAGAAGTCACTGGGGAAAAACAAAGATCTGATGTTGACAATGTAATTTATGACGAGTCTATATGACAGTGGCAGGCGGCAATAAGCCCCTATGCAGCCTTTGATGCATGAGCTTCAAAACGCTGTTACAGAGACGAAGGTCAATATTGAAGAAATGTGTCAGGCAAAGAAGCTGATGCAACTACACTACCAGATGTTCCAACAGATGACGAAGGACGCAACACGGAGCTTCCTGTCTCCATCGAGCACCTCAAATGACAGCTCCAACAAGTTTATCAGAACGTGAAAGCTAAGGTAGAAGAATATTGCCAAAAACAGAAGGTCAAAACCAGCTCCTTTTGTCATCGTGAGAAGGTCATGTTGGGAAGACTTCTTCATTTGTACAATGTAGTGAGGAACCAACCACATGTACATGTAAATGGTCTGGTGTACATGGCTACATGCTAAGGAAAGTTGGCTCTGAGACGAAGTCTGTACACAGAATAATAATTCCACCATCAAACCAATTCGATTCAACATGATTAAAAACCATCTATTCATTTAAGCAGGTCGGAGAAATGTCCTGTATCTGTAAACAGGCAATTGTGCACTGTAATTCAACAGCCCAGACCATTGCTAAGCAATGCCCTTTGGCAGTGATCGGGGTACCTTGACCACTGCTGGGACTGGGACACATCCCCTTCAGGAAAGAACTACACTGAAACTCTCTGGTCTGTTTTTGTTTTTAGCAATAGCTACATAATAGATTTTAGGAAGGACATGTTAATAGCCTGAGTGAGGACTTGTAGAGGATGGGGAAAGGAAGAGCCCAGAGGAGGAAAAAGATTGGTGAACAGCCACCAAGGACTGGAATTGTCTGGCATGCCACTCAATGGCAAAACCTTGATGTGCATGCTAGAGCGAGTGAACCTCCCCGTCACAGGATTACACCGGGTTCTCAACAATCTGACAAAGCCAGCTAATGATGAGATTCCCCTGCTTTAGAAAGGAGCAGCCCAGAAAAGATCATTCAATGTAACAACAAGGCCTACACCTGTCACGAAATGCATCTGGCATGGGCAAGACTTCTATGGGAGGAATCAGGATGGAGGTGAGCAGATCAAAGAGTTCTCCTTCTACCATATGAAGCTTGTGAGGAAGGTACAGAAAGCATTATCAGAGTCTCTACCTTAAAGACAAGGACACCGTCATTAACAGAAAATCACTCCCTGCAGGGGGAGATGTGTATACATTCAAGGGCACAAAGGATCTCGTTAGCGATCTGCAGGACAATGTGCCATCATGGGAGAGCTCTCCCCATCCCCTATTGCCAAGACCTGAGAGTCAAAAACAGTGTTCAATGACAGAGAGAGCATTATCCAGGCACAGTTGAATCAGCCGCCAGCCAACTCAAGGCAAGACAGGAGGCCTTGTCTCAGTTCTTTGAGGTGTCTTACCCATGCCCCAAACTAAAGGGCACCGCCAGGGCTGTTCATTGGCCCTTGAGGTGCTATAGCTACTTCTGCAACACCCCCCCCCCCCACTGCGACCACCAGAGGCAAACTCCCAAGCAAAATCGCTTGCCAGGTCCAAAGCCCAAAGCTGGACTGATGCACTCCCTCAAACATAGTCAAAGCCTGCTCTGATAAGAGAGTGCTTTCAGAAGTATAGCATACCAAGGTGGATTATATATATTGATAATTTTATTAATATATTAAAAGTTTAGTCCATCATTTGTAATTTGTGCATTTTGTTCGTTTGAAGCAACAAACGTGCTCAAACTCTAAAGAATGTTGCTGAACAACTAACCTGTTTGAAGTTTCAGCTCAGCTTTAGCTGTATATTTCGAGAAAAACAGCATTCTAGGATCTCGATTTCAAATCAAAAGTTGCTGAATCATGTTTTGAATTGGGCCTGAATTCAGCGTCCGAGACACCTTCTCACTGAGCCGATTGCAGCTACACGATGTCGCGCAATGATCCGACGAATTATAGCAACCGTGCGCGCGTGTGCGTCGTGTCGTCGTTCGCCAAATAAAAAAAACGAACTACTAACGGATATTTCCTACGGTGCGTCTTAAGACGTTGAATTCAGGCCCAATTCAAAACATGATTCAGCAACTTTTGATTTGAAATCGAGATCCTAGAATGCTGTTTTTCTCGAAATATACAGCTAAAGCTGAACTGAAACTTCAAACAGGTTAGTTGTTCAGCAACATTCTTTAGATTTTGAGCACGTTTGTTGCTTCAAACGAACAAAATGCACAAATTACAAATGATGGACTAAACTTTTAATATATTAATAAAATTATCAATATATAATTAATATTTGTATTCAGAAAAACAAGCCATTTATACTTTGGTACTAAATATTGCCAATATACATGTCATTTCCATTAATGTTTATCAAAATATTCTATGCAAGTTCATTACCCTCTAATATAAAAAACAAAATATTGATATAAAATTTATAAATAACATCTGCCAATTTGAGTTGGAAAACTGCACACCACAAACATCAGCAAAATTATAATTTTTTTCCGAGTGAAAGAAATGAAAGTGTTATGGATTAAAAACATATATACATGTCAGTACGTCAATTTGATACATATGAAGAGTCTAGAGATTTCATCCAAGAGGCACTCAGTCAACTGTAGCCTTGGACAAGGCGTTCGGCATCGCATTAGTGTCTGATGATCAATGGCCGGCCACTAACATACACAGCAGCTGCGCGCTATGAACTCACATGCACGTTTTGTATGAACATAGAGCAAGGACCCAAGGAGTTCGTACTCCAAGACTTCAAAAGTAAAATGATGGTCGCCGCGCTCGAAAGCTACAATAGAAAGCACCTGGCGCCAGCTTGCTCAGTTGCTCACTACGCTAATCTCGACACAATAGAGATCCGCGCTCACTAATGCCAGAAAAAGGAGTTTGCATGGCTTCGTAGACAGTACCAGTACCATGGTAAATACGCATGCGCAGTTGTCATACATCGCTAAAAATGAATGATTTTGAAGTGTTTGTTCGCAGTTGGATGATACTGTATATAAATGTGGTCAACATCACTGGAACAATCATTTCATGAAGAACAAAATGTTCTGTACCTTTAGTGTGAAAACTTGTGAAATTTTCCAAAAAAACACATTTCATCAATGATATATTGCCAATTAAAATGTCTGAAAATACATGAAAACTTATCTGAAAGAAATCCAATTTATCTCCAAATTACAGGGACAGATAACGCTTTTAAGCACCAACAACTGCACATTGCTAACTTGAGTTCATAACTCACATCTAACAACTGCGCAGTTGTAAAAACCTATCTTGTTGTAAAATATATTTTTCAAAAAAGAGCAGCGACGTGACATGACTTATTATGCAGCATATAGGGAGGTTGTTGGTTACCAACTAAAAAGGCGGCGACGATCATCGTGTTCAAAGGCCGCTGGCATTCACGCTTTGAATGGTCGAGGCTTGCGGTCACAGTGCTGTAGCTATAGACATTCCCGAGGGATTGGTATGTTAATGGTCAAAATGTAAATCGCCCAAGAGTTCTGACTCCTTGGGTCCTTGCTCTATGGTATGAAGCACAAAAAGTGACCTCACACAGTTCAGCTACAATATGCAAATCAGGTGGTGCTGAATAAACGCCTTGGAACATCCGTGGGCTTTGGCTTATGTTTTTCCTTATTTTGTAGCTGGATTTTCAGCGACGACCCCGTATGCGAATAAAGATGAGATTATTATTCAGTGCTTTGTTGTGAAGGCTCATATGTTATTTTTGGTCATGGAGGACATACAGCTGGAGAGTGTGGCCACATTCTCCAAATAGTTTTGAGTCCACAGACCAAATACGACTCAATATAAATCCAGCGAGAAAACAATGAAAATTGCCCGAAAAAGATTGCCATGGTTGTTCCAAGGCGTTCATATAGCCCCACCTGATTTGCATATATACAGCGTGTGTCAATAAAAACGCAGGATTAGAAACAAAAATATTAAGAATATAAACCACCCCTATTCATCATAATGTTAACCCTCTTTTCAAAGTACCTTTCCTTCTCTTCACTATGCTTTTTATCCCATCTCATTTGGACAATCCTGTCCAGAGATAGAGTACATTAAAGAAGGGTTATAAATTCCAAGCTGGTCTGATTTGTGAAATCACACATACCTAATGAAACGTTTGAATTCAGTACAGGTGAAAGTATTTGTGGATCACAAAGAAGGACATGTGTGGCAGGATTAGGCTTACATAATCCTTTAGTCCACAATCAATGTTATTTGATATGTCAGAGACGACATTCATGATGCTTTGAAACAATGATACTTATCATCAGTTGTTTCAAAGAAAGTTTTGTTCTGGTTTAATTGTCTTCATTGTCTTCAAAAGTCCAAATTCCACCAAACAAAAATCTTGTCAAAGATGAAATTATGGACAATCAAATCCTTACCAAATTAGGCACACCAGTAGCATAATTTTCTCAGAAAAAAAATCGCTTTGAATCCTGCGTTTTTATTGACACACGCTGTAGAGCCTAGCCGTGTGAGGTCGCTGTTCACACTTTGCATAGTACGTGTCACTTGGTGCATTGTTCGCGGCCTACCATCAATCATCGGACTCTTATTGTCAAACGCCTAGACCAAGACAAAGTCAACTGTGGACTGGAGACCAAAGCCACTTGATGTCCCTTGTTGGATTTCAATAATGGACACCAAAGGGTAATGAAAATATTGCTGTGCTTAAAAAAGGCCTGATACCATCATGGTTGGAACAGAAGCTCATGTACTGACTTCAAATTATGTTCCTTGCATTCATTGCGGGTGTTGCATATCAAAAGCTCAGTCTCATGTCCGGCAGGATACCAAAGCCTTCAGTTATCAAAGGCTACATCGCAGTGATTTAATTTATTTTTTCACTCGGTAAGTTACAACCATTTATCTTTTTGAGTTATTGGCACGATATAACAAAACAATTTTTAACTGCAGTGATGTGGGATATATGCCGTTTTTAACCCCCTCAGGGCGCATAGCCCCCTTCGCCTCGGGTGCTTTGCACCCCTCAGGTGTTAAAAACATCACATCCCGCATCACAGCAGTCAACAAGTGTTAAATATTGCAAATTGGTGTTCAATTAATATGTACATGAACATTACACCAGTTTCACTGGTGATGTGGATATAAATGCCGTTTTTAACCCCTGGGGCGCAAAGCACCCTTCGCCTCTGGTGCTTTGCACCCCTCTGGTGTTAAAAACATCATATCCCACATCACAGCAGTCAACAATTGTTGAATATTGCATAGGGTAATATGCCTTTACACAAAGTATTGACCAATCCAGGCACGCTATCAATTCTATCATAAAGGCCCCCTTCATAGATCAATGGCAAAAACATTGTGCTATAGTTAAAATAATCTGTCACGGGGCAGCTACTTTGTACAGTACCGTGGACAATGGTTTCTCCATTGAAGGGGGCCTGGTGAGTGTACAGTGATCATGTGCCTGGATTCGTCCATACCCAACCACATTGCTTTATCTCACTATTAAACCAATGAAAGAAGTGCTCTGGCTTATAAATATGTATGAGCTGTAGTCAGGTAAACTGACTCTTACATTCTATCTGCCTACTGTGCTCACATACAGACTTGGACAGAAGGCTTCAGTATAACATAGTAACCATAGCTAAGAGGTGGAAGCGTGATTTTAGCGGGATTCAGGAGCGGATGTGGCCTCAACACAGGGAGGTGAAAATCACTTGTCATCTCAAGCTTGATGCCATTCAAGTAGACATATCTACAGAGAAACCAATACAAGGGGGGAGTCAGGTTGGCGTAGCGGTAGGGGAGTCAGGTTGGCGTAGCGGTACTTTCCCCACCATCTACCGCTGTGACCCGGGTTCGAATTCCGCCTGGGTCAATATGTGCATTGGGTTTTCAGTCCCTACCTGATTCCGTGGGTTTTCCCCAGAATATTCTTCTGGGCTTTTCCTCCCACCTCTAAAACTTTAATTTCTTCTCATTGTCTTCTCTCCACAGGTTTCTTCAGGCTTGCGAGCTACAGTACCTAAGGCGCTTTTGAGGAATCCTTGGTTTCATTGCCAGAAATGATTAATAAGAATAATAGTAATCACTGATTTGTGACCTTTGATTAAATACAACTTTCACAAATCAAGGGTGTTAAAAAAATAAACAACATTTTCACAGCTTTTAAAAAAATACATCGCAAATATGGATACACATTTGAGAGTATAGTTCATTAGCTTTTCAACAACAAACAAATATTTCCAATTGGGTAAATAGTTACTGAGTTATGGTCAATTCAAAATAAGTGTCAACTTTTCAATCTTTTCACTGTCTCAATTGTCATTTGTCATGCATGTAATGGATTTGGGGTGAGGGTAGTTTTGCTTTCTTTAATGTTTTTTAATCTTTCTTTCTTTATTTGGTTCTTTTTTATTTCTCATTTTTTTGGAATAAATGGTCATTTTAATGACCTTTTGGAAGCACTGGTAGGCCCGAAAAAGGACTGTTTGGTTAACTTCTTAGATGTTTACTGTGCTGCTCTTTCTCTGCCCTCTACTTGGTAGCCTTTTTCATGGATGCAACTTTCGGCCCGTGTTCTTATTGTACAAGACAAATAAATTTCAAATGACCTTTCTTACTGTTTCAATGCCAACACAACATTTTTCTTACAAGTTATATACATTTAGTACAAACCTAAATTTTCCAAACTTATTTCAAGGCCAAGATATGTCTGCCAATGATTTGGTAAGTTTTTTTTTAACAATTGCAGGCTTTCAAGCAGACCCGGGTGATAAAAATAAGAACAGTAGGAGCAAAAATTTAACAAAATCGGGACAAAAGTAGGACTTTAGAGGACAAAAACAGGATTAAAGTAGGCCTTTTACAGACTTTCATGAGTAGTTTTCGTTGATACTCAACCATGTCCACAGCATCACACACCTCATTTGGCATTAGGCCATCAGCCTCGGTCCAAAATTTTGGCCACCGGTATCAAATGAGGGGAAAAAACGTCATAACGATTTTTGGAAAGGTATACACCTCCGGAGATGGAAAATATGTGATAGCATTGCAGCGGTGGCAGCTGTTTGGGTGTTATCACCCTTTTTCTCAAAATGTCCATCAAAATGCTTGTTACCATTCTAGGGACGGTATACCTTGTGCATGCTCACTATAATCATCTATGCCCTGATTTGATACCGACCAAACCCCCAGGCTGATGGCCCACATGTTCTGTACTCACAACATTTGTGCTCCATCCTCAACTATGCTATTGAAAGTACAGTTGCAGTACTCCTGCGCTCAAGCCCTTCATTGAAATGATCACATGAACCTCTAAAGTGTGCCAAATAGTCTGATCGCCAGACCATGAAGTACCTTGATTGTAGACCTTCATCCCCACTCGGTGTCAGTAAGTACTCATCAATGTTCTTGCCAGCCAGACTGCCTTGTAAGTGAAGTTGCATGGCTTTTGTTTTGTCCAGATTCAGTGCAATGACGGTTACATCTCCGGAGTGGTACCTCAAATTTCTGAGATAGAAATAAGTATTTTGCAGTTAATGGACATTTTCAACACTGCTGCATCGTTTGAAAGACCTTCTTTCTTCAAAATGACAGCTTGCCAGAAAGAATAATTTCACAGGGAGTTTAGTCCCATTACTATCTTTAAGTCAAGTAAGCTTTTCAATGATAAATACTTCACTTACTTTTTGGATAGCTGCAAATGATGGACTGTACTTTTAAGCAGCTAGGTCAAAACAGCTAAACGTATTTTTTTCTAAAGCTAGCGCCTTTGAGTTTTCAGTAACAAAAATCCTGTGAATGCTGTTATATTGGTTGCATGCTTATTATCTGGGATTTCTATGCTATGACTAGCTAAAGGGGAACATATTCACACCTTGTTTGAGTGCAGTGCGCATAAATGCGCAGGTTATCTGCCCCTTGTTGGTTGGTAGTCACATTTAGTACTCGCCGTCCAATGAGTTGCTTGTGAAGATATGCCACCCAGTATGCCTGACACAGACAAGACGAAAACAGAAATGTTATGTCCTAGCCAATAAAACTTCAGTCTCTATATAATTAATTAATATAATTAATTGTTTGTACTTTCAGCTCCACTAGGCGTTCCATACAAACAAGTATGTTAATAAGTTTTGGTTGCCACAGGCACCAGAGTTTACTCTCGCTGTGATGCGTTTGCGCAGTGTGACATGTATGTGACCTCTCACTTATCATTTTCATTCTGCTTTGTGCAAGTTTTATTCCAACGTTGAAAGTTCCTTCAAAAGTTTTCTTCAGTCAATTGATGTGTGCTTAAACCTACTGACGTTCCAGAAGTTTGTTAATCATTGGAGAGCAGGTGCATGACGAACTTGTGAGTTTTGAGAGCATTAAAACTTGTGAACAACCAACATCTTGTATCCATTTTTTTTAACGATATTCAAGAGCAGACACGAGGCTGCATAAACAGTGGTAGAACTCATATCGGGAGAAAACACACATCACTACAATATCATTACAATGAAACATGCCACTGACTATCTGACTATAATTCCAGGAATCTCTGTGTGTCTGTCTGCATTTCGATTGTCTCCAGAATTGGGCACAGTATGAAGTTGAAAATTAGCAGGTGTATTGCTCAGCAAGTTTGAGGCTGTTTGGATGAGCAGTTTGCAAAGAAGCTACAAAAAAAAGCAGCAATTTTGGAGGCCTTCACCATACAAACGTGTATATACAGACCGCGCAATGCACTGCTGCACATTTTGATCGGGCACTGCACTCTATACCGCTCCGGATTAACAAGTTAACACATGTGCAAATGGTGGTTGGCTTTATGGGCTTGATCATTTCTTGAAGCGGGAAGATCGCGCAATGGTGAGGTGGGCCTCGACCATTTATTGTAGGGCACGATTGCACAACGGTGAGGAGTAGATATGGCGCTTTTATATGAGCACTGTGCTCTGTACCGCCGCGTTTGCTGGTCTACCGTAAGTCAAGCAATTTGCCCATTCCAAACAGGCATGTTTTGAATGGGCACTGAACTAGCTCCTTCCAAAAAGCTGTACTTGGAACCTTTGAATGCAAAAAGGATGTTCAGCAAATATCAGCAAATATCACAGGACCAGAATATATATTGAACTAATCCCTCCCAAACAATTAAAGAGGTTGTTGAATGCTCGAAGACATTTCCGTCATTTTTCGGATATATGTAGCCTAAGGTGTGATGAAATAAAAACGACTATTGTGTCTCTCATGAAATGAGTACAAAAGGTACTTTTGAGAGCTGTTTTTCAGGTCTTGTTTCGACCCGAACGTGCAATTTGTGTAAAAGTCGTCGTTGGGGGCAGCAAACAAAACATAGTAAATCGTGACGTAATAAACAGGACTCCCGATACCGTAGTATAAACGAGTCCTGTTTATTATGTCACGATTTACTATGTTTTGTTTGCTGCCCCCATGTATACCATCAACTTTGACTTACAGGTCTGGGCTCAATGTTGGATTCATTCACAAGACCGACGAATCTGCCAATAAACTGCTGTTTTATGACAACTTCAAGGCCCTCCTGAGCAGTCACCCCAAGCTTATCCAGAAATCTGGATACAACACAAACGTTAACACAATACAGTCAGTTGCTGATATATCTGATCACGGAAAGCGACTATGATTGTGACATCGACTGAAATCGACAATTAACAATTGTTGACTGCTGTGATGTGATTATGACGTTTTTACACCCCAGGGGAAGTTATGCACCCCGAGGGGGTTAAAAACGGCATATCCCACATCACAGCAGTCAACAATTGTTTTGTTATATACCGTGCCAATAACTCAGAAAGATAAATGGTTGTCACTTACTCTGTGAGAAATAAATTAAATCACTACGATATAACCTTCGTTAACTGAAGGTTTTGATGTCCTGCTGGACATGAGACTGAGCGTTTGACTTTGCAGTTCTCATTGCGCAAAGCTAGCGGGTCGGCAGCAACATGCGCAATGAATGCAGTGCGATATCACCCTCAGTGTGTGACATGCATTATTCTTGTCCAGACACGTTGCCGTCATGGACCAATGAAATTACAGTATCCAAGCACACGATATAACAATGGTTAATGCTACTCATAATAATAATAATCACTTTTGTTATAACTCTGTCTCGAAAACTGTATTTTTCAATGGCCTAGAACGATCAAGTGTTAGGTGTATAAAAGACATGGCACACTCCCTGTGGGATATCACCATAGAGCTATATTAAATTACTAGAGCGCTAACTAGTCATTCTGCACGCGGAGATGCTTTGAAGCCGTCTAGGGCGTAGACATTTTGAATTCATGTGCGTGTTTGTAGAACATAATGAAATTAGATGGATTGAATTTTGAAAGTGTACTCTACATGCAACGCACAAGTAGAGCATACGCAAACAACTTAAGCGCGTCATTGACGGTTCCAATAAACGTGACGGCAAAAAGCATCTGCAGTGAATACGCGCACGCATTGCGCTGTTTGCGTAGAGCAAAATGACACGCTCATTTGCTGATCGTGCGTTTCTGTTTTGAGCGTATTGGCTTTCATAACACACCGGAATGGAATACAAACGCAGATATGCAAATAGCCGTACAAAAGCCGTACACAATTTCTAGGTTTCCATAGGTTTATGCACAAACATGGATGCCCCCAGCAGGCATTACTTTGTACACGAAGTTAGTGCTCCAGTAATTTAATATAGCTCTATGGTGACATCCCACAGGGAGTATGGTACGTACGGTGTGAAACGCTTGTATCGTTGGTACTCACGCAATTTTCACCATGTTTCCATACCTGAGTGGGAGCAACGAACTAGTAGACAATCAGCTGTTTCGAGCACGTGACATGCACGTGAGTTGACGTTCGACTGTCATGATTGTTGTGTTTACGTCTGATTGTTTTCGTGATTTTTAATTCAAAATCCAAGAATCCAAGACAGAGGTATAACAAAACAATGGTTCACAGCTGTGATGTGAGATATGATGTTTTGAACACCGGGGGAGGGGGGGGGGGGAAATATCACCTTGGCTTCGCCCTCAGGTGCTATGCGCCCCTCGGGTGTTCAAAATGTCATATCCCACATCACAGCTGTCAACAATTTTTAAATATACTATCTTGGAATCTTGCAATCTCTTCTATGGGATGGGGCTGGGGCCCCATTTTGTTTAAAAACAAAACAAATATGAAAATACCAATACTTTCCACAAGTTGGGGGAGGGGGGGGGGGCATTCCTCTGAGCCTTACTTACGGGAAGCCACCAACATATCGATCCGAGATCCCAGATACGCCGCCGGGAACAGAGTCCCCCGTTTCGGACAGCCAGATCCTCGCCTGTGCCGAAGAACGATACTTCTGGACAACCTCCCTGATGGCTTTGATCTCGGCTCTGAGGACATCCAGGGTGGCAGGGTTGATAAAGTCATCTAGCTTGGCTGTGGATGTTCTAAGGTAGTAGCTGTGAAAGGTGGTCACGTTGGTGCAGTCCCCACATTTGGACAGGAATCTGTGAACATGAATGGTAATCTTTGTTGTTTTTTTCCTGGCACCTCAGCTGTCTCCGGTTCAGGCTTCATGTTTTAGGATCATTTAAGAAGCCCAGTTTATGTCCATACAAGATGGAAAGATCCCAAATTGTTGTTCAGGCCTGAATCAGAATACCTTTAACCCTTACTCTCTGAGGGTAGTTTACTGCATGTCAGTTGGTTATGCCAATGCCCTCCAGCTGCAGTTATTTGGCAGATAACAAGTCTTAACAGTGAAGGCTCCAATTGGCAGGAGTTGGAGGCCCTGGAGGGTGCCTGATACTGACCAGCTGGGGGCACTCACTTTGTTATCAGAGGACTCTCATTGTTCTATGTGGCATGTATTGGAGTGCCTGTCCAGTTACCCTTGAAATGACATGGCAGATATTGGAGGGCCATGCAAAAAACATAGGAGATTTTCTTGAGGCACAACTGGCATGCGTTGGAGGGTCAAGTAGGGTAAGGGTTATTGAGCAACTTCAGGACCTAACAATTGCTGAATTTACATTCCTTATAAGCAGTGTTCTAGTCAAGGCCACAACCTCCGACGCCTAGGCCAAGGCCAAGGCCAAGGCCAAAGCCAAGGCCACAACCTCAGAGTCTGAGGCCAAGGCTGAGGCCAGCTATTAAACACAGTTAAGCGCAGGATAGTACTGGACAAGTTTTGCGTTGTGTGAGCACGCGTGCATGCGAATAAGAGGTTGGTTCCCTATCTCCATTATCACATTGGCTAATGCCCACTTGTGACGTTCACTCGTTCAGGGCCGAGTGGTGGACCAGGAACCAGTCTATAGCGGGAGTAGACTGGTTCTACAAGAAGATGCTACGCACGTGAGTACATGCAATCATGGAGCTATAGCTCCATGGTGCAATGTAAGGCAAATACCAGGTCATTCATTCGTGAGAAAATATTTTTTTAAAGTGCAACATGTTAGATAGCTGTGTCACCAATAAGCAAGACAAGCCTTAACCCTAACCCCATAGGCTTTTTTTGTTGCTAGAAACAATCCTCAATCCTCCAAAATCCTCCACTTATGTTCAAATGAAGGATACCCAGTACCTCAATCCTTCAAAATCGTCAGACAGTCCTGCCTCTCAAAATGCATTCATCCTCAATCCTCCAAAATCCTCCTTTTCTTCAAACACCATTCATCCTCAATCCTCCAAAATCCTCAAGTGCTATACACTATTCATCCTCAATCCTCCAAATCCTCCAAAACCGCCATGAGGATTTTGAAGGAGTGAGGAGGGTTAGGGTTAATGAATGTGACGCAAGACTATACATCCCACTGGGAGATATTTTGGACTAATTCAAGTATAAGCAGATGTGCCACTTACGTCTGCAAGAACTTGACTGAGGACATTCCAAGCAGGTGACGTGGCTCTGTGACATCTGGGCCGATAACAAGGCTGTCTCTATACTGCTTTCTGGCGTTAAGGAGGGCTCTGAACTTGATGAAGTCTTTAGCCACTTGAGTTGCTGTCATGGTCACTCCTTCCGAGTGTTTATATGCATTGGGTTCTGCAACACAGGTGAGTAACCTCGTCATTCCCTTTTTTTGCTTTCAATTTAGATTTCGATTTTAAATTTGTGCTGACGGATTCGGTGAAGTGCCTTGATAAGTTTTTGTCTCTAATTTCTATATTGAGTAACAGTCCATAAGATTACTTGTGTACCAATGGACCTTTTAATACCCAGTGGGAAAGCAAATGAAAAATTGTTACATCACATCAAGTTACTGCACTGTCAATTGGAAAAAGTTGAACTTGCTGTAACCAATTTTTTTAAATTTTTTTTTGCCTTTTGATTTTCTTTGCATTCACATGGAATATGAACCATCCTTGATAAATATTCCACAATGTAGCTTTGTGAAGTGAAAAAAATGTGTGTTTGATTTTGCACCATCGGGTATCTTCACGTAAAGCAGTTGGTAAAGCCCAGTCTGAAATTGTATTTGTTCACAATTTAAAATCGTGTTTTAAGAATTTTATAATGAGCTTGCTTTGGTAAAAGTAAGAAAAGTCTGTCATGAGCCAGTGTGGCTCATCAGACCGGCGTTTATCTCTGGGTTCAGTAGCATGAAACGACTGAGAATATTTCTACTCCCCCTGGATGGGATGCTAGTCCATCGCAGGTTACTCCCCAGCTAATGCCGGTACCCATTCATACTCCTGGGGGGAGAGGAGCAAGTGGGGGTGGAGTGGGTGAAGTGGCTTGCCCAAGGAGTGTGATGGCCTAGCGGTTAAGAACACCGGACTCACGTTCTGGTGTTTCAGAGGCAACAGTGACGTGGGTTCGAGCCCGCCGGCGGACACTTGTGCTCTTAAGCAAGGCACTTAACCATTATTGCTTCGTCCTTCGGATGGGACGTTAAGCCGTAGGTCCCATGTGTTGTATAAATGCATGTAAAAGAACCCAGTAAACACTTATCGCTAAGAGAAGGGGTTTGCCCCGGTGCTTCTGGCCTCCTGTATAAACTCCCACGTGGAGTATTTAGGAGAAGAACCAACCAAGAACCAAGAACCAAGAACCAAGAACCAAGAACCCAAGAACCAAGGACACAATATATGACCAGCAGCTGGATTCCAACCCCGGAGTCACTAACCCTAACCACTAGGCCACACACTCCCCTTGCTTGCTTAAGGCTCGACAATTATTAGTCTTTATTTAGGATTTGCCAAACTGATTTTAAGCACATATATTTATCAATAAAGAATTATACTAGATTCTTCTAAGATACTTCTAAGATTCTTCAAAGATTCGTATAAGATTCCTATAAGAGTATAGGTTTATAACTAATTCTTTTTACTTCTTTAGGATTAGAGAGATCTGCTAAAAATAAACATGGAATACCGGTACAAATCTACAATGTTCACTATGTTCGCTGTTTCCTCTTCCAAGAAATATCTTTCCAAGAAATATCATCTCCTTTCCCCCACTCTATTCCACAAACCTTTGCTTCTCGCATATTTTTAGTTCGTCAAAATACCAAGTAAAGATCGAGGAGGTGAAAGGCCTTACCGTTTCCCATCTGCCATGCCCACACTGTATAGTTCTTCATGGTGTTATAAGCCAGTAACTTCTCCAAGTTGTTTGGGTCCCAATGGCCGTTTCTCCGCAGGAATTCATTCACGTCAAAGATGAAGCGCCACCCCACTTCGCGACTGAAATCATTGATGTTGTCCCAGTCCTTGCCTGTCAAACAACAAACCAATTTCTCGAGGAATTTGGTTTTTCATTCCTTTTGTTTTAAAAGAATATTTATCAGTTTAGAGGTAATGTATATACAAACATGTACAACATTTGCTTTTGCTGTAATTTTCAGAAATGGATGGATTTGGGAGTTAATATTTTATAGCAATATTGTTACACCGACTTGTTTAAAGTTTTGTGTTCAAGCAATTTATAGACATCTGGAAATTGTTGGGTCAGGGAACCAGACTAGCTGGCTTGTACCAATTCACGGATGTGTAACCAATTGCAAACAATTTTTGCACTAACTAAACTTGGTAAAATGGGGGCAGTATTTTGAAAAAAAAGTAAACGATTGGTCGGCCAACCATCGTTGGAAATTGATACAAAAATGTCACTTTCCTTGCAAATGACAGCACACCATGGTGCCATGATTTCACAGGATGCTTGAGACTATTATTCACTTACAGTTAAGTGAGGTATTTCATATTAAACCATTGCTATGACGTCACACTATTGTTAAAAGTGTGGATTCGGAACTACGAATCTGTTACGCTGGTCACAAAGTGTGGATTCGGAACGACGAATCTTTAGTAAAGTTTGGATTCGGAATTACGAATCCACACTTTGAACATGTCAGACAATTGTTCTCTATAATGAGCATTAATAAGACCGTCTGCGTGAAAATTTCCTTCCGAAATTATCAATGCATCTTCCCTGTCAGATTCTTCGCTGTCACTGCAAAACCTACTTCGAGTCAGAAAGAAGTCATCGTCTGAACTATCAATTTGTCAACGGAAGGAGCCGGGACAAATGTTGCAACCTGACGCCACTTGTTTTCTCCATATATCATCTCAATGAAGGGCATTCATTGCAAAAATGATAAGACATGAATCTGGGACTGAGAAATATTTCCAATTTTGTTAGGAAATACTTGACTGTTAGGAAATACTTGAAATTCTTGACTCTCCATAGACTTTGTACACAATCGCGGAAGTGGCGTCAGGTTGCAACATTTATCCCGAGTCTTTTCATCTCCACTCACTGTTAATGCCAATACTTCTTTTGACGCAATGGTTTAAGTCGAAGAATACACTCGCAAGTGTGGATTCTTAATTTACAAATTCACTCGGCGCTTCACGCCTCGTGAATTCTTAAATTACAAATCCACACTTTCTTGTGTATTCTCCTTAACATAATTCGGTAGTTTTGTTTTGAGATGTTTTGCAAATGTTGTATATTAGGCCAAAAAAAAGAGAATAGTCCTGCTTTCGGTTTCCCTATACCTACCCTATTCTGACAGCCCCTACCCTATTTTTTTAAGGGAAAAATGAGAAGAAAATACCCAAAACCATCAATTACTACCTTTTACCCTTGACTACACACAGACGCCTCTACATGATCGTACACAAATAAAAATTGGCAAAAAAAAAAAAAAATCCCCACCTACCTACCCGTACCCTATTTTTGAATGCCATGTAATCGGAAGCAGAACTATCTTTTTTTTGGCCTCACCTTTAGACAGTCCAATCAACACACAGTTTGATGTGACAGACATTAGTCCATACCTGTGAAGGTGAAGTTTTTGAAGCCTTTGTGCCCCTCTATATCGAGGGCAGTTTCCTTGAAGGTGGCAAAATTTGCCCTGCTACCCCCCAAGCGTAAATAGGCAGGGGAAAGCCCCTTGGCAAGATTTTGAAGTCTTCTGGACCTGCAAATTCAAACAAACCCTGTTTTAAGCCAAACAGTGAAAAAATCACTCATGAAAATTTTGGACAGCATTCCACATGCCATGTGACATTTTTTTACTTGCTACCCTGTGCATGTAATACATTTGTTTTTCCTGGGCTGGGAATGTTGCAAGAAGGGCAATTTCTTGTCAGTATTGGGGGGAGATTTGTAAAGGGTTTCTTTATTTTGAATAATGTAAACATTATATTGACTTAAAGACCACATAAAATTGAATTAAACCCCTGCTTATACTTTGCATTAATTTGATTTAATTTTACCCTCCTGCTATCTGAACAGTCACAGACAGTCAAAGAAATCAATCTTCTTCCCCTGCCATGCCTTTTACACAGGCTACTCACTGACAATCAGATCATGTTTCAAACAAGCACTGTGTGACTAGTCAAATTCAATCAACAGACAAAAGCAGACAAGTGCCTATGTTTATCAATCACCTACAGTCAAAGCATAGCTGTATCAAGTTTACATAAACAGTCACAGCCAGTCAATTCTACTTTATGTAGGCTGGGAGCCCCCAACTGTCGAAAACAGTCACTTGATTGATTTTGACTGAAGGACAACTTGGCACAAGATGTATGTTTCCATCTTTAGGAGGGTTAATGAAGATATATATTTCAGTCAATGTCCTGCATAAATTAGCTCTTTTCTATCAGCACAGCATTCTCTGAGTGGCTGTCGTGGCCTTCCGAACCGAACCAAAAAGGTCGGTTCGGAAGTTCGGCAAGTTTTTTTTCTTCATAGCGCTAGAAATACTAATGCTTGCAATGAGAGGGCAAAATTAAAGGGCACAGATGATTGAATTTACTGTGTTAACAAGTCACTGCATTCATCTTCATTGTTTGGTGGGCTAAGCTCCACGATTGTCCGTCTTCCATGTGCATAATCCGTACAACCATGGAGCTATTAAACACAGTACACGTACCGTAGCATTGCTATAGTGGACACCATGTGTAAATAATGCATGCACGTTGCGCGTGTAAGTAAAATCACTGCATCGTGATCGTTCAGAAAGACGACCCCCAAAATAGACAGAGCGCATGCGTGCAGGCTAGAGGGGTTACTGGTATTGCTCACCGTGCGGTATTGCATGAATTGGGAAACCCCTTTTTGATAACACGTGCTGTGGTGGCACATGTTCATGCATTTTGTGACCGCAACCGTACAGAAAGTTGATGCCAATGGTTGATTTTTCTAAATGCCAATTATTACGTTGTGCTTTTGTAGGGGACTGAGAGTGACAAGCCGACTAGATGAGCGAAATGGCGACTTATAAAAGCCGACTTACGGCGTGATCCGGCAAACGTAAAAGTATGCTTTTCAATGTACATTGTATGTACTTCCGAACCCGAACCAAACCAATGTTCAGAAAAAAAATTTGATGTGTAAAGTAACAGTGCCAGTACAAAAGCAGAAAGCCAGACGCTTCTGTTCGTAAAACATGTTAGAGTGAGCTCCACCAGGCAAAGACCCAAACCTAAAGGCACTTTTGCCACAGTTGACACAATCTCGGGTGTCTAGAGTATGAGCAAAAGCATACACAGTATTAGACAAAGCAGGACTGAGAAGTTGCCCAAGCATCGAGGTTTGTTTGTCAAGATAGGCCAGGAGTGAAGCAGAACTAAACCCTGCATCCAGAATAGATTCATAGCCACCATAAATGCCGCAAAGATACCCATGCTACCCGCATCTCTTTAATACCTGTTGATTGATGGTCACAAGCAGCTGAGAAAGTCTGTCCATCCTAAAACCTGCATCCAAGCTGAGGACATCCAACTTCGTAAGTGACCAAATCAAGCATATTGGGAGCTGGACAACATTCTTGAGAGATGTACCATGTTTAACTTCAGTCTTGTAGAACTTTACGACTTGTTGAGTATTTGAAAGCATAACACATTGTTGATTGGCAAGAAGCCTGATAATTTTTAATGACAACATTGATTCCTTTTTCTTATTAGCTTTTTCTGCCTACCATCTCATGTTTGATGGTTGATTCACTTGAAAGTTTTACGCTTGTATGATCTAGATGGAATGGCGCTTTATAAATCCTGTTATTATTATACGTGTAATGGTACCACGGGGATCCAAGGTTTTAGGATGATCGGGGGTGGTGAGGAGGATTGAGCCCTTCTCATCCATGAAATGCTCCATATGATCAGCGTCTCGAATAGCCTCTCCTAATTCAAACTCCTACTGCCCGGCTTCACGATGCCGATCCCCGTTTCGAACTGAGGGCAGGGGTGTGAAGGCGGGTTTCTGGCGCCTTAAAACCAATTGGCTCCGGGCAGGTGGAGCTCGTTAACTTGTGAGGTAGTCCACCTAGGAGACAGCCACTCTGATTTTAAACTCGGGTTGATGGGGCTCGTAGCCTTGGTTGGCAGCCCATCTAGGAGAAGGCAAACTCTGATTTTAAACCCCCTACTGGGTTAAATAATGTCAGCTCGGCAGCAGGGGCTGGCAGCTGCATTCCCGGTATGACCACCTTCTGCTGTGTTCCAGGCAGGTTGTAGCCGACCGACATGCGGATGAACTTGGATTACCTCAAGTCAACGGTTAGCGGTCACGAAGCACAGTTAGTTTGATACTGCGGGACAACCTTTCCCCATCCCAGCTGTCACGCTTGCGCGTTCCGCTGGATTCGATGAGTTAAGGTCCAGAGGTAAGCGTCTGTCCTGGGCAACCAATCACTTACACTACTTTGCCTCGGCGCTCGGCGTCCCACAATCATGATGGTACAACCTTCTAAATCACAGATACCGGCAACTCGTTCCCGCGTGTGGGACAACCGGGACCTCTCCATCAATCTTAAAATCCGTGTGTACACAGCTTGCGTACTGAGTGTCCTACTTTACTGCAGCGAGACTTGGGCCACATACAGCCGCCAGGAGCGACGCTTAAATTCATTTCACTTCCGTTGCCTTCGTTCCATACTTGGCATCACCTGGAAAGACCGTGTTCCGAACTCCTCCATCCTTGCTCTCACTGGAGCAACTGATATGTTCACCATGCTGAGAGTACGTCACCTTCGATGGACCGGTCATGTTTGCAGAATGGATGACGGTCGCCTCCCTAAGGACATCTTCTACGGTGAACTGGCTGATGCCCCACGTCCTCGTGGTCGCCCTAGGTTGCGCTTCAAGGACGTCCTTAAGCGAGACTTGTCTGCCTTTGACATTCCGCATGATACCTGGGAGTCTGTTGCACTGGGTCGCTCCCCCTGGCGCTCTGCTATCCACTCAGGGCATTCAGTCTCTTCACAGACCCACATTGACGATTGTGAAAGACGTCGAACTCATCGTCGTTTACGACGAGACAGGCCAAGATGAGATGATGATGAAAGGTACCACTAAGGAGACACGTTATCGTAATTTCTTGGGAGACATCGGTCAATAGGAAGACATTTTCATGTCTCCTAATGTCACAGCCCCCCTTTAGAGGCACAATTTTGCAATTAGGTTATATTTGTTGCTCGTGGTCTAATTAGTAAACATACTGAAATTTGTGGAAAAAGGACAAGGGAATATTGGGTTATACATTTAAGTTTGGACAATTTTGTGCACAAGTCTATGGGGATGTCTCCCAAATGTCCAATCCAGGGTAATTATTATTATTATTATTAATTATCATTATTATCATTTTACTAACACTGCTAGGATAGGGCGACAGATTTTGCTAACTCCGTCCACAATAGGGAGACACACCTTATTAAGGCGACATATAACTGTCGCCCTTTTGTGAAAACGACCCTTAGGACAAGGACTGTTGCTGTCGCAAACCATCTAGATCGATTCCTCGTGGTCCAATTAGTAAAAATACTGAATTTCGTGGAAAAAGGATAAGGTGAACTTGGGTTAGGTGACAGTTTAGGTTTGTGCACACGTTATTATTATTAATATTATTGTATGAGGAATTGTATTAAAATAAAACTGTTTTGTAGAAAGAAAAGAAACTGACAAGTTACCGCCCAATCTGTTGGCGGTGGTATTCTTACACTTACCCAAGATCGTCATCCTTCCAATGTTGACTGAGATCTCCCACAGTGAACCCCACTGACAGAAACCTGTCATCTGTGATGTGGATGACCTCATTGGTTTTCACCGTCACCTGAACATCCACAGTTGTGTCTGTCGCGGGTAGTTTCCTGTGTAAATTCAAAAATACTGCAAGTAAAACTTGCACGATCACCTGGCAGTTTGCATACATGTTAGAGTCGTTAGTAATATTCAGGGGTGTGAGTGGAGCTCCAAAAAAATAGCTGAAAATAGCTGAACCTGCGAGCGCGAAGCCCTTACGGCGTGGGGTCCGGGGCCCACCCAGGGAAAACTTTGAAATATAGATGCTCTGTGGTGCATTTTACAGCCTCCTGGGCCAACTATTGGTCGAAAATGTTTTGCAATTTATTCATGTTTTTTAAGTTAACTTTTCCTTCATATCGGCTTGAAACTGCCTAAATGGCCAACTTGTATATGAAAACTGTGTTGAAATAAGCCTTTTCGGAGTTCCAACTGCGCATTCATAACCCGTGACAACGCGCACTATTTGTCTCAAATGGCCTTTGACATCATCGCGCCACTGACTTTACAAAAAGGCTGTTTGTGCATTGTGGGTACTGTCAAAGGGCATTTGAGACAAACAATGTGCATTGTCACAGGTTACGAATGCGCGCAGTTGGAACTCCGAAAAGGCTTATTGAGGTTTGTAGTGCGATTCTTCCTAAGCCCCACAAAAAAATAAACTTCCTTTAAAGTTTAAATCTAGCTCTTACTTAGGAAAAGAATGTACATCGGACGCCAGGCTTTTGGATTTTTCTGATCGTGCCATTTAATTTCTGCCCATGAATGATGAATGGTGTGTTCCATCCAAATCCATTTCCACGGATTTGTAACTTGAGGATCGGTCTTGTCAATGTCAGTATCAAACTCCAAACCTCTTTGGACAATTATGCATTTGTGTTGCACTGACATCTTGCGGAATTAATAATGTCAAAAGCTGTCGGAAAATACGTACGAAACAACACATGTGTCGAGCGAATGTGTAGAGCGAATCGACTCTGTTTTTCGCGTGCGTTTGGCAGTGGCGGAAAATAAAATAAACGGAAATAAAATCAATGCTTACCCTCAGGGAAAAAAGCGGGGAAAATTCTGGACCATCAGTAGGCAAAAAAAAAGCGGAAAACAAAATGTGGCACGCTGAACCAAAAAGGGGAAATCCGCTAAAAAGCGGAGATTTCACACCTCTGAATATTACTGGAGCTGAGCTCTCGAGATAACTCGTAAATATCTATATTGGAAAGGATTGTTTTGATGTCGGCCTTCCTTCCATGGACCTCATATGAAGTTTGATTGAATTGCAGAATCTCTAATCATATTCCATGTTGTTGAAGAATGCTCATTTTGGACAAATGAATTGCATATTATGTCCAGATAGCACAGGAAGATCCTTGTAGAACTTTATGACACTGCAGGGTGGATGAGCACATTCAATTGAACATTGGTCATGCACAGTCTGCATCATATGAATGCGTCTCTGGGTAAGAGCACACAAACCTAGGCTAGGTTCAGTTCCTGCGCAGAGCACACTCTCTCTGTTTTTCTAGCAATTCATGTAGTCAGACAGAGTTACTCCATAATCACTTCATAAATCTGTTACGCCACGGTCCCAACTTAAGCCGGGGCTGTCCACGCTTATGTGGTCCAGTTCGAACACTTTGGTTGGGATGGTCCCCACTTTAATACCCAAGTTGGAACCGTCCTAACTCAAGTGTTCGAACTGGACCACATAATTAGTTGGAACAGTCCCTGCTTAAGTTGGGACAATGAATCTAGTTGGGGCATGACAAGTCTACCTTTAATTTTTAAAGATTCATCAATCTACTTCCTGATTTTACTCTTCAAGAACACTGAACACTTCAAAACATCCATGAAAGAAATTTGGATGTTTCATTGCGGATGATGTACAGTGTAACTTTTACCATTGGGCCTTTGGGATCACATTGTTCACAACAACCAGCAATCATATCAAAAATTATAATAGTTATAATGTACACTTACATTTTTATCAGCACTGGTGATCCATAGGATATGCAGAAAACCAATGCGATGAAACTACATGTAAATACATGTTCTGCGTTTCGGTTGTTTATACGGAACCATCTTATAGGAGACAGTAATTCTCTTACAGTTAGAAGTGACCTCATGTTGTAAGTGATAACTGAGAATCTGCAATGAAATAACAGAAAAGGCCTACATGTTTACATGTCGGTGTTGTTTGAGACACATTTATGGGACTACAATCCTGGCCAAATCTCGCTGGGCCCCCAACCACCCGTTCAATGTTGTCTCTCATTGCGCGATGTGTGCTCCATCAGCTGGAGAGAACAACATTGACCGGGGGAGCGGGGGAGTGGGTGACCGTGGCAGGCTCAGGAAGTGTCCCAACCATTTTGGCCGGGATTGTAGCTCCAGACTAGACTGGAACCTTGAGTGCAGAAAAACATGCAAAACAAAATCAGGTCAACTTAACTCACTCTTTAGCCGACAAAATTCTTCAAAATCTTCATGAGGCAAAGACATGGTCCTTACTATTTCATCAACAAAGTTTGAGGTACCAATTCAATTGGTAAAGGAGATTTTTCTTCAACATTTGGCATCTGAGAGTGAAGCCACAGTTTGTAATTTCAATTTGAAGCCTAGAACTAGACTGGTGCATGTCCAACTTTTTGTAAAGATTAACACCTCAGTAGTCTGGTAGCATGACCTGATTACTATGGAGAGAATATGTAGAAATACAGATTAGGCCCAGATGTTTCTTTTGACACAGTTGGTTGATTGGCTTGATGCAGTACTAAAGAGCTGTTGGACTGGTTGTTTCATGTGCCAGTCTTTTTTCTTGTATTGCATGTTTTCAGTACCTTAGGTTTTGGGACTCTCATATACACAGCATGGAGAGTCCCACATTTGTGGACATGGCTAGCTTTAGCTTTAGCCAGGGCTGTTTTAGCCAGGTAAACAGGGATCTTTTCCAGATAGCGGGTCGTAGACCATGATGAAACTGGATGACAACATCCAAAGCAAGTCTAGAAGGGGCACGAGTTTGGAAGCGCCTCACATGACAAAAACATATTTGTGCTTTAAATGGAAGACAAGTCGTCCGTTGAGACAAGTCGCCTGTTGAGACAAGTTAAGTCTACATGTACTCGCAATTTTTTTGGGAATATTCATAGTAGGCCCTACCATACCGGGGATTGTTTCGTTATGTTCGGATTTGATCATTGGGTTGGGGTTGCTTGACGGGATACAACTGGGTTTGGCTTGGCCGGGAACCCAATTATGCTGGGGTTTTCCAAGCTAAGAGAGAGCTGCATTTGGCATACCGGTAGCTCTACTGAGTGGAGTGCTGGAACTATGGAGGGTACCATAGTTCCAGCACTCCACTCATTACTACAACAGAGCTACATTTGGCGGTTGGGCATGGGATGGCGAGACAACTTTTTTTTTTGCCATGGGGATTTTGTTTCCATGTCCAGCTGCGGGTGGTGGGGTACGGGTTGGGGGTAGCCTGCTTGGCTCGGTCGGATCGGGCCGGGTTGAAGGGGCTGGGGTTGCTGGGGTAGGCTTATTTTAGTTTATTGGAAAAAGATGGAGCTATCTGGCTATCCCATTCATTGGCACATGGGATGGGCGGACATAAGAGATCGGGGAAAGATTCTCATATCTGGCCATCACTAATTTTTACCTTCAGTGTGACCTATCATCCATCAGAAAGTGATAATATGTCCTAAAAAGTCAAATTTAGCAGGGAAAATATTGAAGTGTCTACTGAGAGAAATACTTAAAAATTTTCAGACCAGTCTCATAGGGTTTGTCCACAGGATGACAAGTGATGGCCAGATATGGGAATCTCTCCGAGATGGGGTAGGTTTCGGATAATGATTGCGTTGCCTCAAGGGTCGAGTTGTCCCGAGTTGACTTGTCTCAACGGTCGAGTTGTCTTAACGGTCCAGTTGTCTGACATTCACTTGAGTAACTCAAGCTTCAATAATGCTTATTGCATTAGATAAGCATTGGAGCTAGAGTTACTCAAGCTAAGTCACGAGGGTCATGCGTACCCCTACTTTGGGGCTCTACTTGAGCCTAGAGCCCCATAGGCATTATAGTCATTTGAATACAGTCGTTTTCCTAATTCTGGATAGCAAACATCATTCAGGCAGCTTCAGCTCAACTAATCCACAAATTCAAGTGACATTGATTACAAAGTTTATCTTGAGTGATGCAGATACTACACAATAATTTTCCAGATTTATGCTCATTTTAATTTGACTTTACGACGTCATAAGTAAGGATTCCCTTTTTTCTAGTTCCGAATTGGTTCAATCAGTTCTGAATCGATCAAACAATGCTTCGCGCAAAAAAAATCACATGAGAAAATAAATTTTCAGCCAGAAAAACCCTGAATCAAGCACGTTTCTGCTAAAGTATTAGTTAATTTTCCCAAAACAGTTCATTCAAGAGAATTCCAGCAAATTTTAAAACGAGAAAAACATAAATGATTTGAAACTTTTGTCTGCAGCGCAACGGCATGAACTCACACGGACCGAAAACATTTGACATAGCACAGAATACGTCACACAAAATCGATTAACGCATGTGTAGTTGGGTCGAGAGTGCACGCGCGACTCAGAACTAGGCAAAACATACGGTCATTCGTTGACGAATTCTCAAATATTAGAGACTCTACAACTCATTTTGATTCAACAAACATTCGATGGAAGAGTTTATACGACTGTAGTGTATGAACAAAATATTCAAAATCACACGGTACGAGTGATGTACCAAGGAGAACATTTATCGTCGATTCACAGCTCCTGCGATTTTCTACAAACCGTCCATACATGTAGGCCTACTGCGAGTCAGAAATCTGGCCAAAATTCCTCTTATAAAGATTTTATCGAAAAGATCTTTGTGTATCAAGAAGCTAACATCGTCAGAAATTGTTTTTGGGAGACTAATCCAAAAGAGGTAGGTTTTTATTTGAAGTGATCCGGAACTAGGAAAAATCCGGAAATAGGAAAACGACTGTTATTTTCAAGTAAACTTGAATCCTCGATCCTGATTGGTGGATCCATGGCAACAAGCCGTGCTACATATAACCATGTAGCACGGCCTCGGTCCATACCGCACTCCGCATATTACGCTTTTCCAAGATGCGATGTGTGCGTGTTCCATCTCATGATCTTAACTGTCATGACTGTGCATCAAGTTTGCTTGAATTCGTTATTACGGTTGCGCTCGTTAAACACGGAAAATGTAGTACGTCTGTGTCATACCTTCGGCCTTGTGGAATGTGGGACACAGACGCACTACATTATTCCATGTTCCACTCGCGCTCGCGGGATAACTTATAATATAGTCGTGTTCCCTAACGTGGCGCACTTCGAAGCTTACCCAACTTTCCTCGTGTAGTGTTGCCAAACCTCTTTGTTGATAAACCTCAAATTCATGCAGTGAAATACTGGTACTTTTACCTTTTTAATGCTTGCTATTTAACCTCTGTGTACAATTTCGGTTTCATAAAATTTAATCCGAAATGCAAAAACGGTCTCGTCCGGAAATTGGGCACAAATTGGCGGAGTGTTCCCTAACGTGGCGCACTTGAATAAATCTCGGAAAATTCCAAATTAACATTTAAGAATTTCTGTAAACTTGATAAATTCTGATAAATCATTATTATCTTTACTTACAAACCCAGCCAGATGTTTGTCAGAAAATTATTTTCTTATTTTTCGGGGCATTTTTAAAGGGTTCACTTTGCACTTGAAAATAAAATCGGAAAATCACGCCAAAATAATTTTTTCTTTTCATTTTGTAACGGGTAAATAAACTCGCGATTTATGAACGGGAGTGTTTAGAACTTGATGAAATTTCACTTTCTGTGAAATTTCAGTTAAAACTTTTGCTCTAGCTAGGCGCTACAGGCGAAAAATCAAAGTGCGCCACGTTAGGGGCCGCGCCACGTTAGGGAACATCAACAATACATCATCATGTAATAATAGTACAGCCTACATCATGCTACCTGGGCTAGCCTACAGTAGGTCACCAGGGTCACTTGTCAGTGATCAGGTGAACTCTTTCCGTTTCAATTTTGTTTGTAATTTCTGACTTTCCTCAATTCCTGTCGAAAAAAATATCAGTATTTCATACGCATGATCTTGACATGGTTAGGTACCAAGCAGCTCGTTTCAAATCAATGAAATGTCACAGGAATTGGTGAAATTACGACAATTTTGCTCACCCAGCATCCCCAGGACAAAATGCAGGACCAGAGCAGGAGTTGACGGACGACGTCATATGGACGTACGTGCGGCGCGGCCGGACCGTACCTAGGCCGGACGTACATTGACCACAAAAACACGACTACAGAGGGCGCTACGTACGTACGTATATAATGCGCGAAAACGAAACAACTTGATCGATATAGTGCACTGCTTGTGGCCTTATCGTCCGACCCGTCGAACGAAACCTTAGGTGAGAAATCGCAATTATTAATAAAAATGACGACTGTTAAAAAAGGCGATTTGTAGAGTCATAGTTACACTTACCTTACTTGGTTGGTTGGTTCTAGGCTAGCTTGAGTAACTCCAGCTGACTAGTTTACAAGCCACGTTCACGGGTCTACCTAGCATGCCTAGCCCTGGTGGACTCCCTTTCTCATTGCAATGAAGACTTCGTCCAACCTGGGCTAGGGTCTACCATGTACCAGCTGACATGCTCCATATTCATTCACATGTAACGAATATGGAGCATGTCAGCTGGAGTTAGGCCTGCTCAAGCTAGTTCTAGGCCAGAAACACGGGGGGGGGGGGGGGGGGGGGGGGGCTAGGCCAGGTTAGACATGTTACTTGTTAGAGGTCCCCGTTAGCGATTAATTAGGCCTAAGTCTAGCCCCATAAATGTGGCCTATATATTTACTGGACTTAAACCCGGTTCATACTTCACGCGAAAGCATGAGCGAAGCGAAATTCATGTCGTCAACAATGGTGGACGCGCTTCGAATGTATTGTTGACGTCACGAATTTCGCTTCGCTTTCGCTTTTGCGTGAAGTATGAACCGGGCTTACCTCCGTAAATAAAGGCCACACTTCACCATGTACAAAAACATGTCAAACTTTGTCAAATTTTGATTTTCACATTTAGGCTTAGTTTGTAGTTTATTTTTGCTTTCGAAGCATACTCGCCCTCTTTATAGGCTAATCAGAAAGTGCTGCCTTTTTCAGATGTCTAATTTTTCGTTTAGCCTGCAAAAGTCACTTTGGTACTGGACAATCATTTGTGCAAAAGTCAGTTTTGAACAGAACTCGTAAAAATAGAGGTGTCCTAAAGGTAAGGATTACTGAAGCTCAATAATGATTAAGTGCCTTGCTTAAGGGCACAAGTGTCTGGACCTAGGCTCGAACCCACGCCACATGACTGTAGCCCCATAATTAAAATGTAACCAATTTACTGGACTACATAATTAACCTCCGTAAATTAGAGGCCACACTTTTTAAGAATTAACTCAGAATGTGAAGACTTTTTACCAATTGTATTTTCACATTCAGACCGTGTGCATAGTTGATTTATGCTTTCAAAACACACTCACCCTGTTAATAACAAATTCAGAATTTGCCGCATATGTTGTCCAGCTTTTGCGTAATTTCCAGCCAACTGTGGATGTTTCTTGGCATTAGTTTCTGTGTATAACTCAATTGCAACCGTGTTCCAGCTGAACAATGCCCTTGCGCTAATCCTTCCTGTATAGTGCACCCTCATGCGTGTACTGTCGTTCAGCTAGCTGTACGATGTACGTACGTATGTGCGTGATCCCGTTCGTCTGCAGTGTATCGTGCGTGTCCAACACTGATTTCTAGTATAATAGAGATCACTAGTGGGTAGGCATTACATTCACTGTGTGGACTTCCGAACAAAAGAGGTCCACATAAACCAGGTAGAGGAGACGTTGAGTGGTCTTGGGCAAGTCCACACAGTGTTTCCCCATTTCAGGAAAACAGGTTTAGAGGCATTTTTGGGTTAGGTTTATCTGTGGCAAAATGAAGAGAAACACTAAAGGGAATCAAAGAAAAAATTGGGTTGAAAGGCTTTTCACAGATTGAGAAAAATGAGTTTTTTTACTGGTTTTTCTTAACTACACGAAACCAAGGGAATGTCCACACTTGGTATGTAACGTAAATATGCGTGTGTGTACCTAAGTATACAGTACTGATCTTAGTACGTACATCATATGTACAGCTAGCTGGCCGACTGTACATATTCCCATATTTCCTCACTTTTACAGCATTCACAATCACAGAGCTAAAGTCTGATCAGGATAGTTGCTAAGCACCCGTCTTTACATTTTGAGTACTTTTGTTGCTTCAACTGAAAAAAATGTACAATATTTCTAACTCTGTCCAACCGTTTATGCTCAAAATTCGAAGAAGTGAATTAAAAAGCAATCCTTATATTCATACTTTCTTCCAGTTTCCAATCCAGTCATGAATCACAAAATGGCACAAAAATCAAATAGTAAAGTCAATTTTCTCAAAATGCCGTTTTTCTCGGACACATAGTAAGGCCGTTGGAAGCACCTTATAAACAACAAGGATGCCATCGCCAGAGAGAATTGTGACTCTGATTGACATGGACTGCTTCTATGTTCAAGTGGAGCAGAGGAGGAACCCAGCACTGAAGGGCCAGCCCTGTGCTGTAGTACAATACAACACCTGGCAAGGAGGAGGGTTAGTAGTCACAGAGTTTTAATAGGCATAAAACATAATGATGACTGCGTTTTACCCGTGTGCTTTCGTATGGAAACTGGGTGGGGATGAGAGCCAACCAAGCTCCTGTTGGGGAATGGATAAGTCGATACACAATTCTTTTGTTGAAGACTGTGTTTACCGTGACCGTTTATTCCACAACAATATGTTAATACACATTGATTGATTGAACTGGTTAAAGCGAACTGGGACAAGGAGAACTGGGTGAACTGACTGGATGAGCAGAACGAATTAAACTGACTACATGATTGGATTGTATTGGACTGAATGGTTGCAATAGAAATGGAATGAGGAACTGCTCACAGGGCAGTACTATACTGGTGGAACAGGAAGTCTTTGAAATAAGAAATACTTAAGAGTGGGAAAACTAAGTCATAACGTCTTGGTTTCCTTGATTCTCAGAAAGATGACTATGCATGAGTAACAGTACATTAAAACACTTAAGTAACTTTGTTGTACCAAACTCAGACCAGTGACTTGTGTGTGGGCAGTGAAGGTCATTTGCTCTGTATAAAACAATAGGGACTACACATTGCATACATGTACAAGGAAAATGATGAGTAATGCATTCAGGAGAATTTAATCCTTAAAAAATTCAAAAGGAACATTGATAGTTAAAGAGTAATAATTAACTGAAATTAAGATGAATTCGTAATTAAGAATTGACAATCTGAAAACGCTACTCCCATTGGAAAGCACACATGTAAACAGAGCATGACGTTACTACTGGTAGGGGTGTGCATTTAGTACAGGAACCGGGTACCCTATTGAGAAAAAAAACCGGGTACCCAGGTACCAATTTAAAAAAAAAGGAACCCCAAAAATGTCAATCTCGGAAGTTGCTATTCAGATTGTTCATAAAGTTCTGCATACATGTACATGTACTAATACTACCCCATATCAGTGCACCAGTGCGCAAGTTACAAATGTGTACAGTGACCTCTTTACCATTATGGTAAAAATTGCAACTACATGTACACGAGCATCGTAAACAAGGAATTGGTTTTGTTTTTCGCATTTTGTTTTTCATTAAAAAAAATTCTCTATCAATGACATTCGAAGAGCGTCCTTTGTCATTCTCTGAGAAGTTACTGAGTAATTTCTAAAGATGGTTACAGGTACTTGATTCCATAATCTGGAACCGGTTTCCGACATTGACGGTCGGGTACTTGGGTACCCAATTCCGATGCTTAGCCCTATCTACTGGTATGTCTCTATAAGTCAAATCACAAGTTAGGTTATCCCTAATGAAGTGAAATAACAAAAAAAGCAGTTTCTCATCCCTGCCTGCTTCCTTTTTCTCAGCTGCTGCCCTTTTAAATTATTTACACTTAGTATTATTAGTATTATAAGTTATTGACTTGGCAAAACTAATTTGAACATTCCCTTTGTCTAGTTTCCATCCTATTTCCAGAGAGAACTTAAACACACACCATTTTTTTCACAAATTTCCGGTGGAAATTGTTTGTTGTTGATGTAACTCCAGCCTACATTGTTGTCTTATTTTGATTCTTGTTCTCTATCTCTTATCACTATCACAGGATTATAGCTGTCAGCTATGAGGCCAGGGCCCACGGAGTCACAAGGCAAATGAGAGGTGGCCTGGCCAAAGAGAAATGCCCGGCTATCCAACTGGTCCAGGTCCCTGTGAATCGAGGAAAAGCAGACCTCACCAGGTAGTTCAAGTCCAAGAACAAAGCAGTGTTGTACTCGAATCCATCACAAGTAGTGATGTGCCTTTATGGGGAAATGCGGGAACTAGGTACCCAGTTGAAGTAAAACAGGGGTTCCCCTAAGAGAAACCCAACCCCGAAATTCAAGTCCTGGAAGTTGTCTGAAGGACTTTATAGGTTTACGGTGTAAAATGCAACTTTCGCGAGCATTATCTGTCTCGCGTTGAGATGCGCATAAATGTTGTGGGGTTCTGTGGTCCAGTGGTTACGGTGTTCGACTTGTGTGCCGTGGTACACAGGTTCGAACCCCGATAGGGGACAATGTGCTTGTGGGCTTGGGCAAGGCACTTTACTACGCTTGCCTCTCTCCACCCCAGAGTAGATATGGGTACCTGTGATGGTAGAGACCATATTGCGCAGATCTGGTGCTGCTGCAGGGTCTCATTTCTGATGAACAGGGATAATAATTGTGATGCGCATTTGATCAAATTCTTATGAAATTTGCGCAATATAAATGTATAAATTCAATGTGAAATCTGTTTTGGTTTTCCTTGAAGCCTGGTTTTCATTTTGATAATTCCCCACACTTGACATTCAAAATTTTTCTTTTTCATTGTCTGAGATGTTACTAAGTAATTTGTAAAGTTGGTTACAGGTACAAATGTACTCGATCCTGTAATCTGGAACCGGTTCCTGACATCAGCGGTCAGGTACTCGGGTACCCAGTTCCAATTCGGGCGATTCACAATGCAGTGCGCCACCAAGAGTTTGCCATGGAGAGTCCATCTTTCAAATTTACAGTCGACAAAACATGGCCCATTTGAATGAGTGTCAGTAGACAAGTTGATCTAATATGTTATGGATTGGAACGTAGCATTCTGCCGCCTTACAAAAAACACCATATTGATAAGAAGAAAAGAAAACGGCAAACAGATCCTCGAATCATACGCTTACGAAACTACTGACCGGAAAAACTAACAATTTCAAATGTCTCGTGCTGCGAATTTGTCGACCATCTCCCACAGTGCACTGGGAAAAATGAACTCTCCGTGGCAAACTCTTGGTGGCGCGCTGCATTGTGAATCGCCCGAAGGCTATGCATCGGAACCAGGTACCTGAAGGCACAGACCCAATGTGTGTTTATGTGCTGTGTTTGTCCTGATGTGTCCATGGATGAAATGAACACAGGATGTACAAACTTGCCAATTTGTTTCACACATCCATGGGGTAAATTTCACCAGGTATCGAGAAGCAGGAGCAGAGGTCATCACCGTCCTGACCCAGTTCAGTAACTGCGTGGAGAGGGCCAGTATCGACGAGGCCTACGTTGACCTGACCGAGGCCGTTCACTCGCGCATGGCCGAGATGGGAGGGGAGTCCGTCAGCGTGGACATGCTGCCCAATACACACGTGGCTGGATGGGACGGGCAGCAAGGGGCGGGGCTTGAGACCTCCGAGGGAGAGGATGAAGGGAACGGAGAGGAAAATGAGGGCAATGGTCCGTCCGCGGCACCACTCACCGCAGAAGGTAAAGTTTGTTTTATTTTGGTCTCTCAGCAGGGCCGATAACATGGAGCTTCTAACAGCGGTCTAGTCGAGTCCATCACAAGTCATTTCAAAAGCCCTTTTATTTCACAAATGTAAGTCCAGTCACAAGTAACAGGATGAACAATGGCAAAGGAATGGCTTTTGTCACAGTTCAATTTAATAGCTAGTGACTTGACTTGAGACTGCAGGACTTGTGATGGACTTGTGATGGACTTGCAGGGACTTGTGATGGACTTGCGGGTAGGGACTTGTGATGGACGCGACTACAACACTGGCTTCTAAGCATGGACATTTGCTAAACACAGAAAGTACTTTCTTCATTAACAAAATTGGTCACCGGCGAAATTGCCCTCTGATGAATATTGCTTACGACTAAAATTTTACAGGTTCTTAAGGCTTGCCAGCTATAGTCGTGTTCCCTAATGTGGCGCACTTCGAAGCTTACCCAACTTTCCTCGTGTAGTGTTGCCAAACCTCTTTGTTGACAAACCTTAAATTCATGCAGTGAAATACTGGTACTTTTACCAATGCTTGCTATTTAACCTCTGTGAACAATTTCAGTTTCAAAAAATTTAATCCGAAATTCAAAAACGGTGGCGTCCGGAAATTGGGCACAAACGTTGCGCACTTGAATAAATCTCGGAAAATTCCAAATTAACATTTTAAGAATTTCTGTAAACTTGACAAATTCTGATAAATCATTATTATCTCTACTTACATACCCAGCGAGATGTTTGTCAGAAAATTATTTTCTTATTTTTCGGGGCATTTTCAAGGGTTCACTTTGCACTTTAAAATAAAATTAGAAAATCACGCCAAAATTAATTTTTCTTCTAACTTTGTAACGGGTAAATAAACTCGCTATTTACGAACAGGAGTGTCTAGAACTTGATGAAATTTCACTTTCTGTGAAATTTCAGTTACAACTTTTGCTCTAGCTAGGCGCTACAGGCGAAAAATCAAAGTGCGCCACGTTGGGGGCCGCGCCACGTTAGGGTACATCAACAATACAGTGCCTAGAGTGCTTTCCGGAATCTTCAGCTCTATCCATAAAAATAGCCATCCCCCAACCTGGTCATTTTCACGCAGTGAAGACTGGCTCCTCACACTGTTATTCCCAAAATAATAACATGGTCAGCTAGACCCTTCTTAGTTCAGCAATATACCCTGAAATAATATGATGGAGTTTGAAGGGTCTGAGAATGTATGGGTTAATATCCCTGCCTATGAACTTACCCCTTTATGATGCATTTCCAGATGCCAGGAGAACAGGCACATTCCAGTGGCTAGACCAAGTGACAGATCTTGAGAACAAACGGCTTGCTGTCGCCTCCGTCATTGTTGAGGAAATGAGGGCCGCTGTCCTTGAACAGACCAAGTTCCACTGCTCGGCTGGAATCTCACATAACAAGGTATGGAGCTGTGACCCAAGCCACCTGACCAGAACATCAGTGGTTCTCAGTGGGAAGCTTGACACGGTACCCTGACTTATTTATCAGAGAATCTAGTCAGGTACGGGTCGACCCTTGTAAGGAGGGAAACAGCAAATTTGTTACACGGGAGGAACCAATGGCACTTGCACTCATAAGAATCCTTGAGGGCGTATCGTTAAGGAAGCAGTCAAAAGATGAAAAAGGGGTGACATTAGGCCAAACAAAAAAATTGTGTTGTCCTCACATGAAAAATATCAGGAGGGTCGGTCGGTCGGTCGGTCGGGGGTTTCTTTCTTCTATTTGAAGAATACCTAACCTTTCTTCTAATTGACGAATAAATGGAAAGAATGGCCACTTGTCGGTTACCAGTTCCTCTCGACATGAAACGTTTAGGCTACATGTACCGCACAGGCCAACTATACTGTGTTCATGTGCATGCATGGGATATAACGTACAGTTGGATGTATGCAGTACATCACACCACATGCCCCAGACCTTGGCCTCAGTCACACTGTACAAAATATGGTAAACTGTACTGCCATTTAGGTATGTACATTTTGTAACAAATTGCACAATTATGGCATTACAAAGAAACAGTAATGGCAAGGTTAAAGTTTATTTAAGTTTTGTTTAAAAAAAAACAACCGATATTTTCCACATTTTTGGGTGGGTTGGGTGAGGGCAACACAACAACTTTTTGTTTTTGATGTTATGCTCTGTAAAACATAAATGAAATTGTTACATGATTTAATTCATGAACTTCAACTCGCATCCTTTCCATCTAATGCACTGGGCAATACTCGGTGTTTTGGTGACCTGGTCATCTGTCGGTATTTGAGTGACATATATGATATCATATTTATTTTAAGAAACTTGACATGTGACCCTTCTAGAGTAGTGAAATAGTGTGTGCAGTATCCATGACAGGAGAAAGCAGTTGTCATTTGGGCCAATTTGAAGATTGGTGATTCTATGTGAAATCATTCGAACTACATGTACACATACCCATAAAAGCATCTAAAGTGAGCCTTTTAAAGTTGGTTTTAAAATGCAAAAGAAACAAAATATCTTCAGATGTAGTCCTGAAGTACGCACAGTCCCAAAAAGTTATGGACTTACCATTGGTGAATGGTTTTTGATTTCGATAAATGGCCGCGTTAGTGAATTTTGAATACTAAATTTTTCACTGAAAAAAAAAGAAATTGGATCTGACAACTTTATATGTGAAAGTCAATTTTAAATAAATTGCTTGTTTCTCTTTATTTCTGCAGGTGTTGGCCAAGCTGGCCTGTGGCCTGCATAAACCCAAGCAACAGACAGCAGTGCCCAAGCAGAGTGTCGAACTGCTCTTCAAAACGCTACCTATCAAGAAAATGTGAGTTGAGCTGCAAAAAGGGTATTAACTAATTGGTGAAATGCTTATTATGCTTGGGTTCATGCTCAGAGTTGCCCTGCTAAGCAAAAAATCAAAAGAGAAAAAGATGACGGCAGTGTATTTCAAAAGACATTCTGGCTAATAATCTTTCATTCCATGTTGCGCAACTCCACGGCCCGGAAACCAAATTCATGGTGATTCTAGGCTGATGGTGATTTCTGCTAACAGACCCTTCGTCCATTTCAAAGTTATGATTCCCAAGTTGTGGGGATCACATACCAGTATACAATTGGTCTTTCGAAATCCCCAGAACTTGGACCAAATTTTTGTAAAAATGGAAACCCCTTAACATGGTTATAAAAAAAATAGAAAAGATAGAAGATCTCCATGCCTACAAAGTACAAGCGAGTGAGTTCTTGCAAGAGAGTTCTTGTCATGATCGGACTTATCTTGATCAGCCACCTCCGAGACCGGGAGCTTGACAGATGGGTGTAGACTGGATCAGTGGAGCATTCAGAGTAGCTGACCAGTCGGCGAAGGGCCATAGCTGAAGGGCGTGGCGCCGGTGGGAACGGCACCAAATCACTGGCTGAAGCCAAGGTGGGCCAAGTCAGGGGTCAGTCCGGCAGCCATGGTGGAAAGGAAGGGTACCCAGTGCAGACGGCAACAGGCCAAGCACGGCCAAGTCAGAGACACTCAGGAAGTCCAGCGGTCAGGCGGCATGGCACCACCCGAGAGAGAGTTCCTTGACTACACCCCAGCAAACTCAAGCTCAGAATCCGATGAAGGGCGAAATTCCAAGGCTTTTAAGTCTGACGACAGATTCCAATGTCCATTCCACTGGTTAGGAACGTGCTTGGACATCAGTGCGAATCTCCAGTATGGGAACAAAAGTCTGTTGCAACAAAAGCGGGACGACGTAGGACGACCAGGGGCTATTGTCTTTCCTTTACCTTAATTTGCATCTACGTAATGCCCTAAATAACTTAAATTACTGACTAATGCTTAACAACATGTATGCAGAAAAATAAAGTAAGCACAACGTTTCCGCTATACACAATGTCAGTGTAATCAGCACGACTTTCCATTTAACCTTTAAGGCCAATAGAATTGGACCTTGTGACTGCACAGGTGTCCTGATTGTCTCTCAAGCTCCTGAGCTCATATCGAGTCTATCCTAATTGCCTGTTGTTTTATCCCGGGGACTCGATGCAACACCACATCCTCACCAGTTAAAATAAAATACTAAACATGACTAATTCTTGTCTTGTTACCTCACAGTCGCAATTTAGGCGGGAAGCTGGGCCGGAGCCTGACAGACGACCTGGGCATTGAGTTCATGGGCGACCTGTGCCGCTACACGGAGAAACAACTCCAGGCTAAAGTGGGCGACAAAACAGGGTAAGGCCTGGAACCTATCCGCTCCGAACAGCACCAGTTGAGGGCGGTATACTCAGCTCATCAACAAGAAAGACAGTAGAAGTCTCAGCATAAATTAAAAAAATGGTTTAGACCATATGTCAGTCTCTCATTAGCAATGTCATCACACAATTACTTCCCGCGTAAATAACTTTTGTCAAAGTTTTGTTGTCAAACTCTACAATTTTCGATAGGTTGTATCTCTTGCTTCTGCCAGTTTTCAACATTTTGCAGAATTATGTTTGTGTCCATGATACACTCGGTTCATTTTGCAGGATTATTTTAAGACAATACAAGTTATCCCGTGAGTGCGAGTGTAACACGGAATAATGTAGTGCGTCTGTGTACCACTTACCACTCGGCCGAACACAATTTCCGTGTTCCACGAGTGCGAGCGTGATAACGAATTTATCTTCAAGCAAACTTGAAAAGCAAACTTTACACGAACATTTTAGCAGTTTAGCGCATGCAGCTGGAATGTCGCTCACATCTTGGAATAGCGCAATACGCAGGGTGCCATATGGACCGTGCAATACAGTATAGTATCACACTGTTGTTGCCATGGATCGACCAATCAGAATCGAGGATACAAGTTTGCTGGCCAGGCCCCTAAGGCCAAAAAAAAAATAGTTCTGCTTCCGATTACATGCCTTTCAAAAAAAAGGGTCGGTCGGTCGGCAATGTTTTTTTTTTTGCCAACTTTTTTTATGCAGATTGAATGGGTTATTCAATTATATGCGAAGTTTTAGCCTTAACTATTTCCATTGCACTACGAAAGCTATACACGAAATGGCAACAAAAAGTGAATAAAACCTACCTTTAATTATTGTCAATATATTTACATTGGATAATTTCAAAAAATAATGGAAAATTCAGGCCGTTCGCACCATATGCACAACGCTAGTCAAGACGCGGGGAGCTGGCCAAAACTCCGAGGTGTGTGATGCGAGCATGTGTGGCGAGCGGCCCGCCATGGGCCGACAGACCTGTTTTCACGGTCAAAAATTTCGGGAAACACGCGGCATGTATCACTCCAAATACGAGTAGTGCGATCTTAAAATGAACTCTTGAACACAGAAAATACATACGTGTACACAGACACGCTAGATCAATTCTGTAAATTAACTTGCAAAAATGTTCTTTCTCCATCGGTGTTTTCTTGGCATTTTTCACGATGTCGAATCCGACCAGTTGACAGTGGCCTGCACTGCTAGCGCGCCAGTCGCGATCGCATAGCTATGGACTGGTTACCGCATTTTCATCATGTCTTCTAAATTGGCCCCTGCGCGCGGCGCGGCGGGAACCAGTCGTCGCCACGTGATATAGTCACCGTACGGACATCGTTTATATCGCGAAGCGAATTTGTAAAAATAACGGAAGTTTCTTTTGAAAAAAAGCGAATGTAAGTAAGAAAACAAATAAATACAAGCATTTTTGGATGCAAAAGGGTTGTTGAGAGGTATTTTGTGAAGACAGAAAAGACAACAAAATTTTATTTTTAATTATTCAATCTTTTTTTTTTTTTTTTTTTTGAATTGCCGATAAATTTTTTAGGGTCGCAGCCTAAAAATAGGGTCGGTCGGGTAACCGGAAGCAGAAGTATTCTTTTTTTTGGCCTAACCGGTTTCAAACATCATGTATACATATAATTGCTCCATTACACTATTATCCCCATTCATACGGTAAATACATGTACCTTTTTGGGGTAAAAACCATAAAAAAGTCACAAAGTTAACAAACTTCTCCACTTTTGTTCTATCATTTACTGCATGTCCGGGACTTTTCTATGGTGTGTGTAGTGCGTCTGATGTGCTTAACCTCTCCGTATATAGAGATCATATCAGTGGCTTTCAAGCCGGAGCATGCGGCGCGTACTGCACGCAGTGCGCTTATATGGCATGGAGCGCTGGTGCTCGCAATCAGTTTTAAACATTGCTGTTTAACCCTTTCCTCCCCATGGGCGACTTTTGTCCACAAGAAGTACCCCCCTGCTGGTTCCCATGGGCGACTTTAGTCGACCAGGAAACCACACACAAAACACCCTCAGCACAGATATATTAACTACTTTTCAGAAAGACAGCATGTTGATATGTTTGGCCGCCCATACATCAACTATATACCAGTTGAAAGAGTGTTTTCGGATCTTTCTAATGGTGTGGTTTATTCATAGTGTTACCATTACAAAAAAATGAGAAAAGTGCTTCAGAAGTATCCACGCACAATTTGAGGTATGGAGTGCCATTGGGTCATGTGGTGGAATGGCTTGCAGTTTGATAATTGGGACCAGATAAACAAAAAGGCATAACTTTCTTATATTTGCACGTATGGACTTCATTTTTACATCACATAAAAGAGTAAGGTTCAAGGAACAAACTTTACACACAACACCTATGATTTTAATCACTCCTTGGCAGTAAAAATCTGGGTTGAAAAAAGTGAGTTTTCGACTCGTGCTCATTTTTTTCACGCTCTAGTGATTTCCGCATGACTGAGCAAACAATTTGGTCCTGGGGAGAGCCAAGTCAATAAACAATGTGGGCATGAAAGGGTTAAACACTGACCGGTGTTTTACCAGCGGTTTAAAACCACCCACGCTCTCGGCTAATAGGAATGCGTAGACTGTCCCAGGTATTTATGAATTGAATTTAAAGCCAAAAAATTGAATTCATGGGCACACAGAGGGGCTCGCCCCCCCCCCCCCCCCCCCCCAGCATACAGGCCTGACAGGCTGACTCGCCATACACCACATGTTCTTCTTTGAAAGAGTCACTGTAAATGATTTTGAGTTCTTGTTGCTTTTGGGTTTGCACCAGTGCCTGGTTGTATGGTCTTTGTCGTGGCATAGATGACGAACCAATCAAAGCCCGTCTTTTACCCAAGTCAGTAGGCTGTGGCAAGAACTTCCGAGGGAAGATGGCACTGGACACAAAACAAAAGGTAATAGGCGTCAAATAATTCTCAGCCATCCTTTAGAATGCACTACTTACATCCAAAAGAAAAGAAAGGATAAAAATAAACTAGAGATTGGCATTTGTAGAGTTACAAACGCAGGGTGATCGAGTGGACAACTATTTCATTGCACATTGCCCAGATCAGTGGTGATTATTTTTTCGTCGGAACAGAAAAAAGAAGAATCTAGAAATCCAGTCTTTTCTAGTGGTACCATTTGTTTTAATTTAAAAATTATGCTTCATTTTGGGTTGGATCAATTTCAGTCTACATTTTGTTTACATGTAGACGTTACTTCCGGTAAGATGGCGTCATCAGTTTAAATGTGCAAACGTGAAATTAGTTCAGAGAAGATACATATCGTGAAGTGAACACAATGTCTGACAGTACAAAATTGACAATGAATGTATTAGTGTGTGTACTGATAACACCTAACTTCCGGTTTGATGACGTCACAGCATATTAGGAAGCCCAAGGTCAACATTTTTCCTGATATTATTTGTGCCACGAACATCGCCAAAAACCGATCATCCAAAAGCCCAATGTGTTGATTGCTAACTGATTTTGAGTGTTCTCTAAAGTACATTGGATTTTCACAAGATAGACCCTGGTCATTTATTTCTGTACTGTTCATTTTATACCATTCTACATTTTAGCGAATCAGAGTTTAGTTCATGGATACTCAGTTATTAAAAAAATATGTAAAAACGAAAAGATTGGAGCACCACAGTGTAACTTACAACAACTTGCTTACTCAGTTTCATTGTGTGAACACACAGGTTAATCCTTGATGAAGTGCCCTGCTATATTCTTTTCTATAGAAAGCTAAAGAAATAGTATCTATTTCCATAAAAGGACTTGAAAAATCGATTGGAATTGTGACAGTATCCATCAGTTTTATTATTGTTTTATTAAGAAGCTGACTCGCCACCTGATGTGCTGCCTCTGTATATCCTTCATAACAAATAAGCTTTGGGTGTGTTCGATTACCTCAGCCTGGTCGACTCGGGTCAGCCCCATGCCGTTCTATTAGCTCTGATGTCATTCTCAGGGCTCACCCGGGTCAGCCACCACAGACCTTGCTCATGGAGTAGAGTCAGTGGTTTAATACGTCATGCACTGTTCATTCCAAAAAACGGATTCACATGGCGGCCGACAGCAGATAAGCTCAAGTGGACCCAAAAAATCAACTTTATTTGAAGTCTAAACATAAATATTTATTGAGATCTTTGTGACTTTAGAGGCCATAATTCCAGCCCGACTTTACTCCTTTTTGCGATTGACGGAAAACAGTGAATCTCAAAGGAAGGCTCAGTCCGAAACGGGCATTTTGTCAGTGGCTACAGCCACGGCTATGGACTTCACAAGTGGATCATGATGGTCCACGTTTGAGCGTTCGATTAGCCCGGCTCTCATGGCTAACCTGTCTGCTTTTACCCAAGTCGATCCGGGGGAGCTACTTGAATGCACCCAATAGCTCTTACAGAGGTAACAAACTATTTTGTAGTGATTTCATTTCTTGCTTGTGACTCAGGTCAAGCACTGGATCAGCCAGCTGGCTGAGGAGGTGACTGAGAGATTGGTCCGGGAACAAGACTTGGTATGCTTTCTGCTTCATCTCTAGTTCCAAAATCACGAAGAAACTTTTAATATCCAGACCTTAAAGATACTCTAAACCTTTTACTACATTTAGGAGTAAAAATGGGTACTGGCATTTAGCTGCAAAACTGAGATGGCATCTTAATCCCATCAACAGGGGAAACAAATACATGTATTCATTCCATGCATAGAAAACTGGAGATCAGTGTGGATAAATGCCTGATGAGCTAAGTTGGCTCAGGACAGAGTTTATGTCTCGCCTAATTATGTAAACACTGTTACTATGTCAGGGTTTGAACTAGTGATGTAGTCCAGCTCATCACAAGTCCTGACAAGTTCTCACAAGCCACAAGTTATGCAGTCCTAGGTCAAGTCAGAATCTACGTGAACTGTGACAAGGGCTTTGTTATTGTTCATCCACTGTTACGATACCACATAAAGATACTCTAAACCTTTTACTAAATTTCGGAGTAAAAATGAGTGCTGGCATCTTAACCCCATCTCACGGGGGAAATAAATACTCTTATTCGTTCCATGCATAGGAGACCAGAGATCAGTGCAGATAAATGCCTGATGGGCTCAGGACAGACTTTTGGTCTTGCCCAATAACGTAAACACCATGACCATGCCAGTGTTTTAACCGGTGATGTAGTCGAGCTCATCATAAGTCCTGACAAGTTCTCACAAGCCACAAGTAATGCAGTCCTAGGTCAAGTCTGAAGCTATTCAGATGTGACAAAGGGTTGTTATTGTTCATCCACCGTTACCTGTGACTAGAGTCGTGAAAGACCTTGTGATTTACTTGTGATCGGACTTGCGATGGACGTGTGATGGACTTGAGTACACACCAATTCCAAATCGTACAAAAGGCATTCCCCAGTTGACCATTATGCTGAATATCCTGGTTTTGTTCCCCACAGAATAACCGCATGGCCAAGTTGCTGTCTGTTCACGTACAGCAGAACTGCAATCCCCCCACCAGCCTGAGTCGTTCCTGTGCCTTGCATCACATCGATGCCGCTACCATAGCCAAGGATGTCTTCATGGTCATACAGAGCCTAAACATGGCTGGCAATCAGCAAGAAGCATGGTAGGAAAGTGTTTCAGCTGCCTCAATTCCCTTTATTTTGTAGTTCGTATTCAGCTAGGTATTTCATGTTTTACTTCAAAGGAAATTTTTTTGGGGGGGGGGGGCATCTGCAACCCTCTGAAACAAGGCTTCTATCTTAGCAATTTTAAACAAAATGCATCTTTTGTGTGTCAACAAGGGTCTATATTTTACAAAGATACTGACATTTGCATGCAATGAGCCTATTGAACATTGTTGGCCAATATGTTATGTTATGGGTCGATATGTGATGATCATTTTTTCAGGGTGCCTGCAATCACTAGCCTTGGCGTATCGGCGTCCAAGTTCAGTGAGATCCAGACGGGGAAATCAGGCATCAAGCGCCTGGATACCTTCCTGACAAGTGTGGCCAGGCTGAGCGAGGACCAACCTTGCACATCATCGGCCACGGAAGATGACGAGGATACAGACCTAGACCAGCCTGGCAAGGCAAGGCCTTCGGCTGGCATCCAACAGAAGGGGTCTGATGTGGCCTCTGGCTCCAAGGTATGGATTTACCATTTATTCAATCTGCCTTCCAGTTTTTTGTTTTGTTTTAACCCCCTAGAGTCTTTTGTACTGGACCAAGTCCGGCAAAATCCATCACTGACCCTGCTTCACATAACGGTTTAGGACCAAATCCGCTGAAATCCACCACCAGACCACCACTGCGACAGGTGGATTTTGATGGACTTGGTACTCATGGGTCGCCTACCAAAATCCCCAAAATGGGGGGATGGATTTTGATGGATTTGGGAAGGTTGGGTTAAAATAAGGAATCAAGGATGTTTGTAAACCTGTTTGAATTACAAAGAAGTAGAAGCACTTAGTACTTAATCATGACCTGAAAGTTCAGAGTATACATTTTTCTGTGACCGGCAACTATCTATTGAGTCACCCATGTACAGTGTTTGACATTTGAAGTATATGCTGCTGGGCCAAGAGCAATGCTCAGTGCCTCTCCTCGGGCGGGAGCCTTTGAAACTTGGTGGCTGAACTGTTCCTGCAAGTTTTGCCGAACGTTTACCAAAATTAAAAACTAGGGTTTTCCATCCTTACTTCAAGGATCTCCCAGCTGCTAGGAAATACGGGATCCAGGCCTTCTTCACACCAAGAAAGGACGACACCAACAACAGCAGTAGTCCTGTTGCTGAAGACAAAGGGCACTGTAAGGACACCGGTGATGGAACGCCCCGGTTAGAATCACCCAGGAGAGGACCAAAAAAGGGATATGTCAAGAAGAACAGGGAACCTTTCTTCAGGAACTATACCCAGACAGTGAGAGAAGGTACAGAAGGTGATTATAGAACACATGGTGTCAACAGAACCAGTGGGGAAAACAACGAGGTTTTCGACAGGGAAAATGTGGGTTTGGAAGGCAGTTGTTTTGGCGGTGCGACCAACACCAATTCAAAACTTCACAGTGGAACGAGTTCAGCTGCCGAAAACGGGAAGGGGCTGATGGAGAACCAAACACTGGAGAAAATTGAACCTTTGTGCATGAGCGAGTGTAGTGCATCTCAAGCAGTGATGGCCGAACAGGGCCCGTCACTAATGTGCAATCCATCAGTGCAACAACCGAAAGCTTCTCTCAATCCCACCTCTGACACCAGCTTGACCTCTGACATGATCGTGTGCGACAAGTGCAACAAATCAGTATCCCCCTGGGACTACCCGGAACATCTTGATTACCACTTTGCCGTGGAGTTGCAGGCTGAAATGCGGGTGGCAACCGCCAGCGCTGCAAGCAGCCAGCGTAGTCCGACCCACAATACCTTGGGACAAAATCCCTCTGGGCCAGGAAAAGGAGGGGCTGGGGGTGTCAAGAGGAGAAGCAAGTCCCCGAGATCCTCAGAAGGGTCTAAGAAACCCAAAACCAAAGCCGCCTCAGGGACACTGCATTCCTTTTTTAAGCAGAAATGATATTAGGTTTGCAAAAAAGATACTGAGCGTTCTTTGAACTTGCACACTGCAAAGATACTGTTCTTGCACTTGTACCATCTCAAACCTTTCAGCCCTGCATTGGCAGTTCCCAAAATTGTCATTGCTAGTTAGAAAATAATATCCAGTAGAGGAATACTATAACTTACTGTCAGTCATGTGCATGGTTGATTTTTCTACATAATATCACATAGAACTTTTCTGGAATTTACTGTATTGTAATAATTGTAGATACTTTATTCAATAAAATTTGAAAAATATTTTGGATACCAAATATGTATTTCTTTTGCAATTTAAAACATCAATATCTGAGGGTTGTTTGTAGAATTTATGCATTACCTTTTCAATAAAATCTGGACTTTTTCCATTTCACTCGGCTTCGCCTCGTGAAATGTAAAAGTCCAGATTTTACCTTGCGATAATATTCCTCCCATTTCACTCTGAGCCAATCAATATTTGTATAATAACATGTTCAGTCCATCTATAAGTGTACAAGCACATAGTGCATCTGGTATACAATTGTTTTTATGAAATGTTGATCATATCTTGTGTTTACATATACCTGGACGGCTTTCATGTACATGTAAAAGTATGGCGAGTTTACTTGTCCAGTAGGAAGGTACATCTTCGTATCCACAACGTATTTAAGGTGTTGAATAAACACAGTGTAATGCTGCTATTGGGTTAATACAGTGTGCAAAATACTTGTCAATATAATTGTATCTGATATCAATATATGCATATTTATTGGTAATTTAATTTGCACAAATGGAGTTAATTCACTGTTTCGAATAACTAAAAGTATACATGTGCAATAAAGAAATACCGGTAGGTATAGAATTTTGGACAAAGAATTTCATCTTTTGTGACTGGTTACTGTTCTTTCCATTTTTTGTTAATACTAAAGTTCACTGTGTGAGTCGTGTGTTTTATAAATACAGTGTGTCCTGAAAAAAAAATCCTGACCCTTATTTAAAAGACAAGGTTGACATCTCTACTTCAAGACATTAATGACCTGCGTGAGAGAATTGTCACGGAAAATGCAGTGCTACGGCAGCAGAGGGGCACGACCCGAAATGCAGTGCGGGCAGTGAGAACCAGAGCAGAAGCCTGCATGGGGGACTTGTTGAATGGTACTGGGGCTAACTTTTGACAGCTTATTTAGCAAAGTTGTGTTTATCCCAATGCCGAAATGAAAGAAGACATTCAATATTACAGAAATGATTTAGACAGACATTTTTACTCTTTGAATGTACCTGAAATTATATATGCGTGACCCTAGCCTGATCTTGCTTATTTTCAAATGAAAAAGCACAAAATTGAGCTTTCAAAAAAAGTGTACACTTACGAAAGATGTTTATTTAGTCTTGAGCAACTGGACACACAATCAATTAGTGCATTCACATTTTTGAGAGAACTTCATGCGACATCGCTCATGTACATGTGCCTTTTTACAAAAATGTGTGACAAGGTCGAGTATGTGTAAAAAGGTCTTAAGGGAGAGAGATGAAACTCTAAAAATGATGTTCAAATGAAATACTCTCGTAGTAGAACTTTTAATTCACAATGTTTATTCACAAATCAGCATTAAAAATGTTACAAGTGTTTCGTACGCCTCAACCGTATGAATACAAATATGTTTTTCCTCTTAAAAATAATCCCAAAGCAAATAAAATGATTTGTTTTTAAAAAGGCTGCAAATATACAAGTTTGGTTGGCAATTACACCCTCAATAGGGAAAATAAGTGAAAAGCAAAAAGTCACAGAAAATAAACATCATAGATTACAGTCTGAACAGGATATAACTACGTTTTGTAATACTGGCAATGATGTCGTATATAGGAATGATATATATTACATTTAAACTATAGTAATATATTGTACAATAATGCTTTTGATACAAGCAACTGTTTACATTGGAGGAAGTGGTTTTATGTTGCAGTCCCTGCATTGGCTGCCCATATCTTTAGCTATCCAGCAGCTCATTGGCTATTACAAAACGCTTTTTATATAACAAAGGTTGCTATTGGGCAATACAAAAAACAACCTGTGCTGTGCAGATGGTCATAATTTACAAGTTCGTGCGGTTTATCAGGAAACTCGACACAAATTTAACTTCATAAAAATACTTGAACAAGAACTGCTCAGCAATCCATTTGGGAAGAGACAAACCAGGACTAAGCTAAGGGGCATCAGCAAAAAAACACAGACCAAAAAATATTGCTATGACAAGTTTTATGCAGCTTTTGGGCTTTTAAGTCTCAATAAATGCCTTCCCTTTGATATTCAGATTAAGAAAAAAAAGGCAATGTAAAGAACTGTGAATGCTAGTTCAATTGATTCATTCTGGTCAGGAACAATGCCAATCTTACATCCATTAAACATTATGACTGGCCTCCTGTTATTTAGTTCTACACATCTTGTAGTTATACACCCAAACTATAGCATTGCATGGCCACAACTATAGTCTGGGACAGTCCCCACTATAATCATGAAACTTAGGAAGTCCTGCGGAGCGCTGGTTACGGTGTTCAACTCGCGTGCTGTGGTACGTGGGTTCGAACCCTGACGGGCAACATGGTGCTTGTGTTCTTGGGCAAGACGCTTTACTACAATTGCCTCTCTCCACGTAGGTGTAACATGGGCACCTGTGAAGGTAGAGACTAGAATGTGCTGATCTGAAGCTGCTGCAAAACATGTTCTCATTACCTGATGATCAGGGGTAAAACATGTAGTTGTAAAGCGTTGGTATAAAGCGCTTTATAAGCTAGTTTAATAGTTATGGGTGTCCATTGAAACGATGACGACGTCTCCCCCAATGCAGAAAGGAAATTAATAAAAAGAAAAAAAGTTAATGGCGATGATACGGGTACCTCTGATGACTCCTCTGTGCTTTATAAGCACATTATTATTATACTATGCTATAGTTTGGGCGTTACTAAAACATTCACAGTGATTGCATACATTTTAATAAGTTCATTAATCCTGTAAGAAAATTGGATCTCCTATCTGATCCTTTTATCCTATCAAGTTAGAAAACACTCTTCTGCAAGGCAGGATCGGAGAGAAATCACTTGCCAAGATTGCTGTTTGTTCTTTCATGCACATGGTAGACAATTTGGGAGATTCTGTGGGATTCTTGGGAAAAAGTGCCCAGGTAATTGAAATCAACGTGCATTCATGAATTGATTCATGAACACTGGTGTCACATGTAATAATCTGCTCCGTTTACTACTGACCAGCAGATTAAAAAAAAATACACACCATATTTCAGCCTCTGCACGCTGCTATATTTTAAAACTGCAGCACTTTTTCTAAGGAACCAACAAACTTGACAACACTGACAATAATCTGCTAAGGATCAAGGACGCTAACAAATATATATCGTTTGTTGGCCTCTCATACACTAAGGTAATAAGCCTTTAACGTGAATACAAAATGTTGTTTTTTTAAATAAATTAAATTCAAACCATTTTATAGAAACTCAATTATATACATGTATACATAAACTTTGTTTTTATATACACTTTTGTTCCTGAATATAAAGTCAGATATTTCAATTTTTTTTTCCTGCTAAAATATTGTACATTCAAAGACTGTGCCAGATGACTCAAGTCAGCTGATTCAAAGTGGTTGAAACCTGAAAGAACTGGTGTTTTTTTTTTTTTTGCTAATTAAATATAAAACAAAAATCGTTCTAGCACAGCACCAATTTGGTCCTCTTTGCTTTCAGTAAAACACTCCTGAAAGAGATTTTCTGTTATTTTTTTTTCAATAAGGGATAAGGAGGATGGAATTTCATAAACACCGCACTTTTGGAGTCGGCCACTCTTTTTAAAAGTGTTTCAACGGTGCATGCACACATGAACATCTGATGCAGAAATGTACACGAATTGACAGTGGGGGGAATGGGCAAGACTTTGCAACCAATTTCGCATTATGCAACTTTTCATACAATCAAAAAGATTTTACACATGTTAAAAAATACTGTAAAACACATAGTGCAGTCAATTTTTTGGTTGGAATTTTGAACATCAGAATAAGTGCTCTACTTCAGGTTCATTGGTGTCTGCCAGGATCATGCTTCCATGAGGCAGATTTGTTTATTTATTTGTATTTTTTGCAAAACAGATTTGTACAGTCGAGTCTCATTATAACAAACTCGTTCAGACCTAGCCAAATTGTTTGTTATATCAGAATTTTGTATTAAGAGGAACATCAGTCCCATTCATTGTGCACATAAATGCACAGTCGGGACCAAGGCTTTATGTTTGTTATAACCAGAATTTAGTATTAACAGAGTTTGTACAAACGAGAGTCGACTGTATATCTGTGCAGTTGTACCACAAATTCAAATAATATTTTGCACTAGCAGTGACTGAATTGTGGGGAAGTTCTTGTTTATTGTTTGGGATATTAGGACTGAGTTGTGGGGACTCTCTACTAGTTCCCACAGCGTCTTTGGCCCCCACAATAACTCTCGCTCATGTGGCCCCCACAACTACTGAACAAGTACGCGTACATGTTGCCTCGCAGATGTTGTCTGCAAATTTCCTCCTTTAAAATCACAACCCGTCTTCCATTCTTAACAGAAAATCCCCTCAAGGAGGTTCTGCAGAGATTTTTTTTTGTTAAATAATGTTATCACTCCAGCCATCATTTATACTCCATTTGGAGACAAAAAAATCAACAAAGCCACCATTTCTGTAAAAAAATATCGCTTGCTTGACAAAGAAGTGTGAGGGAAAAAAACCTTCACAAAAATAGAACATTCCCTTTCACGTGCATGTAATTTTGCACCATTCACACCAACTATTTTGTACTTGGCAATCAAGTGGAAGACTGAAAGATTGACTTAGGTTAGATGGCAACAGAACTTCTGAAACAAAACAAAAATATCAAAACAAGAGAAAAAATAGATTTCTAAAATTGGGAGTGGAGTCAAAATGACACAATTTGGGAAACCTCTAAAAAAAAAGAAAGGTTGGGGCATCTGGACATTCTTGCACTCTAGTTAAAAAAAAAGAAGAATTCTCTATTTTATCTCCCATACCACTAAGAAAACAAATTCAATTTGTTTTACATCATATGAATCAAATTGAAAATGCAACTCACATGTGATTGCTAGCTTGAAAGAGACACAGACTACATACATCATATATCAGTGGCAAAAGGTGGCAAATATATGTTTTCCCTGCCAATTTCCTGAAATGTTCATTCACTTCATTTTCGTCTGAATTTAAACGCAAGTCTCTAATTCCATTTCAATTCACCGAAAGATCAATCGTTTTCATTGCCCGTGCATTCGGTTTTGAGAAACAGACGGCCAATTACGTTACCTGTGCATAAATACGCAAGCATACCTTTTCCAAATTGATTTCAGGTATAGCTAATTTGATTGACGGTTAATGAAAAAGAAACCCCTAATTGTATCTAGTGCAGATGGCATTAAACTGAAAGTGAAATAGAATGGTGAATGTTTAAAATTACCTAAAAGTAAAAAAGAAGTCTTGTAAACGAATCTGAATGGACATAAACGAAAGGTAATGCTCAATCACATAATTGATTGAACTGAAATGGAATCGAATGCTCTGGTAGCGAAAATCAAACGCATGTTTCTCAAATTCTCAAATTCAGACGAAAATGACCGATTTTCTGAAGTGAATGAACATGTTAGGAAATTGGCTGGGAAAACCTATATTCAACTAATAATTAGTTTTAACAAAGCAGCTTAACTTACAACATGGTTAATTGCCAGTTTTAAGGACATAATACACAGCTATGGCATTTCACTTTTTAGGAAGATGGACAAAAAGTTGACAGCAAGTCAGCTTGAACTTATTTGTCCACATATTAAATTTAACAAAAGAAACTTGCACCTTCATACATATCCAACTTCTTGCCATATGGCAATTGTTGGAAACTTCTATATAATAATATTGTTTTTCTTAAATACACAAAAAGGTTCAGAATATAAAAGATTTAAAATAGATCACTTTTAAACCTTTTGCTTTGGGGTTGAGTTAATTCTTTAACGTTACATTCATTGCAGCTTTTCAATTTTTATTAAATTAAGCGGTGGAAAAATGAATGGATTAATTTCAGGTAAGGTGTTTTTTAATTTTTGACATATACACGTAAATGTAATTTTTACCAGTAATTCTTCTAATAAATAAGAATACAATAAAACAAATGACCGGTCGACTGTTAACCTTGTCAGCCAAAAAAAAAAATTAGATTAAAAAATTCTGCAATAGTTCATATTTTAAAGAGCTCTTTTGTGCAATGAGTTTGTACAATTCGACTAAAAATATCAGATTTTTGTACTGCACTCATTTGGGACAAAACAACTTAAAAAAAAATACCAAAAAGGACTGTGCACCATGTGCAAGTAACCAACACGTGGAAGATAATGTAACTTTAATCATTGTACAATAAAAATGGCTATACATGTATGTGCATATGCGTACACATAGGGTACATGTATATTAACACTTATGATCCCAGGCCAGCTGAGCTACAAAGAGTATAACTAGTAATATATACACGCTCTAAGCAGAAATCAGTGAGTGCAGGATAAGCATATACCTCACCACACCCGAAGTACAACATTATTAAAGGATCCTAAGCCTTTATTTTTTAATAACTACTCAACTGTACAAAATAAGTCATTTTTTTTTTACATTGTGCCAGCACAATCCACTTAGTTGTCATTCCCTGGGAGTGTACACACCCTGTAATGTTTCATTTGTTGGGAACCGCGCTTTTTAAAATGTTTTTACATTCAACGACAAAAACTCATTCCATTCTTCTAACATGTGCCTAGTCACACCCCTCCCCGCCCCTCAATTAGCATTTATCCATATCCGCAGCTTATTCTCAGTTTGTTCCAGAAGCTTAAAGCAAGAACACACGACTCACTTTCACCCTATTAACTTTCCAAAATCACTCACTTGCAATTTATAATCTGTACGCACATCCATTTGTACAACATCTCTTTGACATGCAGCTTGCTTCTAGGCCCTAATTTGCATTTTCGGCACCTTGCAAGCTTGTCCGCAAGCTTGTCCGCAAGTTGGTACCTTGCAAGCTTGTCCGCAAGCTTGTCCGCAAGCTTGTCCGCAAGCTTGTCCGCAAGCTTGTCCGCAAGCTTGTCCGCAAGCTTGTCCGCAAGCTTGTCCGCAAGCTTGTCCGCAAGCTTGTCCGCAAGCTTGTCCGCAAGCTTGTCCGCAAGCTTGTCCGCAAGCTTGTCCGCAAGCTTGACATGAGCAAGCTTGCAGACAAGCTTGCCAGAATTTCTGTAAGGGTATTCTCAGTCCAACTTACTATCTTCCATTTTGATTCCTGGGACATCAACATGTTAAATCAAAACATTATCACCAATCAACATCCCATGAAGTCACATTACGCCAAGAATACACCACAATCATACACTACTCGCATCATATACACTAATCACATCCCCGCTCAATCCATAGGTATTTCCTTTCAGTTCCCATTTCAATTGTTAAACTCAAAAACTGCATACACTGTATATCCAAAACCAACACTGAAGACACATGGACTTCTTGCATGAACATTAATTATTACGGCTTCACAAACACTCGTAAGACCTCCAGTGGCTGGGACACATGATCGTGCATGCACTGATTCACGCAGGCACATACCACCAAGTAGTAAGTAGTAGTAAAGTCATCAAGAGACAATGTGGCTCTGAATGTGCACACAACCATGAGTGTAGATCATAGAGCTATATTAAATTACTAGAGCGCTAACTCGATGTACAAAGTAATGCCTGATATGGGCGCATCCATGTTTGTGCACAAACCTATGGAAAATTCAAAATTTTGTACGGCATTTTTGTACAGCTATTTGCATATCAGTGTTTGCATTCCATACCGGTGTGTCATCGAAGCCGATACGCCCAAAACGGAAATGCACGATCAGCAAATGAGCGTTTCATTTTGCTCTATGCAAACAGCGCAACGTGTGCGCGTCCCTCCGCTGCAGATGCTTTTCGCTGTGACATTTTTTGAACTGTCATGACGCGCTTAAGTTGTTTGCGTATCTTGTACTTGCGCGTTGCATTTAGAGTACACTTTCAAAATTCAATCCATCTATTTTGATTGTGTTCTACAAACACGCACATAAATTAAAAATGTCTGCGCCCAGAGCAGCTTCAAAGCGTCTTCGCACGTGAGAATGAGGAGTTAGCGCTCTAGTAATTTAATATAGCTCTATGGTGTAGATGCATCAGGCGATTTGTCTCTCCCAACTTTCTCTTTATAACGTTGAGGGGGTACCAGTGCAAGCTTCCATACACGTGTACATATACACTCACTGGTACATGGTAAGCATAACAACATGTCACTGATTCGCACGTCACCGTTTCATCACAGTATAGCACCTTACCATATCGGACAAATCACATTTTCAAAGACTCAGCTGTCTTCCCCTCATCAGGGCACAAATTTGCCAAACAAAGTTTTCAGGAAAAGAAATAAGAAAAATAAATGCTTCAAATAATTCTGAAAACAATGATGAGTACAAAAGATAGAACATTTTGGAGTATTTTTTTCCCAGTAATGTGTCAAATCAAAAACGCCTCTTTCTGTCATTGAGATCATTGACAAAATGACACAGAGATTGCTTATCTGGGGTAGGCAAACTATGTCTTATTCTGATAAATTAAGTCACGGTCAAAGAGGCGTTTTCTGTAAACATTAAATTTACACTGTATGCTCTGTGGCCCACACTGAAATTGCAAAGGGCTCATTTCTATTTTTGTTCTCAACACACAAGTGCTCATTACAACTACAACATACACCATTATCCAATTATGCACAAGTACCCCCTCAATAGTGAAGAAGAGGACAAGATGATGGTCACTTGAGCTCCACAGCAGCCATTGGCACATGCTCATCACAAGTGCATTCCTTGGCAAAGTTGCTTGGGATGCACATGTCTACCTCTCAAAGTAGCAATACACGTCTCGCAAACATCACTCATTGAAACACTCACACCTGACTTTAGTGTCATTATGCAACTTCAGCACACATTACATGCTTGTCACAATTGAAAAGGATCACAAGACATTTCGTATTCTGTTCCATACTGACCCCATCTCAACATTAACGCACAGTTAACTTCCTATACATGTGTCTCTCTCTTTTTTACCGCAACACATTATTCAGCAATATTAATTAAAAAAACAAAAACACACAAGATATTTCCTCTCTGAATACAACCCACACTCTGCACAGTCCTGGATTAAAGCTATAGTCCATCATTTGCAGCTATCCGAAAAGTAACTGGCGTAATTATTGTTGAAAAACATACTTGGTTGGAAGATAGTAAGGGGACTAAACTCCCTGTGAAATTATTCTTTCTGGCAAGCCGTCATTTTGAAGTAATTAATGAAAGAAGACCATTCAAACGGTGCGTCTTAAGATGCACCGTTGGAAATTTCCGTTAGTAGTTCGTTTTTTAATTGGCGAAGCGTTGACACGACGCACACGCACGCGCGTCAGATCAGTGCTGCACAAAAGTGACAAAAGGAATAAAGTTGCTGAAAAAAATTCGAAGTCCAAACCTTATATCCTTACGCTAGTCTATACTCACACGTACGAGTTGGGTCGCGTACGAGTGAGAATGTGTCTCGGACGCTGAATTCAGGCCAAATTCAAAACATGATTCAGCAACTTTTGATTTGAAATTGAGATCCTAGAATGTTGTTTTTCTCGGAATATACAGCTGAAGCTGAGCTGAAACTTCATCAGGTTAGTTGTTCAGTACCCTTCTTTAGATTTTGAGCACTTTTGTTGCTTCAAACGAACAAAATGCACAAATTACAAATGATGGACTATATCTTTAATCCAATCCGTGAATTTATTGTTGCCATGACAACATGCCACATTGATTTTCAGCGCATAACAAATCAACTGATCCATTACACCTCATCCAATGTGCACTTATACTGGCAACAACGCACGTGCCTCTCAAATGCCACACTGATATTCAAAAACACATCATTTGCAAATACACAGGTGTTCAACTTTTCGTTGTGTTCCAAGAAAAAGGATGTCAGCAGCCCAGACACGCAAAAAACACGTTTGGAGTTTTGTGCTGCCATTTCTAAATTTAAAATAACACAAGGTTAGAATAGAATAGAATTCTTTATTGTCATTTGTATATAAAAAACATACATTGAAATTCATTATGGCGTTGAAATTTGGACTCATAAAATTTGTTAATAATTGGAATAATATTGTGCATTTTTCATTTCACAATATTACTCAATTTTGAAGTTACATGTATTAGCATTTTTATGCTAACGACCTTACCGAGAACTCCCCCTGCCTTATACGTGCACTTAAGCGGTATGTGAAATCTTAACGTCGTTTTGTCGGGCTTTACCTACCCACTTCACTTGGACGTTAGCGCATTTATTTTGTTACATTAGTATTTCACGCTGACGTCCCTTTAACGGGGGAAAATAATGAAAAACATCTTTTTCAGATTGTTAATTACGTCAGAATGACGTAGCCCCTTGCGACAAAATGTATACCAAATGAAAGATATTTCCACGCTCTATCTGTTACCCCGAAAAACCAGAATTTGACCTTTTGACCCATTTTTCGCCCTGACGACCTTCTTTTACGCACCCGAAGATTTGTGCACGCATGTTGGACAGTAACAACACCTGTTGGTCACAGACTTACAGCATACAGTGGGACTTTGTGGGTCTCTCTATAACAAATGCATACTCAGACCAAAGCATACTTCCAAATATTCTATTGCACCATTCTTGACGCCCAACAATTGCAACAGTGAATACAACTGGATTCAATTTGTATCATTCATATTGTTCCACTCACTGTAAAGTGCACCGGCCACTAACACCACCATGCATTCACAAATTTACACAATACACACCACACAAGTGCACATCACTTATGAGCAAACAACACTTGTGGCACCCAACTCCATGTAACCGGCTTGAAGGCATAATTGGAATGAATAAATGCCATTTTTTAAAATCTAAGTGGGGCTACCATTTCTATACCGGTACTCCAAGCATTACAGCAAATCACCTCTTGTCTCTTGCAACCATTTTGTTTTCTTTAGCAGCTATATATCATGTCACATTCAATTTCTTTTACATTTCTAGCACCAATGAACCTTGCGTGTACCATATTTTAGCCAGTATGGAGTTCTATTTTCACGTATCGAACACCAACACACTTTCTGGAACTCACTTCTACAAGCATCTCCTCTGCCTGGTATAATGTTGTATTAGTTCCCTTCTATATTTCTAGCACCAATCCACTACAATTTGTGTCAAACTTGCAAGGGGTTTTAGGTCCTTCAGCTAACAGGCAGTTTCAGCATTGACACATCTTACGAGAATCCCTAACCAGTTCGCGCCGGAGGCCGTGATAACATGCACTGGCTCTTTTTTCTGTACCCAGGCACGGCTGACGGATTAAGACGTCAAGATTGCCTCAACTCGCCTCCGGGTGACATCTAAACACGCTAATCCCTCGTGCCTGTTGTACACACACACAAAGTCCGTGTTGTCTGTGGAGGCGGACTGCGTACTGACCGTTGTGTGGGCCGTTGTGCACGGCCTATTGTTCTACAATTTACGCTCCAGTGCACACCCTGGAGTATTGAACTATATGAGGTTTCGGCAAGAAATATCGTACAAATAATGTTGAAATCCTCTTGGGAATCATTTATTGTGGCGTTTGGCTGTATATAAGAAGTTGGCTGGGAAATTTTGCTTTTTGAAAATTTCGAAATTTTCGGCAAAAATAAACTTGGCGCAAAGTGGTTAAGAAGTGTGTACCACAGCAATTGGGTAGTTTTCTTTCATATTTTAAGCACCCACATCTCTGCACCTTGTGTGTAACTTCCAGGGCCAGTATGCAGTTTTCTATTATATTTCAAGATGACGACACACACCTGTGTGGCACCTATTTATAGACCTGCATGTTTTTCTGAAGGAGCACGGTGTCCATCTGATCCAGGGTAAAACTGACAGAAGTTTTGCAGTTGAGGTGTCATATTTATTTGTTTAATATTCCAAGCACCAATGCACTTTTTGTGTACCTTTTGAGGACTTTTTATGCCAACAAACCTGTGTGGCACCTATTTAGACCTGGGTGTCTTTCTGAAGGTGCAGCGTGTCCATCTGGTCCAGGATGAAGGTGACAGTGTGTCGTCGGATCAGCTCCAGGTGACTCTCCAGCATCTTGTTCTTCTCCCGGATGCTGCTCACTTCATTCTTCAGGCGGTAGTTCTCAGCTGCAAGCATCTCTCGTTCCTGCAGAGGAAGATCATTAAAAAGTCTTCAGGCAAACAGTTCCATGTGTTAAAAAATCTGCCAGATATACTAGAGCTAGTTATGGGTGAACACTATGAACCCAAAACTATCTTGTTTGGGACCATTGACTGAAATGTGCATGACATTTTGTAGCAATTCAGACGTGCCTATGAATGGAAACTGATGTGCAAATTTTCAATATATATAATTTAATATGTAGTATGGAGAGAGACAGGTAAAGTTACACCATTTCTGTCACTTAGTGTGCTACGCACACGATACGCTACAGGCTGTTTCACCCTAAGGATCGTCAGGCGTATGAGTGGCGGAGTCCCGGGCTCTCTAGCAATACATGTATTGCTAAAGCTGAGGGAATGGTAGCTAAGATGGTAATACCTCAACTGCCTCGAACTGGTGTTAGTTGCCCAGAACTGTCAATATCAAACTAATGTTTCTACATTGTGATTATTCGGCAATTGGCCGGGATAGTCCACGAAAGAATTTCGACTTATTTCCAGTGGGTATAGGTGGTGGGAGGAAAACCCCAGAATACTATTCTAGGGAAACCCACGGAATCAGGCAGGGACTGAAAACCCAATCCATATATTGGCCCAGGGGGATTCAAACCTGGGTCACAGTGGTAGAAGGCGGGGAAAGTACCGCTGCGCTAACCTGATCCCCTTAGCACAAAAACCTGTGAGTTTGGAACAAAACTTCAAACAATACTGCATATACACTTCAATGCCCACCAGTTGATGAAGCTAGCTCTACCATGGACTTGGCGCAAATTATGATCCATGCCGGACATACTTAGACTGGTGGATGAGTAGTACAAGGACACAACAGAAACAGAGAATAGGCAAGCTAATGGCTAGTTCTTCAGAGCACACTTTTTTGGCCGATTGCTGTGACATGTTTTGTTTGAGCAAGAATTTGTGGTAATATTTTCACAGAAGAAACATGATGGCATCATGGCTTATCTCCTTGAAGAAGGCACTAGAAAAGGCAGGTTCCGAACTGAGTAGGAAAAATATATTGAGAGGCAGCTTACCCCACCATAACATTTGTGTATGTTTTAGTAGATGTATGACTTACCCTTTCAGCAGTCATCAGCTTGTCCCTCAACTCCCCGTTCCGAGGAGCCGCGGCCGGGCTGCCCTTGAACACGCTGGAATCGCTGCCCGTCGCGCTGTTCTGATCCCCGAAGCTGCTACTGCTGTCATCCTCGCTCAGTTCACTCAGACGACGGCCGCTGCAGATGATACCACCGTGGTCGTCGCTGTCTTTGTCCGAGTCTTGGGATGCTGTCTCTGGGTGGCCGGTTGCTGCTGCTGCTGCTGCTGCTGCTGCCGCTGCTGCTGCCTCGTCGGTCTGAGTAGATTGCTGTACCTGCCTCATCTGCTTTGGGCATTGGCTCAGCCGCTGCTGATCCTCCCAAACAATATCTTTGGAGATTGATACTGGAGGAGGTAAACAGATGGAAATATAAATGTAATGCAGTCATGATATCAAGGTTTAAAGCTTTAGATAACTTTCACATGTTACAGTGAGTGCACTTGATGGGTCATCAGTTTGTGTTGTCTTGTGACGATTTGTGACAATATAAGCAACTCACTTTCCAATATTGGGCATAGCTCACTAAACCTGAGCATAAAATGTGTATCCATTTTTACATACTTATCTGCTGAATTATTTAATTCTGCATGATTGCATTGAAAGAGGGTGAAATCCTGACTATGTCATCCTGCTGTTATTCACCTGTACATTGTTGTTCACGTGTGCCACGTTTGCCACAAAAACAATTTCAAAATCACAAGCTACCACAAAAACACAAACAAAAACATAAAAAAACTACTGAGTCCTTTTTGCAAAATGGCTTCTTTGAGCCAACCTCTTGGGGGTCCTCCTGTATTGACCGTCCATCAAACCCTGCCCAATTGTGTTTTGATCAAAACCATGATTAAAGGTAGAGTACATCATTTGCAGCTATCCAAAAAGTAACTGACAACATTATTGTTGAAAAGCATACTTGGTTTAAAGATAGTAATGGCACCAAACTCCCTGTGAAATGATTCTTTCTGGCATGCTGTCATTTTGAAGAAAACAATAAAAGAAGGTCATTTCCAAAGCTGTGTCTAAAGATGCGTTTTTGGAAATTTCCGTTAGTAGTTTGCTTTTAATTCGGCAAAGCCGTGAATGGGTGCGTGCAAGCATTGACACGACACACATGTGCGCGCGTTGCTATAATTTGTCGGTTCAGTGCGTGACATCGCGTAGCTGCTATTGGTTGAATGAGAACGTGTCTCGGACGCTGATTTCGGGCACAGTTCAAAACATGACCTGCAACTACTGATTTGAAATCGAGATCCAAGAATATTTTTTCTTTTTGGAATATACAGCCTTCACTGAACTAAAAACTTCATCAGGTTAGTTGTCAAGCACATTCTTTAGATTTTGAGCACTTTTGTCACTTCAAACGAGAAAATGCACAATTGACAATGACGTACTTTACTTTTAATATCCAACATGCGGGCATGTACGTGTTCTACATTACCCTCGAGGACCGACACACAAAGGGAAACAACAGATCCTTTCGGTCCTCGGGAGTTGGGTCTTTTGTTGGAAACGGTCCTCTGTAGTAAGTTTGTGTGCTTAGTCTATGGGAGAGTATTACATTACAGGGACAAAGGAAAACACAAAGCATTGTCCTCGAGAGTATAGTAAACACGACTGTATGCACGAAAGTGTGTGTGATGGCCACAGGTGGAACATGCAGTTTGGCATTGGAGAGGTGCAAGTGTGAGTTGCCCACGTGTGGACTGAGCAGGCCTGACGGATCAGTCGCATAAGACTGTATACAGTGCATACATACCTCTGTTCAGCTGACTAGTACTTTGACTGTGCCCTTTATCGTGGCTGTGCTTGCGCCGGTTGACCACCACCCCATTGGCTTGACCGCCAGACTTCATGGCATTCACCGACCCATCCAGTGTGTGCCGGCGCTGCATGGTAGACGTGATGCCGTTCAGACCGTTACTAGTGGTCTTTTTGCTGCGGCACTCGATGACCAGTCGGTCCTTGCAGTGCTTGTGGGCGTTGATGCCGCAGACTTTGCACTTGACCCCTTGCTTGATCAGGCCCCAGAGCAGGCCCGTGCAGTGCTGACAGAAGGTGGGAGTCAGGTAGGTGTGCACGCTGAAGTTGTGCTTGTAGGTGTAGCTGAGAGCTAGGCTGTGGGCACGCATGAAGTAGGAGCACATCTCACTCCGACTTATCAGGCCCTCTCTGTGGGAGGGCAAAAACCAACCAAATAGATCGGTAAGGAGTCATTCACCGGTCAAGCACCAGTCAAACACAAGTCAGTCACAAGTCAGTTCATAAGTCAGTTCACAAGTCGGTTCAAAAAGCCACCCTGAGGTCAGCATTTTGAAGACACAGAACAGTCAGCGACTGACTTTTCAGAACTGCACCTACGGCTACAACCGTCGCCGAATTTTTGCGACTTGAATGTAACTGCGACGATATTAGAATGATTGACATCAGCACCAAAAAACATCAACAGTCAAAAGAGTAGAACAATTTTAATTTCTGCGCAGCAACGGAACGTGTTCCCGAAAGGCAGAAATCAATGGCAGTCAACCTGTGTTAAGTTACAACATTGTGCGCGCATGTGGATCATCTAATTTTCGTGTGAATCGCCATCGCGTCATGGGTGAAGTGAGCATGGTTGCGATTAACAAACTATTCTATTTTAATACAAAATGTCTTGATGCTGTGGATCATATTGCTTGCCCCGTACACGCAGGGTTACATGAACTTATTTTGACGTGATTTTGGAGTATGGACTCTCGTGCAAGAATTACAGGTGCTTTATAACCACTCATTAGAACTCTTTTGGGCAGAGCATAGCACTTACCTGTACTTTTTTTGCTACCAAACTGCTCAAAATATGCACAATGTGCTTACCTCATTTCCATCCAAATATCCACAATCCCTCGGATTGCGACAAAACTTGTCATAATACCTCCACCATGTTTGCATCAAACTGAAAAACAAAGTTAACCGAGGACTAACCTGTCTGCATTCAGCACGCAGAAGGACTCCATAAAAGGGAAGTTTGTGGCAATGCCCTGGAAGTCATCACGGGTGATGTAACCATCCCTATCTGTGTCATAGATCTTAAACACCGTCTGCAAAATCAATCAACAAAACAGTTTCACTGCAGTTCTGGTCTGCTGGGCATTTTGTAGGGGGATTTGCAATTGCCCGAAGATAAGAGCCCCATTCATGAATTTAAGCCCTTGTGATCATGTCTCACACAATATACTTCCATTAAGAGAGAATGGCCTGTTCTAGACGCCGTGCTACTGCCGTGCCGAACTCAATTAATTTGACTTTTTAAAATTTGGCAAGGCGATAGTACGGCGTTTAGAACCACTTGGCTCAGCAATTTGGGTTCGGCACGGAACCATCCTTTGGCTCGACAGGGCTGCCGCGCTATCGTCGTTCAGAACGGCAGTGGTACAGCACTGTTCTAAACACTGTGCCTTTTTTATGAGGTGTTGTAAAAGCGGCTAGCTGTTAGCACATAGATTTTATCGTGCACACAATGAGCTGACATTTTCTAGGGAGACTTTTGTTTTACCTCCACCATGGCTGATACATGTTTGGTGATTGTCTCTTGATCTGGATGGACACATACTCCAGATGCCCAGTCAGCATACACTGCAGGCTTAGTAGGAGTAGATGGCTGTAGAGCACACAAGGAGCAGGAACAATTCAAAGTACACTGTACCAAAAGAGCACTTGCCTTGCCTTCAAGGTAGGAAGTTGACTATTTCTGAGTGCCTGTAGCAGAACCCTCTCATGAATCAAACAGTAAATGCTTTTTACTCAAAATTGTATTCCCCTACAGAACATTCACGAACACCTTAGACTGATGGGTCTCCTATACCCTAGGTCCTCCCTCTACTGACACTGCAACCCTACTGTTCCACTTCAGTGGGCATCAAGCTTGTTCTAGGATCCTGTCTACTTGGCATCCTCACAGGATGCAACTTCACACTTCATTGACTTTGCCTTTTGCTACTTAAGTATTCACTTTCTTAGAGTTTAGGCACTCTCCTGAAGACGGTCAGAGCATACTGACCGGAACGTCGAGTTTATACCTCTGGTTCTTTTCAGAACCATTCGCACATGGTGTTTCCGCAAACCTTTCATTATTTAGTATCTCCACCATGCAAAGCCTCAAATCTTACTTATTCACGAACACATTTATTTCCTCTTAATGGCAAAAATGAAGAAAACAAGTATTACTTGAGATATAAAGGCCAGTAGAGGTGGCAAAACCTGGAAAGCATAGCTTGTATCAGGCATGCCATTACACAAAACAGACAAAATGTTGCAGAAAAATATTTATATTTCTAAGCATTAAACAAAGTTAAATTTGAAACTTTGCATAGTGGTGGTATGAACTAGTGAAGGTTGTGGTAACACCATGGTGAAATCTTTTGGGAGGATGTGGGTTTCTGAAAAGAACCGGTTGGTCGTCTCCTGAAGAACCGGTTCTTTTCTGAACCACACATCCTCCCTAATGAGATTTCTACATGTTACTGCAAACCTTCACTAGTTAAAGTTCTGATTAATGGGCTACAGTAGGATCGCCATACAAAGTTCGAAGGGCAGAGACACATAGAATATATTACATAAGGTACCATTTAAGTTGGCATTAAATATTTATTATATGACCTTGAACATCTAAGAGAGAATGGTTTACAATTCACATTCTAAACGAATTCAGTGCAATTTTTTAGCCTCTGGTTACAAATCAACACTGTAAAACGAAGAAACTAAAAACAAGAAACCACATGGTCTCTCTACAGATCATTTGCACTGAAGAAGGCTTTGCGTTGGGTGCCTTTATTCAATAGGGACAAAATTATGAGTTGACCTCTTGTGCATCCATTGTTAATGAATTAACACAACAAAATTGATTTATACAACCATTAACATTTCATGGTATCAAACTCAGTCATCTAGACATTATTTGTCGAAAGTGCAATTTCCATGTATCTAACATTTGAGAGCTGTCTCGTTACTTACCGCACTTGTTGAATTTCTGGGCTCCCGTGCTAATGACAACTCATAGATCTCATCCTCGGTGTACTGTAAATCTAGTGATGCCTACAATGAAAGGTCCAAAAAGGTCATCAGTTTATTATGAAACAATTCATTCATTCAAACATTACCTAATCTTTTTTTGAAAAGTTGAACAAAGAAATTGACTGGAGCGGGGTTTGAACCTACAATCTCCGGATAACCGTTCCTGTGCTATACCAACTGAGCTATCCAGCCCTATGTTGGCGGTTCCCCAGTTTGTCAATATCTTTGTTCAAGGGGCGCTAGTGAGAAGCCATAAACCAGTAAATGCCATGCAGCCAGGGATCTTGTCCAAATTCCCAATGCAGACCTGGTAAATAGCAAACGGAGATCACTTAGAGAGGATACGGCTTCATAAAGCCGTATAAAAAATGATGTGATGATTGCAAAGAAGATATCCATGACAAAGCTACGTAACCCCATCCCACCACCACCATGTGTTGAGTCATAGGAAACTAGAAGACATTTCCATGGCAACAACATGTAACCATGGCAACAACATGCAACCAAAGCAACAACCATCAACCAGGGCAACAGCATGGGCCAAGTTCGGGCAAGGACCATTGGACCATTAGACGACTAGTGGTTGATTTGTGACGTACCTTACGCCTGCGCACTAATAGCAACGTGTGAACGTTTCTAGTCAAACGCTGGTCAAAATGTCATCGCATCCTGGCTCCCTGCTGTACGTTATGAATGCGCGCAGCTATTGTTTACCAGTGATGCAACCAGCCCCAGTAGGTTGGTTCCAAATAGCGTCGACTAGATAGTGTTCAGGCTAACTTTAGTCGAACTATGGTTAACCAATGGTCAACAATAGGTCTTGCGCGAACTTGCCCATGTATATCCATGGCAGAAACCCGTAACTGTGTCAACTGACCCGCAACATATTGACCAGATCCATGTTGGTCTCCAGTGGGGGTTTGGTGTTCTGTAGCTGCATCAGTTCCCCAAAGATGACAGCCAGCTGGGCCATCTTGCGCAGGTTGATCTGGCCATCTGGCTCCACGCGGTCTGGGAGGGCTGTGTGCAACAGGATCAGGTCCTTAAGATGAACACCTGGATGGGAATCAATTAAGCAAGATATATCAGCTCAAAATGCAACCCGGTTAAAAGCAAGCCGATTTATTGTTCTAAATTATTGGGGTTTTTTTTACTTCTTGTGGCTTCGATTTTTCCAGCATCAAAGATTCTAACAGCTGTTGCAGCAGGTCTTGGTTTTTGCTCAATCAATGGCTCTTTGCAATGTTATCTTGAATTTATGCATGCAGAAACAAATGTCTGAAAAAAAATACAAAGTAATATTTTCTTGTTGCAAAAGTAAAGAAAAAAATATATATATATCGGGGTTGCAATATACTGAGAAAAATGCATGTGTGTATTTATGGACAGTATATCGTACATCGCCAAATGTTTCAGTTTTGTTAACACTTGATTTATGCCCATCACAAAATGATTAAAATGTACATCTCCTGGCAAAAAAATTCCAACAAGTACTACATCATTGTTTGCCTCACAGGGTATGGGGAGTCTATTTCACATTTTGACCAATTTTTGACAACACAAAGATAATGCTTGCTTGCTTTTCAGTCCAATTCATAGAAAGACCTTGTGCCCCAAGGCAGAGTCATAGGGCAACGGTTTTCATTGCTTGGATATGCATAAATAAACCTTTTGTGCATGCATTGTTATGGGAATAAATATGTGCTTGGCCAGTTTATAAACAAGCACATTTAAAACCAGCTTGGGGCCTGTACGCTTATAATGGCCTGAGCCGAAGCTAGGTGAGGGACATTATCGCCGACCACGCCCCAGTTGGTTTTACACATATTTGTTTAATACTGGCCGATCACATATTTATTCCCATTCATAAATATCCTTCGGTCAAAAAGTCTAAACAAATTAAAAATTTTAAATTTCCAACGATTTTGTTCAACAGTTTTTTTTAAACACCCCTCTAGCTATGTTTATGGTACCGGTATGTGTCTCTCGCGAGTAGTACTAAAAATCTCCTTATATGGAGGTTGGCACGCGTGCCGGTGTAGTGTGAATTATGGACTCTATGAAATGACTCAGTAGTAGTATTGCGCATGCCCAAGTGAAGATTGTGAACTTTTAACAAAAAGGGCAAAAGGGACCAAAGTCCAAATTTCATATGACACCGGAAAACCAGCAAGTCAGTGTTTAATTAATCGTTTAAAACCACCCACGTGACAAGCTCTCGACCAATATGAATGGGTAAACTCTCTCAGGTATTTATGAATACTAGATTAAAATAATAAAGAACACCCTCTGAGATACATGCAACACATGAGCCAAACATGATTATAATTACAACCTGATACAATCTACACAAACGTGACACAACTACCAAAGTATCAGGCAGAATAGAATTAAGATTGCTTACCTCTGCCAGGTGAAAGCCAGAAGAAGAGAAAAGTGGGGGAAAAGAGAGAAATAAACAGAGAGAATATCAGTTGAAACAAGGGAATTGTTAAGGTAAATTGGTCAAGAAAAGCGAAAAGTTTGCAGATACCAATTTGGAGTGTCTACTGCTAGAAATGAAGTGACTATTGCTTGAAAACCACAAATGTAGTTCTAAGAAGCTAATGTTGACTATTTTAGCATTAGGCACTCCATCATGTTCAGAAACTGTGTACTGACAGTGTTAGGGGAAACAGTGTATGGGCAACACATTAGAAAGGAATTCTTGGTGTGGTTTCAGTTTGGAAAATAGCTGTTGCCCGAATCATGAATAAGAGCCAAGAATGGAATAAAAAAAACAAGGGGAATCAATCAATGTCAGTTAATTGGCTGTGGTGCATTGTTCTTATCATTTATACTACCACGATTCATTTGCACATACAATGTAAAACCAAACATGAAGACTGTTTCTTCAGGATACACCATACCTTCATATTTCCCTATTAGAGAAGAAGTGTGTACAGGGGTTCAAGATTAAAACTACATGTACATGTACATGTACAATCTACTAAAGTCAGAGATAAAATAAATAAGCACACCCCCATTCTGATGATTACAAATTCCTCTGCAACAATCTTATTTCTTATCAGCAAATGCCAAGATAGCAAGAATTCTTGCCCCATGACCTTAATTCCCATACCGGTCAATATTTTTGACAGTTGACAAATTTGCACACACAATCTAAATGTGAAGATTTTTGACAGTTTGTTCGGTGTGCGCTACGCATTTGCATTTTTGTTCCATAATATCCCTGAAACTTATATTGTAGAATTAAAGTTCAATTTGTCTCAAGACAGACAGACAAGAAGACACAAAGAAAAGGATTGCTTACAGAATTGGGATTTTGAAGCCCCTTGCTTCCTGCAGGGCTTTACGATAGTTACTGAAGTTGCAAGCTGAAGAAAGGAGTTCTGTCATTTCTGATATCGTCTGTTCAAACAACAAAAATACCAAATTTTACATAAGTCGAATCAGTATGGCAATGCTTTGCTTATGAAGCAATCTTCATTGGGATCAATATTGGCCTGGTGTCTTGATTTCATGATATAGTATACAAATATTGACTGCTTCGAGTGGTGTAGTAAAACTAGCCTCCCGAGGTGTTCCACGGAGCATTCCATTTTCCCGAAGCGAAACTAGCCTCCTGGGTTGATCCATGAAACATTCTTTTTCCCAAGGCGAAGCCGAGGGAAAATAGAATGCTCCATGGATCAACCCAGGAAGCTAGTTTTACTAAACCACGAGTTAAAGAAGTCAATATTTGTTTTATAACACCTCTCCCACAGATTCTGCTTGATTTTCAGAGAAAACTGATTAATTTATCACAATGAAAATTTTTATTTTTATTTTTATTAAATTGGAAATTACTTGAAAATTTCCTTGAATTTTTCTAAACCACCCCTTCACGAAATGTTTGAACCCAGCTCTGTAGTGCTAGCACTTGGGAACAATAGGTGCAATGCGCACACCCAGGCGCAGATCCAGAGGGGGGGTTTTGAGGTTGAAACACCCCCCCCCCCTGCTATGGCCACGGTCCATACCGCACTCCACATAATGCGCTATTCTGATATGCACATACCATTCCGTACAACACGCATGTATAAAGGATAACCGCTGAAAAGTTTGTGTACAGCGTGCGTGTTCCATCTTCACTGTGCATCAAGTTTGCTTGAAGGTTAATTTGTTGTCCCATTCGCGCTCGTTGAACACGGAAATATAATGCGTCTGTGTTCCACATACCACAAAGCCTAAGGGACACAGATGACTACATTATCCTGTGTGCCATTCGGGCTCGTGGGATAACCAATAATATCAACCCCAGCACAATCCCATCAGAGAATTGTACTCAAGTCAAAACAGTAAAATTGTTCGTCAGATTACTAGGAACAGCAAATGAACAACTAACGCCTTTGCCATGGTAAATTTTCATAGCTTGTCATTGATCCAAATTATCTCGCCCAAAAGTTCAGTGCTCAGAAATTTGGAATCTTGGCAGATACGTGGTATATGTGAAAGTTGTGGCTCTCATTGAATCATGTTCCCCAAATGCACTTTAAACAAAATGGGAGCACTTCCCGAGACAGTAGACATACCTTTTGAGTGTCTGATGAGACGTAGGCCAGCGTCTGCCTGAGTCTGGCTAACGAGCTGTGACTGAGTCCTCCCACCACCGCCATCAAAGTGTTGAAATTATTCAGTCGTCTTAATCTCTGTTGGGTTTTAGGGAGAGACAACAAAACAAATGTTTGAAAGGATGCAGAACTATGGAGCTGCTATGTTTTTATAATAAATATCTTCATAAATGATAGGAAAGGCTGCAGTGAGGCTTGAGAATTGTGGATAACTATTCCCGCTCATTCTCCACTTTTCAAGATTTGATTTTAAGCAACTTAGCAGCTGAAATTTACTTTAGTTTAATTCATAAAAAAATACATCTATAAGGGCCGTGCCATACCAGGAAATATACAAACAACTGGTTCCAGGCAATCCCGAAGAAGAAAACGACATGAACACTTTAACTTTCATAAATTTTGAGGGGGAAAGGTTGTAGTTTTGTATGTAGTTTCACTTCATTGCTTTGAAGTTTCCATGAGAGGATTTTTCTGAGTAACACATTGTGTGCAACTTTCTATTCTCTTAAATGTATAAAAAAACTATGTGACATCCCTTTTTTTGGTTAGTTTTCTTGAAAAGTGCACTTCTTTATTTAAAACAGTTAAAAAAAGTATGCTGTTCCGGACAACTGAGGGCGCTGTTGCTGTCACGTCATTTCAGGAAGACACGGTTCAGTTTAGGGGTATTCTGTTCAAAAAATGTGAACCCCAAAATTTGCTCATTGAAAACATTTGTGAGAAACGTTTGCTCACTGGCTTACTGCCATGCACTGACACTTATACAACAAATCAACAAAGGAAAGAAATTTCACGACAGCAAAATATCCAAAATTTTGGCAACCTTTGGTGCTGAAATAGCTGTAACATGGAGCTTTCTGCCTGAAATGACATCACAGTTTTGCTCATGAACATGGAAATTCCATTAACATAAAAATAAAAAAGGCACCAAACTACCCTTCAAAATGGAAAAACGAAATTTGAAATAAAGGTTAAATGGGACATGAAGATGCATTCTTCAGGATTGCATTATAAAAATTACATTGCATGGGCCTTTTAAAAATCGCAAGTTATCTTCATGTGGTAAAAATGGTCAATAAAGTTGACCCCTGATGAAAATGGGTCGTCACTATCAAATAGGATCTTTCAGACCTGCGTCAATAAGCCTGGAATTTTAACACAATTCTGGCTCACGTCCCAGGCCTGTTATCATTTGGACTAGGACCAACCTTAGATAGCGACACAACGCTCCTAAAAATGATGATAAAATTCTAATGCTACATTCCCTTCCAATGATTGACATAGGGTCACTAAACCCTGTAGTACAGAGGGAGTTGGTTGACACTACAAGATATGCGATATCGGCCCTTCAAGCCTGTCTCAGATATCGATCGATAAAACAATGTTCAACAACTCCAAGCCAACTTGACAGAATCTAAAGTAATCTTTGTTTCTTTTGTGTACATGGAACATTCCATTCTTTCACCCAAAATGAAAAACGTCCACTCTATCGACAGGTAATCGAAACCATTCCAGGTTCTTGCATGTCCACATACACATGCAGGGCCATAAGTTTTAAACGAAATAAAAATGTAAACATCTCATTTTCCAGTCATCAATTGAATATTCAAAAGCAATATTGAATATTATAAACCACTTTGGAATATTCAAATCATTTTTCTCTGAAAGGGCCCCATTGACTAAAATCTTCTTCCATTTTTGTTAAAACAAGCGCGAGTGCACAATAAGCTCTGGCCCGGTTCCGGAATGTCTCACTTCATATGCAAAATAGACGCGCATGCACATCGATTGAGACAAAGGGGTGTGTTCTGAAAACTTTCGCCAAGAGTGCATTTACATGATGACGGTATTGCATTTGGTCAATTTTTGGTCAGTTGGTAGTTATATTTTATGGGAAACTTTGGGGGCCCGTTTTTGGTCAATTTTCCGGGGATAGACCTACCGACCGACCACTGTCCCACCAACCACGAAAGTGACACGTAGAAGCACCTGCCAGGGCTTAAAAATATCTTGATTTTCACATACCTTGGAAACCTCTACGAACTTTGTGATGACCTCTGCCCTTTGTTTTGGGGTGTGCCTGCTGAGTATCATGCACTGTATCCATAGCGATAGACCATTGAACAGGCCAATCGAGCGCTCCAATTTCAAGTTGTCTTTCAGCTGACCAGTCAGGGCGTAACTTTTCAAATCGGCAAACTGAAGAAAAGATGAGAAATAATTTTCAAACTTTAAACTTTAATAATTTTCAAACTAAGAGTCTTTTTAGAATATTTCTATGTTTTAACATTATGCATAAAAATTAATGGTCTTTTTAGAATACTTTAATGTCGAACATATGTATAAATGTTTTTTTTTAAATGATTTCTGTTAATTGTAAACCATCGCAATTCAGTCTTCGGACTGCGAGAATGGTACGAACAATAAAAAACCCTTCATTCAATTCAATTCAACTTTATATCCACTTTCCCACTTTTAAAAATATGTCTATACTCAAATTGCTGCAAACATAAAAATACTGATAATCTGATTTACATCTATATTCTAAAAATTTGTACAAACCTACATGTATACAGTTTGATACTTTATGGATACCATTTTGAAAAAGTTTGCCTACAGGTCCTTTTTAACTGGTTTTCATTAATAATTATAATCCCTCTTTTTTTTAAGGTGGTGCATGGGAAGGGAGGAGGGACTAAATAAAAAGATTGGAAAGAATGTTGCATCCTGAGGCCACTGTTTCCACTATAAATTATCTCAATGAAGGTCAATCATTGCAAAAAAATGTTGAAAAGACATGAATCTGGGACTGAGAAACATTTCCAATTCTTTCAGAAAATGCAATCGACTCTCCATGGACTTTGTACACAACCGAAGAAGTGGCGTCTGGATACAACATTCTTTCCTAAATGATTATCAAAAAAAGTTGATAACAAACCAACCCTCCGGCTATCGACCAATGCGGGCAGGCGATCACTTTGATCACGGAGGAACACAATTTTTTTTGGGGGGGGGTGGGGCCAAAAAAAATTTGGTCCCCCAAAAAGTGGGTCCAAAAAATAAGGGCGTGGGGTTCGGGGCCCCAATTTTTTTTGGATTCTAGATGCTCTGTGGTGCAATCTGAGGCAATTTCTGACCACTTTAACCAATTTAACTTTATTGCGACGTCACTCAAAAAAAAAAAAATGGGTTTTTTTTTGGGGGGGGGGGCATGGCCCCCGTTGGCCACCTCCCCCTGGATCCACCCTTGGGCAGTTGCTCTCTACAATAGCTTGCACAATGCTTAGCCATTAAAGGGGGCCTCCATTGAGTGTACAGTGATCACGTGCCCGGATTCTCCCAACATATAAACATCTGAGTTTCAATAAACCGCAGCAAAAGTTTGGTTCTGTCAAAACCTTAACTCAAAACAAAAATTAGGGTAATTGTGAGGGCCAGAAAAATAGTGTATATAATTTCTGACTGATTTGCTCCCCCTCCCCACTTTTGCTACCATCGCTCCGGCTTACATTCAGTCTCCGGAAGATCTTGTACTCAAGGAATGTGAGGTGATTGGCTAGCTCCCGTGGCTCCAGGTGATTGAAGACCAATGAGACCTTCCGATTGGTCCGCATGGACGGGTTCCGGACTGAGATGACCCGCATCCAGTCATAACTTGGACTGTAGAAGGGATAGGCAAAAAGAAGAAACAAAAAAAAATCACAGTCGTCAAAATGATTTAAACTTAACCCTCCTTGGTCTTTTAACTTTACAACAAGGTTTTGGACGATTTCAAAGGATTGGAGAAGATAAGGTTTCGGCTTGATGACGTGTTTCTACAGTGCTTTAATACATTTTTCAGTTTTATTATAATTTATGATATCCTCAGTATACAATGTATGTATTCAGAATTGGATACTTAATTATCTATAAAACTGATGTTTAAGTCATACAAAATTACATTACATCTTACACATAAAAGCACAAACAAAACATTTTCTGCAACTGCAGGGGAAAAAACACCAATTTCTTTTGTCAAATGGCTCAATGCGTCAATAATATCCATAGCAATCCACTATATAAACAACCATCGGTTGGACAAAGAAACAAAGAGGAAACAAATTACAGTCCGACAAATATTCAGGGTCCAACCGGTCGGTTTGTTTAAACAGAGGCAATTTGTTAATAAAAGAGCACCTTTGGAGTAAATTACGTTCACCGCGATGACGTTATCAATCCTGACAAGGCGAGGATGATTACACCGCTCCCTCAGCACGTGGTGTTTATACAAAATGCACGCCGGCATGTACGCTCCAGTGCAATTGAGCCGTGAAGCGCGGCCTCATACAGTGTAATTACAAATCAGGACGGGGCGCGTGCATCAATTAAGAGCAAGTCTTCGGCTAGATAGGTCTCAATCTCCTCCTCAACTCCTTCATCAATAAGGCTGCTGAACCCAAGCACAATATCCCGGGGACAAACTCTTGCTCAATTCAGTTTGCATGGAGTTCCGTTCCTATACATGAAGCTACAGGTATAGATTTAACCTATCCTTTGAAAAAATGGCAGGCAGATGCTTTTAGTTTCATTGAACTCACCAGCACAGATACATGCTCGGCACAGAATGCATGATAAAAACCAGGCAACCAGAGAAACTATTGTGCGATTTACACTACATGTAACTGATTCCATGCTGAGTTTGTTTACCACATAATTATGCTAATTAATATTTCCTGCTCAGACATTTTTTTCGAAGAAGATATACATAGCTGAAAGAATACAGATGTTCAGAAATTTCTAGGAGGCAGGGATAGTACTGTTAATCAAATCAAATCCTTAAAGCTGTTAATGGTCCGAAATTTGCAATTTTTTTTTATAACTAAAGGTACCGGTAGAGTATATCATTTGTCATTTGTGCATTTTTTTCGTTTCAAGCAACAAAAGTGCTCCAAATCTAAAGGTGCTTAACAAACTAACCTGATGAAGTTTTAGCTCAGTGAATGCTTTATATTCCAAGAAAACAATATTCTAGGATCTCGATTTCAATGCAAAAGTTGCCGAGACATGTTTTGAATTGCGCCCGTAATCAGCGTCCGGGACACAATCTCATTCAACCGATTGCAGCTACGCTATGTCACGCACTGAACTGACGAATTATAGCAACCGCGCGCACTTGTGCGTCGTGTCAATGCTTGCGCGCTCCCATTCACGGCTTCGCTGAATTAAAAATGAACTACTAACGGAAATTTCCAAAAATGCATTTTTAGACGCATCTTTGGAAATGACCTTCTTTTATTGTTTTCTTCAATATAACAGTATGCCAGAAAGAATAATTTGGCAGGGAGTTTAGTGTCATTACTATCTTTAAACTAAGTATGTTTTCAACAACAATTTTGTCAGTTACTTTTTGGATAGCTGCAAATGATATACTCCTGCCTTTAAAGGAAAGAAAATAGTGAAATTTCTTTGGGTCAGACTGAAGGGGGATTCCCCTCTCACGAAAACCCACCAATGAGGTTGCCATGGAATCACAGGCGAGGTTGCCATGGAATTGCCGCTCAGCGAAAGGGCGTCGAAGGGTTTGTGCATGTGTGTTCGAATCTAGGTTAACGCATGAGCACTATAGAGGCAATCCAGCGACACTGGAATCCATTGATCCAGAGTCCCCTGGAGAGAACCCACACCTCCCTGCGCGGCCTGCAATTGGTGCGTGCCTGAGTGCAACGGCCGACTTCACTCACTCCGTCCAGATTAGAGTGTGCTCCTAGCTGCTTCAAGTCACTAGTAAGGACGGCCCTCGTGTCTCATATGCACGGACTCAGTGGGAAGGGATGGGCTATGTACCGCCACAGCAAACGCACGGGCACTGTATAAACACATCACGGTATTTGCATAGGCTTTTATGGTTCAACTGGGCCCCTGGTTATTCACATGAGGGTGGGGACCGTTCAAAGTGATGCATCGGCACGTATAATGGTGATGCTAATATAGAGCTGATCCTGTGTGCCTTGCTCTTCTTTGTTGTCCACTTTCAACATAAATAATGTGATCTGTCATGAACAGGGTGGAATCCGCGACAAGGCATGAAAGTGGGATTTTTCAAGATGAGTCAAGGAACACCGGTATTTGCGAATTTTGGCATAATTTACTTTCAGGACCCTGCTCTTTATATAACTTATAATAAAAAAATGAAAACTTATTCTTATGTTTGATCTCAACTGACTGAACAGCTGGCGAATGTGCCACTCTAATGTTTTCGGACTCATCTACAACTGATCGACAGCGATACCACGCTCAATATCAGCCGGATTAATTTTGTGGAAAGAAGGTAGGGTTTTTATTTTGGGGCAAACCACAATGACAACCACAAAACACACGACTTGAAAAGGAAGATGGCGATAATGCCGAACAAGTTAAAAGCACATTGCTGAATGGCTGGTGAAAAAATTTGCTTTTTGTAACACGATCTCTGATTGGTCGAGAATGACAGCTACTCTCATAACATCACAGGCTGACAAGCAGGGAATGTTGCACTCTGCATGTCTTCAACTGCTAATACTGGTAGGTATGCCACATTTTGCCCTAAAGTAAGTACTGTTCAAAATGATTTTAAAAGGGGTCAAACTAAATTTTAAAAAATGCATAAGGCTGCAAAATGATTTTGGAATCACAAACACCTTGCAAGAAGTTAAAAAGTTTAGCCAACCCAAAAAATAAAGGGGTCCTAAAAGTACCTTATACCACAGATTCGGACCTTGAAAACTTTGCGCAACAATATGCTTACAAATTAGCCTTTCACGCATAATATTGAGCAGCTATGAGAGTGAGAAATCGACAAACTCTTTGTGGAATGCATACTCACACATTGGAGATGTCTATGACATGCTTGAGATGGCTGTTCCCCTCGGCCTGAATGATGCTCTGTAGCTGGCCCATGATCTCGGACAGACCCTGGTCCAGGTCAAAATGCATAGGAAAATGAACGATCCAGTATCTGAAAAACACAATATAAGAACTCCATGGATAAGAAAAACAATTTCGGCAGAATAAAAACTGCAGGCATGGGTCCTATAGAATCTTCAATTTTAAAGACAATAAACAACCTTTGCGAACATCAAAAAACAAAACTACCAAATTATTATGAAATACCCTACTTGACTGTATAAGTGAATTATAGTCTCAAGCATCCTGTGAAATCATGGAACTAGAGTGCTGTCATTTTCAAGAAAAGTGGAATATTTGTATCAATTTCCAACGATGGTCAGCCGACCATCGTTGGAAAAAAACCTGACTTTTTCTCAAATACTGCCCCCACTTTACCAACTTTAGTCAGTCCACATGTTGTTTGCAATCGGTTACACATCCGTGAACGGGTGCAAGCCAGCTAGTCTGGTTCCCTGACCAAACAATTCCCTGATGTCTACAAATTGCTCCGTTTTGTCTGAAGTAGGGTCAGGGAACCAGATCGCATTTTTGTCCTTGATTTGAGTTTTCCAGCATCCATGAACACAAAACCTTAAACAGGTAGGCGTAACAATATTTGGTATAAAATACCAACCCCAAATTCCATCCATTTCTGAAAATTACAGCAAAAGCAAATGTTGTATATTACCTTTGAGTTTCTAACCAAGTTGCAATCAAATACCTAGTCCTACATATCAATGTTTCTTGGACAATTTGATTTTTCATTCATGATTGACTGATTTTGTTTCTCCCTTGCAAGAATACTTCTTGTTCTTAATTTACTTTTTGAACTTAGGTACACTTCTGTTAAGTACTTTTACCGGTATGTTAAGAAACATGATTGCACAGTCTTAGGGATTCAACAGTATTTACAGTTCATTCATAGATTAAAACAAGAGCTTGAGAGACAAATAAAACAAATTAAAATAATAACAACTGTAATGTAGTAACACAAGTTATTTTTATTTTAGCAGTTTATACATTTATCAATATCCTTGAACTGAAAGGTTGCCTAAACAATTAAGTCTTCGTTTGTTTCAATGAATTGTAGCCCTACTCCCCACAAAAAATGTACATGTACTCGAATGCATGTAATAACAAAAAATGAGTTACACCAAGGGTACATGATTTCAATTAAATCATTACAAAATATGTAGAATAAGTTCTCAGTTTACATTTTCACATTTCCATGCGCATGTACCGACTTTCAAAACATAGCCTAATAAACAAATACCAGTATGTAAAGTTCTTGTATATAAATATTGCTTATGTTGGGCAGGTAATTATTCTGTGAGACTTTATGATTGTTCCGACATTTCCAAAAAAATTCATGTTTGATAGTGGAAAAAGGATGAAAGCCATTAAAAAATTAGTCAGAAAATGTGCGATGGGTCAGGCAACTAAAAAATAATGGCAACTTCAGGAATGGTACTCCACAGAGCAGAGATAAGAAAGAGAAAGCATGGCAAAATCAAATTTTCAGCTGTTAAGATGAAATACAAATGTATGTGTGACGCGCATGTACAAGTTTAACCACCGGAAGACGTGCTGAGTGCCTCCAAGAAAATCACCTCATTCACAATAAAATCACGTCAGCGTGAATCCTGTAGGGAAACAGTTCCCTTGGGATGAAAACGGAGTGCCTACAGAAATCTTAAGCCCTGGCACGCGCACGTAGAGCACGCGCATTCACGCAGGATCGCACGTGCATTCCTTGGTATTCATCAATACCTTGATTCTCATTCCAAATCCATTTATCCTTCAGAGAGGCAAATGCCACGGTTGCTTATTGAGTCAAGGACAATGCAGACGGTGTATATTCTATGCACTTTTATCTCAGCTCCCCCCCCCCCAACTAAATAGAATCTCTGAGAAGAAACCGAATCCCTTGGCCACGTGTTGCAGCTGATGCGTCGCCATGAGGGCCACAATGGCAACGGCCTTAGGTGGCATTTGGGAAAGACAGTGTAGAGAGCTTCTCTAACGTACCACAGCGTCTCAAGTGTCGCACTTCTTTTTGAGGAGAATTGCAAATGAATACAGGTATCTCTTAACCTTGAATCAGCGGACAAAGAAAACTAAGTCAGCCTACTTTAAAGCATTCACCACTGTAACTGGGACGGTTCTGCACAATTAATTCATCTCCAGCTCAAATTTCTCTCCTGTTCAGAGGAAACAATATGGTTTGGCTTCTCTGTTACTTCAAAAATTGCGGTTTGCGTCTGCACGCAAATGCACTTTCAATATCCATCAATTATTGATTTTTTTTGTACAGTGGTTTCCATCGCAACTTTGTTACTGCCCAAAAGATATTCAATTTGTCACACTTTTCTACGAATTATGTACTTTGCTGGACACAGTTACTGGTAATCCTTCACTGATGTTCTCTGGAAAAAACCCCAGAAATCAATGATTGAATCTACGGTGCTGCTGTTTGTGGTTTCATTGCAATGAAATTCTGTGCTGACTATAGTGAAAGAAACCAACTGAGCCTGCAGGCTTTGAAAAAAGTGTGAATGCTTTCACATGCCCTTTAATAGCCTATGTCCGTACTAATAAACATCTACACCTTTTTAAGTCTTAAGATAAGGCGTGTCTAAGTAACATTTTTTTTTGAAAAAGCAGATGCAAACCAGAGTTCTAAGTCATACAAACCGACTACCATCCCTTCATAAGGCAATGCTTGCGTCCAAAAGAAAGGTGCATATGCAACATTAATTTGAGTAAACTAAATCAATGTAGCAAGTTAAATAATTGGGGCTTTGAGAATGATGATCCAGAAACGTCAAAGCCCAACGTTTTAACAGCCTACCAAATCATGAAAAAATCTCGCAAAATTAAAACACTATGCTCAGAATCTGAATAACAATGCAGTAAAAGAGTTTGCGTTTCAGTGAAGCAACAACTGCTACAGGCCGTACTGCACCTAGACAAAAGCATCACCCATATGCCTCCTTCATATCCCGGCAGCGAAAGCAAAGCATTTCACTATCGCAGCACTGTGCATTCGTAGCATGTCATCGAGCACTGGCCTGCACTGTGTGGACACGTACGCGTACTGCCCCTGATCCCGTTCTCGTAACCATCAGTACGCCCTGCGGGCACAGGTCGCTTTTATGCAGCGAGAGAAACAATTTGAGGAGACTGCATTTCCTGGTCGGGGACCCTGATCAAATCAGTGTTGGACAAAAGCCTGGGGCGTTTTTTCATCTTCATCATCATCACCGTCCCCGTTGTCTGCAGGATTTTTGTCACTGACACTGTGTGCAATGACCGAACCCTGCTTCAATAATACTGATTTCATAATTGAGTCAGCATGGCATGCACGTAGCCACAAGTGGCTGGACAGAGGAAAACAGGGTCAGTGCAGTCCGGTTGTGATCCAGTCATTTTTTGTTTTAGTCATTTCAATTCCATGTTTCCTCCAAGGCAAGTTACATGTATAAACACATGGATCATTTTGGTCAAATTCACAGACCTACGTAGTTTGGTTCCATTTAATGTCATGGAAAATTTGAACTTTTTATTTGAATGGGTAACTAATACTATCTTAGGACTACTCTGTCAACATTTCAAACAATTTGACTAAAAAATATTAAGTGGGCATCTTTAGATTCAAGTGGGTGTATTTTTTTCTGGCCTGGCCTGTATCTTCAGATGGATCATTATAATGATTACAAATTCAAGACTTTTCTTACAATATTCACACAATTTGACAAACTAAAGGTACGCGGAACATCTTCAGATAAACAAAATTAACAGCACCTTTTCGGTAAAATTCCTACAGAAAATTGGAGTTTCAGGTGGACAACCTTTTTTAAGAGTTTTTAGAAAGTTTATAGAAATTTACAAAAAACTGTTACATTTAATCGGGTTGCAAGAGATTTATTTCAATCTTTGTTATTATTTTCAGGCAAGAGGACACATGTTACCCCAGCAACCTTGTTCCCCACAGGTACGATCTTGCTGCGCCATGTTGGTTCCCATCATGACTTGCGCGATCTTAACCCCTGGAAAGTGTAACTTAAATCTCCCACTATTTGGGAGATTTAAATTAGGACTTCAGTCGATCGATGCATTTCAAGCGCCACTCGGTGCTGTAAATTTTGAATTTTTTTTTGTAGAATCAATCCTTTCAAACATGAGATTTTGACGTCACGTTATAGAGCAAGGATTTTTATTACATTGTAAATAGATGTACATGTACATGTATCTCTGTAATTACAACACAAGATACATTGTTTTTGCGAAAAATAAGGCTTCGAGAATCCATATCGTACAGGCATCACGCAGTTTTGAAAAAAAACATGTTCGTACATGACGTGCAGGAGATAACGCAAGCGCATAATACAGGGCTTGCAGTCTTTGAAATACGCGCGCAGTACGCTCTGAACAGTGAAGCAGCGTCAGTTACGTATTCTACACGGCCAGGGGTTAGTAAAGGAATGCGGATGCTGCCCATGGAGTCGAGGCTGCTTACTCCATTTGCTTTCATCAGCCTGCTGCAGGAGTGCGCACACTACCATGAGATGAGAGTGGGAAACAGTCCATTGAATTAACCACTCCTTTCCCATCGCAGCCAGGCAATTTATAGTGATCACAAAAACGCCAGCTGCTCCATGCAGATAATCACAGCAGCTTTAATGCTGTACTGTACATGACCTGGCCTAGCCAGGCAGAAGCAGAGAAAAGGGGAAATAGCTGATTTGGGCAGCCAACACATTAAACACACAAGTCCAATACGTATGTGTGTAGTAGGTGATTCTGTGCTACTGTCGGAGTCCGACCCAATTGCAAAAGAAGGCTTTGCGTGTCATTCTTACCCATGATTATTGTATGAATCACCCATATGAGATAATCTGTAGCGAATTAAATATTCCTCCAATATCCCAGAAACTTGAGAAGTTGACCCTTAATTTCGGCATGTCTCTCCTCAGTTTAAACAGGTTCCGAGACTGGCTCCCACCCACTAGGAACAATAACTTAAGAAAAACAAATCACTTAACTACTGTTAAATGCAGAACCAAGAAGTCAGTTGCATTCCGAGCTTAACTAACTTACTGACTAAGCAGTGTCGACCAATAGGGGCGGATGTATAAAATGTACTGTTTTGTTGCGTGATTGTTATAAGATCCCTTTTTAATCTGATATCTGTACAATTTTATTCGTATTTTTCTCCTTGCTTGATTTTAGTTTGTTAATTAATGCGTCTTTTTAATCAAAAGTACAGTGATGACTGTTTTATGCAATTTTTTAGTTCATTATTTCTTACTTCATGTTTCAATTTTACTCCACTTTTAATAACTATTTACTTGTACAAATGTACAGTGCGATTCTATACCTACCGGTTGACATACTGCCATTTTTTTATGAAGTAAACCAATAATAATATAACTGAAAAATATATCATTGTGGAGACATTCCCATAGACTTGTGCACAAAATTGTTTCCGACTTTCCAGGGGCCGTATTCACAAAACTCAAACTTAAGAGATAACTTAAGCCATACTTAAATCTTAGCACCCTACTAACTTAAGTGGGACGCTTAATATGGTATTCACGAAAGATCTAAGCACCCCAATTATATTAGTGCTCAACTTAACTTAAGTGTTCAAAACAGTCACTCTTGCTCAATGCACAAAATATGTACGTCATAAACGTTCCTACGCAGCAGCAGTTCAATCAATAATGTGCGTGCTTCCTTAACATAATCATGCGTGCGCGTATTCTGCGACGCAGTTTCCAAGCTCAATTTAATACACAAAAACTTATCTGCGTCACGCGCGCGTCCACCTAGTTCGTCATGCACATCGTATGCTCTCAGTGCATGTAGTTATTTACCATAGTTTTTACGGTCGTTTGAACAACTAAACTACAAGTGAATTGTTCATTTTATTTACTATCGAGTATGAAACAAATTGTCATGATGATTTATGTCATACGCGCTGGAAGGTAAGACAGTTAATTTTAATTAATAGCCTTTCGGCAGTCACGTGGTAGGACTGTGCATGCCATTACATTGGTTTCGTCAATCGTACCCGTGCTGCCCGCATAAAAATCAACAAATCGTTCAAAAATGACTGTCAGAATGTCGACGAACTACAATCTTAGGGTTGTCACACATTAATTTCAACTTGGCTTTCCTTTTACAATCATTCGTTATTTACGATATTTCCCTCTACCCCTAGAAAGTCCAATTTGGTGCCTAAAAATACCAACCAACGGAAAGGAATAAAGCCGCCATGACACCCTAGTGCCCCACTTAACTTGACTTAAGACAGGTCCGACCACACTTAGATTTAAGTCATGAAAATAAGTGGGGCGCTTAGTGAAAATGCTTTGTGAATACTGCTTAAATTGTAAAACTAGTCTAAGTCGCATATTTAAGTGGGGTGCTTGCTTTTTTACGACTTAAGTCGTTTTGTGAATACGGCCCCTGACCCCTAACCCCAATTTTCCCTTAGGCCTACCCCCACGAATATTGGTGTTTTTACTAATTGGACCACGAGCAATTGATCTAGCCTATTTGCGATGGTAAAATTTTGCCTCTAAATAGGAGCTGATCGAGGCATTAGGGAGACAGTGAAATGTCTCCCCAATTCCACATGTCTCCTAAAGATATAATAATAATATCGGATTCTTATATAGCGCACGTATCTACCAACTATTAGGTACTCAAGGCACTGGGGATATGTCTATTATTAAAAACAGGTAAATAAAGTTTATTAGAAATATGAGATCTATTATGTAGCACCTTATAATGGTTTACAAGATGCTGCGGCGCATATTGCAGCCACTGCCAGAAACACCGGGGCAAACCCCTTCTCTCAGCGATAAGTGTTACTGGGTTCTTTAACGTGCATTACACAACACACGGGACCTACGGCTTTACGTCCCATCCGAAAGGACAAAGCAATAATGGTAAAGTGCCTTGCTCAAGAGCACAAGCACCATGTTCCCATGGTCAGGATTCAAACCCATGTACCATGGCACACGAGTCGAACACTGTTACCATTGGACCACAGCACTTTGGCGCTAAAGTGTCTCCAAAAGTTACGATAGTAATAATAAAGTCAGAAAGGAAGCCAAGGTATTCTGGAAAAAAAGTAGGGGGAAAAAACCCTTAGTCTAAGGGCTGGATCCGGAGGGGGGATGAAAGCTCAGGATAAGGCCGGGGATGAGGGGGTGTTGAAGGAACCAGCAAATTTCCTGCCAATATCAAAATGAGTCAAAAAGTAACTCTAGAAAAAGGAACTTTATATGTATGTGCCAAACCAATGAATTAGTGTCAGAATTCTCCAAACCAGTGGTTAAAACCAATCCAAGCATTTACCATATCTGGGCCTAAATGTTAGAAATGTTGACATATTTTTCCTATTAATAAGTCTGAAGGCAACAAGTTAAATCATTTTAGTTGGGCTTGTGCTCAGGATTTTATAGGGGAAAAGTAAAAAAGTAAACTAAACGTTTTTTTGATTTGGGGGGGGGGGCACAAATGGGTTACTGCAAGGAGCCTAAAAAAACATGGCTATTGTAAACTATAATGAAGGCTAGTTTTTTCCTCCATTTATGATACAACAACCAATACATGAACCAAAAACAAACACACAAAATAAAATCACCTAAAAAATAATAATAATATAGGTTTTCACGGCTATTGTAAAGGAATTTTCATTAAAATTCACCAACTCTATCATTCAATTTCATCCACGAAAATTTCACATGCTTTTAACAAAACCAATTTAGTCATTTACTATACAATGTTAAAATTTGGTCACCCTCTTTAGTTACCGGGTCAAGAATATTCGTCATTACATAAGCTGTTGCCGAATGGCAGCATTCAGAGATCGAATTCGTCTTACATGTACATCAATCAATTAGACGAATCTGATTTCAGAATAACAAGTTTGGGCATAGACGAGACGAAATCGAATACTCCAGGACGAAAACGCGTGCTCCTTGTTTGACTTTGCTTGAACTTAATTTGAAACTGACTGACAAAAGAGAAAATTAAACATTGGAAGTGCACTTAATTGATGTTGATGGACGAATTTGAATAATAGAAATGGTGAAATTGAATGATAAACATTAATTTATAACATAGCCGGGAAAACTAAGAGAAATTCAAAACAGTGATGAGCGCCCCTGCATAACATGTAGAACATACAGGCTTGACACATCTATTAATAACATTTCAAAGTCAATACGCTTTCAACAAATGACGTCTCTAACCGAACCGGTAACATGGAACTTAAATGTGAGAAGAGCCTTTTTAATCTTGCACTTAAGAGTAACTTATAACAAAAATGTATGTATCATTGTTTCTTCTCCCACTTATCAATCCTGAAAAATAATTTTTGAGAACGATACGGACATTAGCACTTTAAGTGTCATTTTGAAATAAACATTTGTTCTTCATCAAACGAGCCAAAAATGAAAAGAAAAAACAAACAAACAAACACAACAAATATCCTGTCACATTAGTCCATGTAAAATACCTCTCCCCACTTATCATTCATCAACTGTAATTGCAAAATGTGAAAGCAAAGTGTTATTTTACGTGTCCCTGCAGGCATCCAAACATACAATTATCACTGAGTGACACTGATTGGGCTGAGTTATGCGGGGAAAAAAATCCCTATATTGCCATGGCAATAAATCTCCTGAACATTAATGAGAATGGTTCTTGCGGAACATTATTTGCCAATATAATGTAACCAGATTGCAATTAATAGGTGGGCATGGACATGCACACTTGATCAGAATTATGAATTTCAATGCATTAATTTGTATCACCGGGGAAACAAAAATGTATGACATCCGCAACGGGTAAATTAAAAAAAAAAAAAAAAAAAAAAATCAACAGAATTTTTTCCATTTTTCATAATATTGAGTGTCCGACTACAACGTGGGTTTTGGTACTATGGATACAGAGTGCACAAACCAGCTATGGAAATAAACAACACTTGTAAATATACCATTATTAACAAAAGAGTAGACAACATACCTGTTAATGGTAACTTTGTCGTCATTAGTTAGGCCTATACCTTAGGAAGACACCAGACATTAGGGAGACATTTCAATGTCTCCCTAATGTCACAGCTCCTATTTAGAGGCAACATTTTACCGTCAACAAATAGGCTAGATTGATTGCGTCCAAAACATAAATATATACAGAAATTCGTGGGGGTAGGATAAGGTCAAATTGGGGTAAGGTCACATTAAAGATGGAAAAATTGTCTACGGGAATGTCTCCCAAATGACCCATTTCCCGTAATTAAAATTATTATTGTTATATGTCAACTGTGCATGATGTACGTAAGTAGGCAGAAATGCGACCAGTGGCCACACTAGTTGATCTGGTATGCAGGCCTGCTTTAGACTCCTTTAAAATGTCAAGTCAGTGATAAAAAAAGTGTATTTATTTTTTGACCATTAGTAACAAGACAGTAGACGAAATTATAATTGTTTTTATGTCAATCGTACATAATGTACACACGTAGGCAGTAATGTCACCACTGGACATGCAGGCCTGTGTTAGATTTCATTCAAATGTCAAGTCGGTGATAAAAAAAGTGTATACATTGTGCAGCATTTTTAACAAAGGAGCAGACAAAGCTATAATGTTTTGGTTGAAATGTGCATGATGTACCTACATGTACGTAGGCAGAAATGTCACCACTGGACAGACTAGTTGATCTTGCCTGCAGGCCTACATTAGATTTCTTTAAAATGTCAAGTCAGTAATTACAAAAGAGTATTTCTAAAAAAATTAGAAGCATTATTAACAAAAGAGTAGACAAAATTACAATTCTTTCATGTCAACTGCACATGGTGTTTGTATGTAAGCAGAAATGTCCCCACTGGGCATATTAGTTAATCTTGCCTGCAGGGCAGAAAAAGATTGCTGTAACTAACAAATGTAAAAATGTATTTCTAAAAACGTTTGTGCACCATTATGAACAGAACAGTGGACAACAATATTATTGTTTTATGCCAATTGCGCATGATGTACATGTCAGAAATGTGACCACTACGTGGAAACACAAGTTGATCTCACTGCAGGGCAGCAAAAGATTAGTTTTTAAAATGTCAAGTCAGTGATTAAAGGTAGAGTACATCATTTGCAGCTATCCAAAAAGTAACTGACAAAATTATTGCTTTAAAGCACACTTGGATTAAAGATGGTAATGGTACAAAACTCCCTGTGAAATTATTATTTCTGGCAAGCTGTCATTTTGAGGAAAACAATAAAAGAAGGTTGTTTCCAATGATGTGTCTAAAGACGCATTTTTGGAAATTTCCGTTAGTAGTTCATTTTTTAATTTTTTAATGAGTGCGCGCAAGCGTTGACACGACGCATACGCGCGTCCGTTTGCTATTATTTGTCCGTTCAGCTAGTGCGTGACATCGCGTAGCTGCAATCGACTGAATGAGAAATTGTCCTGGACGCTGATTTTGGGCGCAATTCAAAACATGAGTCGGCAACTTTTGAAATGAAATCAAGATACTAGAATATTGTTTTCTCGGAATATACAGCATTCAATGAGCTGAAACTTCATCAGGTTAGTTGTTAAGCACCCTTCTTTAGATTTTGAGCACTTTTGTTGCTTCAAACAAACGAAAAAATGCACAAATGACAAATGATGTAACCTACCTTAGAAAAGAAGAAGATTATTTCTCAAAGTGTAATCACCTAAAATAAACTGACAATGGATAAATAAAGTGGTGTATGCTTGGGACATGTTGGAGTGCTGGATAACTTGGGATTCAAAATATAATGCATATTTGAAACCAATAAATGTCACTCACAATGTTTGCATATGATACTTCATGTCATTACCCTTTTAGAAGCCACATGTGTTCATTTATTTTTTTTTAAAATGTAAAAATAAACACAACTATTAGACTATGAGAAATTATTATGTTTGACATTTCTGTTCATTCCAACTCAAATAATGAAAGAATAGTACTGAATATATCGACGGAGTCGACTGGTGGTTCTGGTTTGGCTTCACTGCGAGATAGACATGTATATATTCGGACATGCATTTTTTGTCTCCTTTCGATCTAGATCTTCCAAGAACTTTAAAGCAAAGTTATATTGTATTAAAATATGCTCAGCTGATGTAACAGAATTTAAAATCTATTCCTCATTTTAACAAGACACAACATTTGTCTACAACATTCAACAAAACACACCGAAATTTCTGGATCATATTGTAAAAAGAAAGGAAAAAATCCACTTGTTATTAAATCTTTGACATTGTTAGGAATGTATCTACACCGAAAGCTTTGCAATCAAACTACTATACAACAAAGGAAACATCAAAAATGCTGTACTATACTTAGGAATTTTATTTTGAAAGACAATGTTCTTTCTAGGTTGCCCAAGCAAAATACATGCTGATGAGTGCAACAGATAAGGGTTTGATTCAGATAGTCAATGTTAAAAATTTTCGATCTTTTTTCGAAAACATTACACAAGCTTACATGCAAATGGATGTGCATACTGGTATTGATACTGGTTTTAAAGAAACTGGCATAGCATGACTAACTCATACATAATGTTCAATGGCCATTGGGGAATAACATGTATATGAGGATTTGCTCCGAAATCCCCATGACTGAGTTTTAAATGTCAGGGTTTTCGAACTGTTGCTATACAATCTGTTTGTCATCAATCTGTCTGTCATCCATCTGTCTCTCATACAATCTGTCTCTCATCAATCACCAGTCTTTGTACAATCCCTTGCTTTGTTTTCACTCATGAAAGAAAACAAAGTAAAACAGATTATGCAGTTGTGAATATTTTTTGCCAGAACAGAAAAAGGATCATGAATTTCAGCCTTTGCAGTAAAAACCATTCATTTAATTGAAAACAAAAATGTGTCTTTTTTGAGTTTGAAAAATGTCAGTACATTTTATTTTTACGCACACAGTTATTTCCGGTTTGATGAGCCACCAGTTCAAAAGGCACCGTCTACTACCTTACGAAAAACAAACACGCAGCTCTATTTAATTCAAAAGATACAGTACTATTTTGTCAAATTTGGCCCATAGCAATCCCTAACAGTCCTGAATCCTCCAATTTCAATACGATTTTGCATACCCCCTAGGGAGTTAGGGTTAAATCGCTTGTATTTTGATACATGATGACGTCATGATGGCGTCACAGAATTTATAACATCTTCGGACCAGGGTCCATGCAAGTTCAAACCCGGTTTTATTTTCACCACGCCAACTGTTTGGAAGTTTGTTTTGATTTGAGGCTCATTTCTATATTTTGAATTCACCCAACCGTGACCTTCCGGTAGCCCCAGAAAGAAAGGTCAAACGACTTTGACTTTGTTAATCAAAAATGTTTATCAAGGAATGGTCCATCAGATTACAAAGTATGAACGTGATCGTTCATTTTGTTCATGAGTTATAATTGACAGTATATGGTCATATTTTGAACAAAAATCGCTTGTTAACTGATACCCGACGATGTCATCATAACGTCAGAGTATTACATGCATGCACCACTCGGATCAAGGTTGATATATGTTGAAAGTTACAAGTTCATATACCATAAACCGTTTAGGAGAAAACCCGCAAGGGCATTATTGTCCGGAAAAAAAGTGATTGGGTCGTACCAGATCACTCAATAACCACCAGGCCGAAGAAAAGGAGGTTTACAAATGGTAAAGCAGAAAGGGAGCTTTTCTTTCGTAACGAGAGGGATTTCCTGTGGAATTTGGGCCCACTTCAAGTTTAATTGCAAAACTAAGTCTATAGAGTCTAATACAACAAAAACAACATGGTTTACTTTCGGGGGAAGAATTGTGAAATTACTAGTTCCTCACAGTGGCGTATCCAGGGGGGGGGGGGCACTTTTCCACCTGGCGGATTGTTTTGACAAGTATTTTTTTTGTCAGCAATTATTTCAATAAATGGTTAGAGAGTTCTGAAATCAATCCCAAATCCTAAAAAAGAAAACTCGCTCAAAAACCATTACAATGCGCCGTGAAAATGGGCATATAATATTTGCAGTATGCATAATAATGGTCAGTTTTGAAGAGTGGCCCCATTTGGAAGATGGGTACCAGCCCCCCCCCCCCCCCCCCCCCTTGATTTTACAGAGGCCAAGTGTCCAGAGAAAAAAAAAATGTCTACATTTCGGCGTGGATGTGCGGTTGCACCCCCTCACATCAAAAGCTGGATACGCTACTGGTCCCTCATCAGAGTTGGCTGATTTTTGACATGTACTTCCCTCTGCCTTGGGTCTGGAGGCAGTCAAATCAGCCATCACCTGTGGACCAGTAATTTATGGCCGTGACTCCCTTGGACTGTGCTTGGACAGATCTGTGATGACTGGTACTGAACAAAAAGCAAGGATATAGCTTCCATTTCCCGCTGATTACTTGGTTTCGCAGCACACGGCTAACAGGGTCCAGGTCACACCTGGACTCTAATTAGTTGGTTTCGCAGCACACGGCTAACAGGGTCCAGGTCACACCTGGACTCTGATTAGTTGGTTTCGCAGCACACGGCTAACAGGGTCCAGGTCACACCTGGACTCTGATTAGTTGGTTTCGCAGCACACGGCTAACAGGGCCCAGGTCAAACCTGGACTCTGATTAGTTGGTTTCGCAGCACACGGCTAACAGGGTCCAGGTCACACCTGGACTCTGATTAGTTGGTTTCGCAGCACACGGCTAACAGGGTCCAGGTCACACCTGGACTCTGATTAGTTGGTTTTGCAGCACACGGCTAACAGGGTCCAGGTCACACCTGGACTCTGATTAGTTGGTATCGCAGCACACGGCTAACAGGGTCCAGGTCATACCTGGACTCTGATTAGTTGGTTTCGCAGCACACGGCTAACAGGGTCCAGGTCACACCTGGACTCTGATTAGTTGGTTTCGCAGCACACGGCTAACAGGGTCCAGGTCACACCTGGACTCTGATTAGTTGGTTTCGCAGCACACGGCTAACAGGGCCCAGGTCAAACCTGGACTCTGATTAGTTGGTTTCGCAGCACACGGCTAACAGGGTCCAGGTCACACCTGGACTCTGATTAGTTGGTTTCGCAGCACACGGCTAACAGGGTCCAGGTCACACCTGGACTCTGATTAGTTGGTTTTGCAGCACACGGCTAACAGGGTCCAGGTCACACCTGGACTCTGATTAGTTGGTATCGCAGCACACGGCTAACAGGGTCCAGGTCACACCTGGACTCTGATTAGTTGGTTTCGCAGCACACGGCTAACAGGGTCCAGGTCACACCTGGACTCTGATTAGTTGGTTTCGCAGCACACGGCTAACAGGGTCCAGGTCACACCTGGACTCTGATTAGTTGGTTTCGCAGCACACGGCTAACAGGGTCCAGGTCACACCTGGACTCTGATTAGTTGGTTTCGCAGCACACGGCTAACAGGGTCCAGGTCACACCTGGACTCTGATTAGTTGGTTTCGCAGCACACGGCTAACAGGGTCCAGGTCACACCTGGACTCTGATTAGTTGGTTTCGCAGCACACGGCTAACAGGGTCCAGGTCACACCTGGACTCTGATTAGTTGGTTTCGCAGCACACGGCTAACAGGGTCCAGGTCACACCTGGACTCTGATTAGTTGGTTTTGCAGCACACGGCTAACAGGGTCCAGGTCACACCTGGACTCTGATTAGTTGGTTTCGCAGCACACGGCTAACAGGGTCCAGGTCACACCTGGACTCTGATTAGTTGGTTTCGCAGCACACGGCTAACAGGGTCCAGGTCACACCTGGACTCTGATTAGTTGGTTTCGCAGCACACGGCTAACAGGGTCCAGGTCACACCTGGACTCTGATTAGTTGGTTTCGCAGCACACGGCTAACAGGGTCCAGGTCACACCTGGACTCTGATTAGTTGGTTTCGCAGCACACGGCTAACAGGGTCCAGGTCACACCTGGACTCTGATTAGTTGGTTTCACAGCACACGGCTAACAGGGTCCAGGTCACACCAGGACTCTGATTAGTTGGTTTTGCAGCACACGGCTAACAGGCCCCAGGTCACACCTGGGCCCAATTTCATGTTTATCAGCTCAGTACGCAATCTTTCCAATTAGCAAAAATAATGAGAACCAGCTACATGTAGGCACTGATCAAGCAATGTACAGGTACACATACTGTACAACACGTGGGCACGTGTAGTCTAGTGGTAGGACACAGGATTCATGATCGTGAGATGTGGGTTCGAGCCCCGCCCCGGCCATGCGTGTTGTGTCCTTGAGTAAGGCGCTTTACCTCAATTACTCCTCTCAACCCAGGTGTTAAATGGGTACCGGCATTATTCAACGCTGGGAAGGTAACAGACTCACTGTGGAGGAAGTGTGGCGATCCCCCCACAGCAGCATTTCATGGACTCAAGTCTGGCCAAATCGCTTCGAAAAAGAGATGGGCACTCTGTTCCTGTGAACACATGTTCGTCCCCCTTTACGTGTACATAACTTGTACATTATTAGCCAAAAAACAGTTTTGTTTAGTCTAAAAGCTTTTCACCCTGGATACGATTTCTCGCTTGGATAATTGCACTTGCAACCACAGATTTGTTGTTACTAATTAAGTGTCTGCACTGAGAACTATAAATACTACTAACCAGGTCAACTGTTTTAAGCTGCTACTGCACAAAATGCTTATAAAAACCAAAATGTTAAACTTGAGTAGAAATTCCCAACCACTAACATTGCCAAATGATGTCTACTTCTTTATATTCAATATTTGATTTTTTAGGTAAGTACACTATCAAATTTGATTTGAATAGGGTTTTGATAATTTCAAGAAACATTTTCCAGTCTTAAGAAAATTTTTGGAGAGGAACAAAGAGTTGTTTCATTCAGGCCGAATGCTCAACATGCTAAATTCCCCCTGTACACTGAGCAATCCCAAACTCATCTGGAAGAGATAGTACAGAAAATGTATGACTGTCGTCAGATTCGACCTTAAAAAATTTTAACACAGCTAGGCTGTGCCATATTTCATTCAGTTTTCTTTCCCCGAATGAAAGAAAGTGATTTGGACTCCCAAGTCTCAATGTGAAACCGAATCCAAGTGGAACTGAGCGTAAAGGACTGAGCAGGGATATCGCACCAAAGCCAGTAAGCTGCCAGCACAGGAAATGACTTCTGTAACGAATAGAAACTCGACACGGGCCAATTTTTTTTCACAACCGTGCAGGACGTAATGAAAATATGGCCTTTCTTTGTTTTGTTTTTTATTACCAATGTGGTAAGGTAGAACACACAGGAAGTCCAAATGAGGCACTTATCACAAGAGCACTTTCAGATCAGAACAAAGAGACGGGGCTCTAGATTCATGACAGCTTCCTGCATTTTGATAAGAAATTAATTCCCCCCCCCCCCCCACTGATTGAAGATGAAAGGTTTCAAATGCAGAAAGAATCATTTAGGAAAAAAATGAAAGGGATCTCGACCTGTACTGCATGATTTGAGAAGTAATAAACCTCATCAAATACAATCTAAGACAAGTCCGTGTCAGTCCAACAACTGGACCATTCCAACAGTAGGGGTGTTGTACGGCAGATTGGTGACGGGATTGTACATTTGATGATAAAATCATGAAATTTGGCACACAGTCAGAGTATGTATTTGGCTATAGGGCCATCACAGATTTGTCCTTTGAAAAAATATAGGCAGGATAGCAAGCAATGACAGCCATTTTGAAAATTTTGAAAATTGCTTGTTAATCTACCTATACTTTTTCACAGTACAAATCTGTGATGGCCCTATAGCTAAGAAGTTTCTCTAGGGCATGTTCTACATGTGTGCCAACTTTCATGTTTTTATCATTAAATGAACAATTCTATCATATTTTGCACCAAACTGCCTGACTAGTGATTCCTACTCAACTCGAAAGCGAGCGTGAAAGTGAATGCAAATTTGTGACGTCAAGAAAAGTATTCACACTGGAAATTCGCACAAGATATGAGCACATTTCAGCTCCAGTGAAGTTCACAGCGACTGTTTCCTGACATTGAACTTGCTTCGTTTTGGGCTTCGGCGTGAAAAAGGAACCAAACTTTACTTGTAATAATTGAGGTTGTCCAACTATCAATAACCACAGTTTTTCTATCACTGTTGTTCTTTGTTGTTAATTGGGCAAAATTAAAACCCGGTTTGTACCTACCTGAGCGCATGGCAGATTCTTCTCTTGTACTTGTTGAGTTGACAGTTGGCAACATCCGGTCTGTGCGTACATACTGGTATGGCACACAGGGAGCTATTGCACTGTTTGTATGTGTGGTGGAGTCAGGGAGGCTAATCAAGAACTTGGAATGCATGCAAACTTATCGCTGAAATTTTGTCAACCCATTAGCACTTGTATTACATTGTATTACATTGCATTTATTCCCTGAGTAATCTACAAACCATAGAGTGCTTGGGTGGTTTCGGAAAGTACAAGGAGTAATAGGCAATGCACTTGCCCATTACAATCTGCACTTCCGACTAAGCTGGAATCTTGATCATCTCTGTGTTAAATGAGACATCTCCAGAAAAAAACTTGTAATTTAGAATCTGATATTTATGCCATCTGGTTGCCTCAGACTGATAGAGTTACTTTTGCAGTCGAAGTAGAGGACCAAATCCAACGTTGCACAGACCATTAAACTTAGATTTATGGGCTTAAATTTGAAAACCAGACATGAAATATATAAACTTGTTAGCAAAGATGAATTAACACTGAAAATTATTTGACACATTTCAGCACTCAAAATGAAATCTTCAGTTTTAAATGACACATGCATTCTGCCTGCATACATAAATACACAGGCAAAATGTCAGCATACACAAATGTCCTGGTGCATTTCTCCTACAAAGAATTTGTAGCATTAATTGCACAAAATACCTCAAATTTCAAAGTAACAAAACCGTCAAGGCAATGCAAGAAAAAAAAAACAGCAAAAGGTGAGGCAAGTATACGGACAGCCTGAGTAGATATGACCTACACACTGTTATTATCCCTTAATCTTATCTTTCTGTAGGCGGTCCCATTCTCCATGCATCCCAGCTATTATGCAAAACCTGCATCCCGAGGCCAAGTAAATCCCCCAGGTACAAACAAAAGGAGATGGTTTGATATGATAACAAAAACAGGCTAGAAAAGAAAATGTCTCAAAAGGATATAGGTCCAGGAACTGAGCGGCAATCTCTTTGGATGAGGTGAACCACTTGTGCATCCGGAACACTACCTTGGGGAAGGTGGAGTCCTCTACTAGGCTCCCATCTTCATCTGGAGAGAAAAAAAATATCAGACAACAATTGTGATAAAGTGTTAGGCCGTGCTTTTTACACAGCCAGACCCTCAAGCCAAGGAAACCGTGATGACTCGCTGTATTGAGGGTGACTTTCAGGCCATGAATTTCTTGTTTTGACACAGGATGGAATGAACTCAATCTTCACACCGAATGGGTCAGTAAAGCTTTCAGATCAATTTAAAAGGGGGGAAAAATTATTCATTTACCAAAACACCATCAGGTATTGAATGTATTGAAATAATTTAATAATCCCATCCAGGAGAAAGCCTCTTTACAGCTTACACCTTTGTTTTCCTGGCTGATTACCTCCCAAATAAAGCTAGGAATGTATCACTGAAATTTGAATTATTTTGGGTATAAACAAAATGAGTAGATGATCCTCGGTAACCAATACAGATCGCTATAAACTAAAAAGCTTAAGAACTATCCAACAGACACGCTGCCATTTCTTACAGGTTATTGGAAAATCAGAGCAAATCACTTTCCCCCCTAGTTTTTCTGCCTCTTAGAAGTTGTACTCTCTTACGTTTGCTACTGAATTGAGTTGGTCCTTCCACGTGGCCTGTAATCGACTGAAATTAATGCATACAGCCCTTACTACATTGTGGCTATATTTGCACCACTTAAGTGTGGCCTCTTGTCTCTTTTCATTTGAGAAGATAAACATACATCAGTCCTGACGAAAGCTTGCAATTTAACCGATGTGTGTCTTCCCTGAGCACTTAGAAAAGGCATTCGCAACAGACCATACAGTAATATTTGTGAAATCCTCGGCATCTGTGAAATCCGATCAACAAAGACCCAAATTAAAATCAATCCCCTTCAAGACAGGTTATCTAGGCTAGGTTATCAACACACCAGGGACGGACTAAATTGGCTGTTATGTTTACCCCCAATACCTTGTCGCTTTGCATGGCCCCAGCTAAAAATCTCTGCCTATATGGGAACTTTAATTAGCTGGGCTAAAACAATATCTGATTGACGTCAGCGCATGCACACATGCTCTCGCTGCTGTGCGAAGATGCACAGTCACGCAAAATATTTGTCACTGAGTGATAAATGTATAAATGTTATCGTCTGGAAATTATTTGTGAACATAACATGTTATGAAAGGCCTACACGTTATTAGGGCTGAGTAAGATTTAAAAAACAACAACCAGCATTCACAACAGCTCTTATATTTGAGTATGACATTGAAGTTACTATGTTATTATCTCATTTGGCACTTTTTTTTACCCCAATTTGGGGTGTACATGTACATGTACACGTAGGTTTAAATGGGCAACACTCACAAAAAAAAATACACAGCATTCGATCTTTGATAAGGGAATAAATGTGTGTTCGGGAGGTATTATAACACTCTGTTTAAGACTGGTAGGAGTCCAGACTCCCATTGGTCTTAAACAAAGTGTTTAAAACCGACCGAATACATATTTATTCCCATTCATAAATACCTTTTCCGGTCAAAAAACCAAATTATTTCGGTCCAAAAATCAAAACAAGTCAAAAACGAGACTAACCAACCATTTTGTTCAACAATTTTACTTCATGTTTTACGAAACACCCCTCTGACTTTAATGTGGAATGCCCCTCTACAACTCGTTACCTTATAAGGACATTGGCGTGCGCGTCGCGCGTACTGCGCGATGTCGCGCAAAACGCAGCTGGGCTGGTGTAGTGTGAATTTCGGACTATGAAATACTGATTCACTGGTAGATTGCGCATGCATACGTGAGGAATGTGAAAGTTCAACCAATGAAACATTAAAAGGCACCGGATTTCATGGGAGTCCAAATTTCATGTGACACTGGAAATTGGAAGAGTGTTTAAGACCAGCTAGCCATGTCTTTATCATCCGTTTAAGACCGGCCACATGATGGGCTCTCGACCAATAGGAATGCATAAACTGTCTTAGGTATTTATGAATACTAAATATATATGCATTTGATCTTGGCCACTTAAAAATTCTTGTCCAACATGTGCACGTCTATAAGACACTCCTGCTTGATCCCATAATGTGGAAGAGCAATACTTTGATAAATGGCATTCCCTAAATTTCCCAAAATATTACAGGTCAGTACAGTGTATAAACTAGTGCCTTTTTAATGGATTTTTAAAATCATCTTGTGTGATTAATTTCAATCATGAGTGCATTTTTGTGGCCATATATTTCAGTTCTTCAATTCAATTCAATTCAATCAACATTTATTTCCATAATGCCACAATTTTTATAAAACAATAAAACAAGTCATAAATAATATTAATAGTACTAGGATAGATCAGGAAGAAAAAAACAATAAATAGAAAAGCCAATTATGGAGGCATCTTCCAAAGCTAGGGGCTTATACGGAGATGCCTTGACAAAAAAACAACAACGGACATGTCTCATCAAATACGGAGTCAGACTAACAATTGGACATACATGAATACAATGCACATGGGATGAATATAAATATTGAGGAATACTGGGAGATTAAAAAAATAGATAATGCCATAGATGAATAAATAATGCAACTAGTCAAAAAAAGAAAGAGAAAAAAGGAAGTAGGCTATTTTTGGATTGTTCTTCGTGTTATTGTTTTGAAGCATCTTGTAATTTATGTAAAGTGCTCTGTGGTATTACAAGAATGTAGAAAAAAAGTGCTAAATATTATTATTAGAATTAAGCTGCCTCCATAATTACACTCTTGTATCGTGGTGTACAAATGTACATGTATATATATATTTACTGTCAGCGCAATGTAACCTTCTCGGGGCGAGTGCCAATTTCCTAAATGTCTGACCAGTAATAAAATCCGAAGCCATTTTCTAATTTCATTAGGCAGATTGCGGCCAGCCAACGAAATTTAATAAAAAAACTGGCATCAAACCTATTTCCTGTCCTTAGACGGAATGATTAAAGACTGAGCAGATTTTAGGCCAAGCAAATTTTTTTGAGGGCCACCGTGAGCAAAACAAATAGGTTAAAAGTGCCAGGAAATATCTAGTACCCAAAATGCACAGGAATGAACTAATTTTAATTATGGGGATGTGTTTATTACATTTTGCGATAATCAGGCATGCAACTTGGAATTAACAAAAAATGAGGAAATTCTAATCTTTACAGGACTTTGTACAGTGTTTTTTTTTTTCAATTTTAAATGGCAAAAGTCTGAAGTGAAAAACAAGGAAATCAGCTGATCCGAGGAAAAGTTGCATGCCTGGATAATGTACTTGTACATGTAGCAAAGGATTGAATCATGAGTGACTTAAGCATGCCCAGTTTCAACTTTGCAAAAATCATAGTCGAAAGGGATTGCAAATGGGATTACACAAAAAAAAACATTAGTTAGGCGTCTGCATAACATGGTCCTGAATTGCAATGAAATCGTTCCCCTTAATTTCCTTTCAAACAGCAGCCAACAGTTTCCTTCTTGATTCAAGATAGGGGAGAATAGTGGATTTAAGTGCAATTAACACTATTTTGAATGCTGATTTTTCCCCCTATTTTATCTTTTATAACCGTTATAATTTTTTTCATGTGGACACCTGTACAGCTGTTAAGATTGTGTTTTGGGGTTGTTTATTTTTAGTTGGTGTTTTTGTTTTGATGCATTTGTTTTCCTGATGGGTGGACAGAACATTTGGTGACGAGTAAAATTGCTTTCCCGCCTCCCTCAGTCTTGCTTTTACTATGCATTTTATCCTTAATTTTGATAGATTAATTTTTTTTTAATATCTAATTGCTTACTGTAATTATGAAGTATAGCATAGTAAATTCCTCTTTTTCCGTCCCCCAGCTATTTTGCTCCCTATTTCCTCCTAATACTTATTTAGTCTCATTATTATACATCTTTGACCTCTGTTGTCTGTATGTTCATCAGTCCATCCTTGGTTATTGTTTGTGTTTCATTTGCCCTTGTCTATTGGTTTGTCTGTTTTTCTTTATTCTTTGTTACAGTTTTGCATTTAAGTATAGGCACGCCCATAGAAGCTGTGGTTTTTTTAAATCATGCCTCCATCATATCTTAATATAACTATTGTTGTCATGATGCTTTTACTTTGCTTTTGATGGAAGTAAATGTTATTGAAATTGAAATTGAAAATAATAGTGCAGTGCCCGTTCAAAATGTGCAGCAGTGCGTGGCGCGGTCTGTATATGTTTGTATGGTGTAGGCCTCCGAAAGTGCTGGGTTTTTTTTGCAGCTTGTTTGAGAACCGCTGATCCAAACAACTTCAAACTTGACACTGCACATGCTTGGGTGCTGAGCAATACACCTGCCGATTGTCAACTTCATACAGTGCTTGGTTCTAGAGATAATCAAAGTACAGACAGACATACAGACACACAGAGGTTCCTGGAATTATAGTTAGATATAATACTTACCAAAGCATTCTACAACTAAATCTGCAAGTCTGTCCATTGGCACTGCTTTGACTGAGACTTTATCATCGTCTGGAGGCTCTGAGGAAGACCCTAACTTCCGACGCCGTGGGCTACTGGCTTCTTGACTCATTGTTTCTGTTGAGACAGGAAAATATCAATACCACTTATTGTACAAGTATGCGGATCTCGGCTGATGGAGACTATGAGAGCTTAAAGTGATCTTTCGCATTTCCTTAAGAAATTATCATGGAAGGACGGGATATTCAAATAAAAGATGTTAGTAGTTTTCATCATGCAGGAAAACTTCCTGTAATGTAATATTGAAAGGCACGTTGCCTTCATTTAGTGTTTGAAAGTCATCCCAGTTGGACTTTCCACGATCATTTACCACTGGAACTCGGAATCGTAAATGGTCACCTTAAGCTTTTGTCGGAGACACCTGTAGTTTAATTTCAGAATTGGACAATCTGTAAAATCTGCATTTTTTTTTTATCTAAAGCAATACTGTTTTTCAAAATATCTTGTGACACCATGTCATGATAATTTATCTTGATACTGTTTTTGGTGTTATTGGTGTTTTTTTTTTTATTATTTTTTAATGGAAGTCACCCATTACACGACAGAAAGCCGCTCAGGGTAAAGGGCTATAGAAACACGAGAGGAACAGAAAAAAAAGTGAAATGATAAGAAGAGATTCACTGTTTCAGGAAGTGAATGAGAGAATGACTAAAATCCTTTCCTCATCGTAAAAAAAGACAAACAAAAACACCAGCAATGAAACAAATGCATTAAATATTAATGACCTCACACACACAAGGCCTCAGACATCAATTACAGACAAAAACTAGAGGTTCACGTTTGTTGTTACAAACACAGAGTGGTCGGGCAGGCAATTTTTTCATTAAACACTGCCGAGTTAAGTTATGAATATTTTTATGTAAGAACAAAGGATCAAAAATTAAATCCTTTACAGTACAATCAATTATTTTGTGATAAAATTCAGTAAACATTATATGTACACATTTAAGTTATTTCTGGCTTGATGACATAATTATTCAAAAAAGGGAAGTGAATACTGATTTAGTTCGGAGTGGATACATGTTCATTGTGCGGAAGATAAATAATGTATGAAAATATGAAAAATATAAGTGTATGTTTTCATAACATCTAACTTCCGGTTTGATAACGTCACAGTATTTGGAAGCATGCAAAAAGTGAACCTTGTAATGGATATCGTTATTTGGGCTACGAAGATATTCGACATGGATCGAATGGTATAAAATAGACTTAACATGCGGGTAGTTTTCAAATTCTCATAGAAGTAACTTCCGGTTGGATGACGTCATGAATTTGAAACCGTGCCAAGTTATTTGTGGTTATTCAAAGAATATCAAGGGGCGATTTGATAAAATTTGAACGGATGGTTTTCAACTTAAAGAAAGCAAACACTGTTTTATGTGTCGCTAGGGGGCGCCCTTTCGAAAGATGTCGTTATCACACTGCATTTTTATCTGGCATCCTCACTAAACACTTTCATAATTTATATGTGTGTAGTAAAATGATTCCCCTTTTGAGTTATATTCGGTTTTTATTGCACTTCCGGTAACACCGGAAGTGAAGGTCAAGCGGTTTTGTGTCCGGGAACACGAAATGTTTCTCACGGCATAGTCTTCAACCTCAGGAAAAAACGAACACGATTCTCTATTTACTTCAAAAGATATAGGGCAAACTATTTTGTCAAAATTTGCCCTTAAATCGCTTGTAATTTGATACCTGATGACGTCATGATGACGTAACAAAATGTATAACATCTTCGTAACATGGTACAAGTTCGCACTAGGTTTTAGGATCATACCGTAAACCGTTCGGAAGAAACGGTGCTTTGTTTGGATTTCAGGCTAATGTCTACATTTTGAATTCACCTAAATTTGACCTTCCGGTAGAACCGGAAGACAAGGTCAAGCTAGTTCACATACACAACATAAAATGTTTATCAAATAATGGTCTATCTGATTACAAGGTTGGAACATATGATTGATCATTTTGTTCAAGAGTTATAGGTGACAGAAGATCGTCATTGTTTTAACGAAAATCGCTTGTAATTTGACACCCGATGACGTCATAATGACATCAGAGTAATATGCACCACTTCGGATGAGGATCGATATATATTGAAAGTTACAAGTTCATATCATAAACCGTTTAGGAGAAAACCCGAGGAAACGTGCTGTACGGAAAAAAAAGAAAGATTAATCGTAACTAATAGAGAGTGGTCGGGTTGTGCCCGACCACTCAACAAGAGAGAAGTACCGGTATCCCAAAGAGGCGACTGCATGTTGTAACAAGAATTTAAAATCAAGCACAAAATAAAAATCTTCCAAATGATCCTGATTTCCTTTCAACCTGTCCGAGGCAAATGAATCATCTGCATCAAATAATACATGATAGAATGATAAAATCTATTTTAGAAATGAGTTACTTGCATGTCTACCTGTTGGTTGATTAAGATAAGTATGAAGCATGCACGATGTTAGTGGTTCCTTAGCGGTGCAATGTTAGAGTGTGCACAGATTATTGGACTGTACTCGGTTTGTCCAGCGATTCACTTTTCCTGCAACACACATGCTAACAAGCCGCAAAGGATGTCTTGGGAATCTTGTATTTCTGCTCGGGAAATTCTGAGCAGAATTGTGTGGCATTATAGCTTGTCTGGTCTCGGTACGCACTGCTGCAGTTTTCGAAGCGCTATCCATGTACGTGTATGTTATGTCACCTGACAAACGGTTTTCAAAACAGCTCTTTTGTTTCCACCACTGCGCATGCGCCTTTATTTTGCCTATTAAGTCATACCCTATTGCAATGCAAGATTCCCAAGACGTTCTTTGCGAGCGGATCGCCGACCAGGTCAGGTTCGTGGGCATGCCACTGCTGTGTAGGCTGTACCGTCTATCGTGAATTGCCCTGCTAGAACGTCCAAGACTAGCACAATGTACACCCTCCAGTGGGAAAAGCAATGTCATTACTATTTCATCACAAATATCAAGTATTAAACTTGCTATAATAACAATCAAGTTTAGAAAAGGTATATGTAGGGCTAATTAGCATTACCGTATATTGCCCGAGAGTGTAAAGTTTATACAGGGACTGTGTCTGTCTCTTGTGCATTACATGTATGTATAGTCAGGTTGGGCATTACTACATACAATGAAGATCAATCAACAGCCGGAAGATAGGAAATGCCATTGTCATTTTAAAAATTCAGGGGAGTAATAATGTATAAATGATTCACATAGTGCAAAGTCAGACCTGACAGCGAACAGAGGAATATGGTAAATTTTTCAACAATGCTGAGAGGATTACTTCCTTCAACGGTTAATTTATATTCACAAACTCGTCTTGGGACTGAAGACGAGTTGCCACACTACCAGTAGGACGTGTGGCAAGCTGGATCCTACGACCGATTTCACTAATCACATCACAAGCAAGTTGCATCTAAAATACAGTTTAAATAGCAATTGTTACTTATTGGGTGATAAAACCGCCCATTTTTATGGCTTGTGTAATGTTCAATCACTTAATAAATTGGCTGTTGAAAAGACAACGCAAACATTGGCATAATTTTTTTTTATATTATTTTTTAGTATTTATAAAATGCACATGCTGTAAGGATACTGCTGAGTTCAAACCTATTTTGACTATACCTCAACACTCCCCAGCTAATCACTCTTTTTCAAGAGCTAAGAAAGAACATGCAATGTATTATTTCACAAATTAACTAGAAGCAGAATCCTAATCATACGTTATATATTATCTAAATTATCTGCAGTCTTGAAATTACATACTGATGCTATAAATATTCCTACATGTGACTACCTGCTACAGCGTGACTTAAAGTTGGAAGGCAGTGCAATGCTTTAAGATCATCAGATAATAAGACTACCCTAAAACAGATCTCAAGTATAAGTTAAGATGAGTTCAGCTGCGTTGCTAAATAACTAAGGACTCATTGATCCCATCTTACGTTTGATGAAATTGATCCCACGGCAGGTAAGACTTTAAGACAACTTACTCTTCCAAGACAAAATGCAAATTAAAAGGCATGTACATGTAGTACTTGTGAGTTAAGACGACCATAAGTCCAATCTTACACGTAAGTACAAGTTAAGATGAGCTCAGCTGTGGGGCTTTTAATGTTAGTTAAGACGCACTGAGCCCATCTTACGTTTGGGGAAATCGAGCCGTAGGACTAGGTTATGAATCAAGATGAGTTACTCTTCGAAGAAGCGTACGTCTTAACATATTCCTTGAAATTGGCCGCAGGCTGCACTGTACTTTCTCACTACATCCTGTCACACTTTGTCATTCTGCATGAATCCGGTTCTCATCTATTTAATACCTTTCTCCATAGTTTAGGCATTCAGCTAATGGTTGGATGCATACTGACAGAAACGCTGAGTTTACTACTTCTGGTTCGTCTAAGAATCACCTCTCTTTTAGAGATGCCGCTCCCAAGTTGTCTTCTCCAGCATTTAAACCATCAAATAACTATTATGTGAACCTGTAGACTGATTTTGTGACATGGTTCTTGGTTAATCCACAGAGTCTTCTTGGCTTGCTCTCTGGAAGCTTCAGTCCCTTAATCACTTTTCTAGGGGCAGACAATTGAAGCATCTACAATGCACGGTGCCCAAAAAGCTGCTATTGGCGGCACAAATCTGGATTCACCAACAGTGCATTATGAGAATACGTCAACTTCCGTTTGTAGATACTGTCAAACAGTAATTAAGTTTGTAAAGTATACAAGGACTACTGAGCAGTCTTTATGGCTATACTGTACATGTATAATGTACATGTGCATGATGGAATTTGGATTTTTTTCCCCGAGAATAATAGATGTTGCTCTCAACTGAGTGCTTACTAAATGTAAACCGATTAGGAACAGAAGATATTAACTGCGATCTACATAATGTATGTATGTAGCAAGTTGACCGTTGGGTCTTGTGTCTTCAAGGCAAATGCTTCTTAGTGCACTGTTTGTGAATTGCTCCCTTTTAAGACTATATGCGTGAGTTCATTTATTCCTATTTTTATCTCATTACCAATGCAATTGCTCCAAGAATATTCCAGTATGTGACGATTTTGGGATTGCATCAGCATTTCCCAGAACGTACATGTACACGCAATCCTCCAGTTTCATAAGCTGATCGCCTGACAAACCACGTCAGCAGATTCAGATGGCTCTTTCTTTAGGGAGTTTGTCTAATGGGACATTTTGTTCTGTCTACTTTGTTTATCAACTGTGATATTTTTAACTTAAGAAAAGCTACGACAGATTTACTTCATGCGCAAATAACCATGGTCCAACAACTCGGAATATTAATAAGACACAATCAATGCCAGTGTGTGCATGTTGAATTAGTTAAAGTTGTCACTGCCAAAAACCTCATCGCTCAAACTTGACAGATCATCCATAACGGACACAGTGCCAATTAGAAAATTTCATCCCAACATTGAAATCTTGACAATGATTAATCTTACACAAACCAATGTCGGACTGGATATAAAAGACCTTTTTTCCCCTAAGGGAAAATTTCATTAAAACATGAAAATCTTGACAACGATTAATCCTACACAAATGTCAGAATAGAGGAAAATTACTTTTTGTCCAAGACACAATTGCATCAGATTTCAAAATTGTGAAAAAGCATCCTTGCTTTTCAAGATCCAAATAAGTGTGAAATTCTTTATACATTAACACGTTCAAATAACAGCTACAATTGCTGTAATTAAGTACATGTAATTATACACAGTCATTACGTTTCACGATTTGTATCGTGATTTTTTCGATTTTACCGGTTCACAGGATCACCGAAACATTTTTTTCCCCACCGTTGCGGAGACCGCGACGTTAACCCGCACGCATGCCCGATTCTGTTCTATAATCAGTCACGTGAAGAGCAGTCACATTATGACCAGTCACATGATGACAAAATGGCAGCTGTCAATTTTGAATCATGTGACTACTTCCTTCGTGACTCTGATTGGTTAATATAAATATTGCGTCCGGTGAAATCAAAGTGCTGCCAACACACCTTTCCGGTGACACTGGATCTGGTGAAGTCGGATGCGAAAAAATCAAACATGTTTGATTTCATCCTATCCCGTGGTGTACGGTCAGATTCGTCCGATTGTTCAGCGCACACCTCTGTACGATGGCCCGAGGATCCAGTAAACCGGTAAAATCCGAAAGGTGTGTGGCGGCTAACAGCCATTTAAAACTACTTAAGGCATAATACATGAACTTTCAGCTGTTTGCGGTATGTGCACTTCAGCTTTCTTTATAACAGATTTACCTTATTAGAATGTGTTTGGCCTCAGCAGCATTTATTGAGTGGATGAAATGACAAGCCACTATACATTCACTAGTACGTATATGTATCCCTCAACAATGACAAAGACAGAAGAGAGCAGGGCAGCGATTGCCATCTTCAGCAGCCCGTTGTTTTCTGTTTTGAATTTTCAAATTACAATCAGGAACATTATCTACTATGTCAAAGAGACACCAACACATAAAACAAAGTACAAACTAAACTGAAGCATCTAACAGCAACAACAAAATGATCGTTTGTGAACTGCTCAGGTCGAAAAGCTTTAAACATTGCCCACTGAAAATTGCCCACTGAAAAAATTTTAACTCTTGTAGGTATGATGCAATTCACTGAGTAAATGAATTTCAAACTGTGCCCTTTTATCTGTAGTGTTCACACTCAATTAAGCTACATGTACATGTATGTGTACATCAAAATACAAAAAAAAAAGCTAGGAAAGTAAATCACAAACTTCCATGACGTCATTTTTAACATATTTACACACTTTTTTTGTGTATCGTGCATGTACTTACAGTTTCAGTATTGGTACGCCTACTTATCTTTGACTTTATCTTTGATTTTAACACAGTTTAGAGTTATACAAGATACCGGTATCAAAGATTAGTGCCCTATACGGTGCACTTCAACCACCTGATTGCACACTATATGTTATGGATTCATTAGGGAATAAATAGAATGTGATACAATGTAGTACAGTTGCTATTTAGTTAAATAACATAAAATCAAGACAAAAATACATGACTGATGAAATTCGTACCAGACACGATTTTCCCTGGAAAAAATTGCAGAAATATTGCATAATTTTGGTGAGGGTCATAATAATTAAGCACATACACTCCAAATTAAAGAATCATAGAAAAAAATGTTAACAAATTTATCGTCAATCAACTTCTTGATTTATACAAATTATAAAGCATTAAAAAGCTGACATTATTCTCTGCATTTCATGGAGGATATGAAAGAAAGCCTTAAAATAAAACAAATCACTTGAAGTTTTTTTTGTTGCATATATATTGTAGTTTTGCACATTGGTTCACAAGTACATGTACATGCATCATGTATAAAAAATAAGGGTTGCAAATGTTTTACAAAACCACTCACGTAAAAGCTAAAGCATGAAGAGAGTAGGAGTACTAGGCGCCTTACCTACATATGTGTGGCTTCAGCGTGGTTGTGCTGGACGTGCCAACAGCCAGGGAGAGAAAAAAAAACCAGACTGATCGATGTTCCTATCACGGCCTGCTTAAATCAGCACCTGTCCTGAATATCAGCATACAACATCCAACACAAGTAATAACACACTTCACACTCTTGTCCCCGTGCGGCAAATGAGTGTCCAGCCATGCGGCAAAGAGTCAATGCTCTTGTGGGGCTCTTTAAATTTGTTCCCCCTGGATCCTAGAATACATCCCACATTGCACTCGCAGGCCGTCGATCACTGAAGACTGTTGAGCAGCGTCGTCGCAGGAATCACTGAAGTATCCCACGGCTTTAGTTGCATGCACACTGCCTAATGCGAGTACTGTACTGCCATACAAATTACTCATGAGATGGGATAACTGTCCTTCTGTGCAACTGGGGACCTGTTGAAATTTCTCCTTAATCTCACTTGTGCAGAAGACAAACTGTTTGGATCAAGCAAAACTTTCCATTTTTTTTTGGAGGCGAAGGAAACATTGACAAAAAAAACCCGCATTTACATTACAGGCAGCATTAAATCAAGTCATGAAGAGTGGACAATCCAGCTCTATCAACTGAAATAAAGTTGCTTCAGACGACTCCACACGATCATGAGCCAACTATGCATTGATGACAAAATCCCTGTGTATGATCACAAATTCAGAACGCATATATCATTCAGTAGGTCTAGACCAGACTAGTAGATAGAGTGGAGTCAAAATCTGATCTCCCTGGGCCGTTGTACGTAATTCCCTCGTCGACATTTACGTCATCAAACTGTCTTCCACAACAGGTCAGAATGGACCTGCACAGCTCTGCATCTGATACTCTGCACGTACATATCCTGCAGTGGCTAATAATCAGTGAAGGGGTACATATCAGGTCTTGAGGGTTTCAGAACCTCTTAGATTGGGCTCTGTCATGCAGTGCCCCGTGCTAAACTGCACCTATTAATTTCCATTTCCTTCCGAAGGATCTGCGCATTACCAAGAATTGTTGTTGGTCAACGCCTCCAGACAGTGGGGCAGGTTAAAGCAGGCATCGGCACGTGGCACCTGTCCAATTGGAGGACTCAAGGAAATAATGTCTGATATTATCAAGTGCCTGCAAAATTACTGAATGCCACAGCCACTGTGCCTTAATGTGGGGATGTTATTTCCTGGTTTAATCTAAACAAAAAACTGTAACAAGAGGTCATGAAGTGCTTTTCTTTCTTCAACAAGAAAGCGAAATAAAATCAACTGCATTAAGGCTACAGGCTCCCCATCATCTCAAATTTACTGTTATTACACAACATGTGAAATGTGTTCTTAATTGGTACATGTATACTGTACATGTACCCGTACTTCAGCAAATGTATGTCTTCTTAGAGAAATACATTACCATTCTTAAGAAGATTATTTTTATTGTATACCAAGGCAATTAAATGTGAGGCGTTCTGGCCAAATGAGACAGAACTGGGCTGAGGTCAAGAGAATAAAAATGCTCCTCACAATACTGTTTGTTGCACTCCAATCGTACATTCCATTGACTGGTTATGGCTGTTTAAAGGTAGCGTTTATCGACGTATCAAAAAAGTAAAATACTTACAAAAAGCCTTCAAACTTGATTCTGAGGTGGATTCTGAGTAATGTAGTCGTGAAAATGAAAGATGCTAATTGTTTTATCTTAAAAAAGGTTTATTCTACTATAATACTATATTTTTTTAAAGTGTGTGTAGTAGACATATCAAAGATTACAAATATCAATAAATCTGAAAATTATACAAAATTCAGCCCCAGTTTTTTTTTTCCATCTTTGTGCACTACAGCCTATAGTGCCCAGTTCAGTGTCATTTTGCAAAAACAGTTTGGACATTTTCTCTGGTATAGTTTTCAATGTACAAAAAGTCACAATTACACTGCAACTTCAGCATACATAATTGTACAGTTTTCTACACTTTGAATATAAGAACACCACAATGTATTGCAGCAGAAAATTGTTTAAGTACATGTAAGTAATGCTCTTGTTTCATTGCTGATTGAAAATGACAAGAGGTTACCATTAACAAAGACCTCACATACGATTTCCAATTCAAAAACCGTCAGGCTCATGCTTATTTATTTTTTAAAAACTTACATGATGAAAACATGTACCAGAATGCTATCCTACAAAACAATAATTACTTCCAATTTTCACTGTGATTTCTCTAGCTAGTTCTACACGAATTCTCACCTTGCTCCACATATTTTGAAGGCATGTAACAAATCATGAATATTTTCCATGAAGAAACCTCAGTAACTGTCACTACAATACCTGCTTAATATACAGCTTCCAATGGCACAGCTAGACCATCAACAATGATCTTTAATACTAAAAACTATTGGCAGCACGGATGAGAACCAAAAAAAAACAAAACACTTGAAAACCATTAGCTATAGGCAGCAATAAAAAAAAAACAGTATCAAACAGCACAGGATGACCTTGCATCTTTCAAGCCAGGGACAAAGGCTGGAAATAATTCATTAAAAGGCCTCACCGATGGTGTTGGCATTAAAGGGAATATATACAACATTTGCTTTTGCTGTAATTTTTAGAAATGGATTGATTTTGAGGTTTAGTATTTAATAGCAAATACTGTGACACTGACTTGTTTGAAGTTTTGTGTTCGTAGAGATGCTGGAAAAACCAAGAAAAACAATCATGTTCCTGTAGTCTGGTTCCCTGACCCCACTTAAGATGAAACCCGGAGCAATTTATAGACGTTGGGGAATTGTAAGGTAAGGGAACCAGTCTAGCTGGCTTGTACCCGTGCATAGGCGTGTACTCGATTGCAAACAAAATGCGGACTTAATAAGGACTAAATTGGGGACAGTAGGCTTATTTTTAAAAAAGCCAATTTTTTTTCCCCCAACACTGGTCGGCCGACCAGCGTTGGAAATTGATACAAAAATACCACTCTTCTTGAAAATGACAGCTCACCAGGTGCCACGATGTTACAGGATGCTTGAGACTGTCATTCACTAACAGTCCAGTAAGGTATTTCATAGTTTGCTTTTTGATGTTTTGCAAATGTACCGGCCGGGTATATTCCCTTTAAGTGTCATATAAAAGAGGCATACCGTATGCTTTTGTCTCAATCCTTTTTCTTTCTTACATTACAATAATGGTAACCTTTTGCTTTAGTGAACCACAGGTAAGTAATTGTTTGAAAAATTTGTTTGCTATAATGAGATATACATGTAAGTATTCATTTTATTACAGTTTTAATGGTTTGGCCTTGAGGGATTACCAATTCAATTTGTTACAGCCTACAAATGTAGTACTAGCACACAAACAGATCTCCAAAATAGCTTTTTTACTTCTTTTCCTAAGTGGTTTATTAAATATGTTTTTATGACAAAAACATAAAGTTGTCACGGTATAGTAATCCTTGACCCAACTCTGAAAACAGAAAGCCAGAACAAGTTCCAGTGGTGATAGAAAAGCTATCGGTCATGTCTAGTTATTTTGGGTTGAATGATTTTCAAACAATATACATGAACATGCTTTTTTTTTTGCACAAGGCATACAATAAATCACATTAATGTATGTAATAAGTAATATCAATACATGTAATCGATCTGACAACACAGGCGTGTATGTACGCCGCAGGCAATCAATCCTAGTCAAGTGTTATCACGTCCATTCAAAATTCCCAGAAATGTTATTAATTTCACACACACACTTTCCCCACGGGGCAGTTGAATTCACATGGTAGCCTTTTGAAAATTAATTTACCGGGAAGCAGTACACCCACTTGTGCATCGGTAATTTTGGATCGTCTATGGCCTTTGTGCACAGGATATGTCACTTTGTGAAGTGAACGACGATACGTATGTAAAAACCAACTATGATTGTTTTCACTAATACTCCGCTTTTCAAAATCGGTGTGTTTAGACAGCTGTTATCGTGTTCTCTGTGCAAAGTGGACAAAAGACTAGCACACATGTACAATTAAACAGGACAGATTGCCTTAATCACTATCCTCAACTAATTAACTGAAACAAATCAAAAGATCGATCAATTAATGCTTTAATTAATGAACTGATGATGCTTTAATGAAATTCAGACAGTTGCAATTGTGTGCTTGATCAAGCACAGCATTACTGCATCTAATCAACTTTTCAATAATCATAAAAATAATCCATTGTAACTACATGTAGCTATAAATAGTGGCAAATTATGAAAATGCTTCCAAGTGTGTATCAGCTTTGGAATTTGGTGTTATTGTTGTGTTTGTTTTTTGTTTACTGATGTCTATCGCATCTAATGGATTACTAAAATGCAAATTTTCTTTGGATGTCGTACATAAACTGAATTCTTTGTATTATTATTGTATTTCATGGTACTCGGGCTTGATCACTGATTATAATTGTATACTTAGCTCAAAATGTAAGTAAAAAAGGTACAAATTTAGACTTGACCAAAATTAGAAGTGCACTGAGGTTGCCCGACGCTCGTGTACAGGTTTATTGTACGAATACTCAGCCCGCCTTCGATTAAAGGTATAGAGTACATGATCTGCAGCTATCCAAAAAGGAACTGACAAAATTATTGTTGAAAAGCATACTTTGTTTAAAGATAGTATTGACACTAAATACCCTGTGAAATTATTCTTTCTGGCATGCTGTCATTTTGAAAAAAAAAAAACAATAAAAGAAGGTCGTTAATTTCCAAAGATACATCTAAAGACGCATTTTTGGAAATTTCCTTTATTTCGTATTATTTTTTAAGAATGGGTGCGCACAAGCGTTGACATGACGCACACGGGTGCGGGGTTGCTATTATTCGTCAGTTCACCGCGTGAAAATCGCGTAGCTACAATCGGCTGAATGAGAACGTGTCCCGGGAACTGATTTCGGCCCAATTATTCAAAACATAACTCAGAAACTTTTGAATTGAAATCAAGATCATAGCATAATGTACATCATTCACTGAGCTAAAATTTCATTAGGTTAGTTGTTAAGAACCCTTTTTTAGATTTGAGCACTTTAGTTGCTTCAAGCAAAAAAAATCCACAAAAGACAAAAGGTGTACTCTCCTTTCATAGGCTCTTCAAATTACATGCAATTGCCTCAAATTAAGAATACATGCCTGAGACTAGTGTGGTGCTGGTGCAACCTCAGAAATGGCAACGGCCGGATCAATCTATACAAAGGCTAATTTCCTGGAGCAGCAGGGCATAAAAACTTTCTCAGAAAATGATCAAAAGAGATAGACCTTGAAGTTTAAATGTCGCATGTGTGAATGTACAAAGCATGTTGGATTAGCACATACATTTGATGAGCAACATTTTCCAGGAAGCAGCTCTGTGAAAATTGGACCCGGATCCTAGTAGTAACCTGATACATAACCTCTATACATGGAAATTTACGCATGCATAGGCCAGGCAAATCTGATCCAACATGTGCTATAAAAAAAATGTGATGCCATTTAACAATTGTTGACTCTGTGATGTGGGATATGTTTTTAACACCCGAGGGGCGCACAGCACCCGAGGCCAAGCCGAGAGTGTTATGGGCCCTGATGAGGGGGTTCAAAATTACATATCCCACATCACATCATACAGGAGTCAACAATTGTTTTATTGAATCGTGCCAATAACTCAAAAAGATAATTGGTTGTAACTTACTGTATGAGAAATAAATTAAATCACTGCGATGTAAGGTTTTGATGTCCAAATTTTAATAGGCAAATTAAAACCAAATTTTAATTTTAAAAACCAAATTTTAATAGGCAAATAGTAAATAACTGTGTTTGTTGTGAACAATGATTATTTATTCCAATGGCCCTTTTACCTTTTTTATTGCAATATATGTTATCATTTCCTTCTGGTTCACATGCATCATACATACTAGACTTGAAATCAAGCCTGTAATTGGGCGGGTTTAGTCTGCCTGTGCCGCTGCGTATCTTACCGTACCACTGGCACTGGCGCGGCGTTGACACTGTACTCGCATACAGTACCATCCAGGGGTTACGTGTAGCGCGCAATTTAATAACATGCAAGAACGTTCAGTGCAACCTCGGCCCCAAGATGCGTGTGCGTCGATTCGATCGCAGAACGTTGAATGGCGATAAATGGCGCAGCGCTGGTTCATTTCGGTGGCGCCAACGGACAAACAAGGCTGTCTAACAGCTTGATTTCAAGTCTACAAACATACATGGAATTCCCTTTCATTTGTTGTTTTTGTGCGCAATTTCATGTTTTAGTAACAAACCATATATATACATGTATCTAAAGAAAAGTATATGAATTCCTTATGGCCAGGAACTGTATATACCGGTACCTTGATTTATGTTGTCTTTTGCTGATTCAAAACAATAACCAAAACTACATCTCTGGGACTCATTTTGATCAATATTTATAAACACATTGTGTAACTCAGTACAGAAGCAAAGACTCACTTGCTGCATACCCAACTCAATCGCCACAAATTACAAATGTAAGTCATCATTGTGTACGCATCAATTACTTCATATATACCTTTTGCTTTCGATCTGCAGCAGCAACTGATACACACTTATCATTGAAATGACGTAACCGTCACATGTACCATACTTTCACTTGTTACACATGTACGTACATGTATGTAAAATACACATGGCTGATGCTGAATTCTTGAAATGAAACTGCAGACATTTAATTTGTTTACTTAATAACAATGATATCATGGCAAGAAAATTCTTCAATCCTACAGATTTTGTTTTTGATAATCCGATTTGTACAACGGTTCTAGTGTACGTGACACTGACCATGGCATCTCATGATACAAGTGATAACTGATAACCATCAGGCACGTCGCCTGCAAGGGGGGGGGGGGGGCCTGGTGGGGCCGGGTCGGGGCCCCCTTGGCAAGCAATTCCCCCCCCCCCAACAGCAAAAAACAAACCATTTTTTTTGTATTTTTTATGGTAGTGGGCCCCCTAGTTGGTACTATGCCCCCCCCCCTCCCCCGATGCTCGGGGCTGGCGACAGCGCTGATATCCATATGAACCCAGGACATTTGTGAAATCAGAGAATTAAACAAGCCATTATACTGGTACATGAACGTACCATAAAAAAAGAAAAAGCTCAGGAAAAATTGGGTTGGATAGGCGTAATTAAAGACTTGTGATGAGGTATTAAGTGATTAATCTTTGAAATGATTGTGTGATAAGCACCATTGATACATCGATATTACTTGATTATTCTATATTATTTTGATATCGATATCGCCGATGGCAATTTTTTATTTATATTGAAATATCAAATGCAACAATGCATATAGATATGGATGGAACTTTTTTTGAAAGACAGCTGTACTCTTAGTTCCAAATAGTAAAACATGAATCCACCTACGGACGGTACATGTACCATAATGACAAGGAAGCCATTTTTGGTCGTGTTCCCTGAATGTATTTTATAAATAGTAAACTGTTGAATGGGATGGTGCCAGACTATGCATGCCAAGCCTCACTTTCAATTTTTTTTAAATGTGGCTTAAAATTAACATTAAGATATGTTTAACCACAAATTTTAAATTATTCATCAAAGCAGACTGGTTTTAATTTGTAATTAACTTGCTTTCATTTCTATTCGCAGGTTTCAAAATGAAGATTTTACCACGCTTTCAATTTAATATGGCCGACACCTGAATTTATAAAGCCTATTGGACTGAAACTGAGGACAAAACAATTTTGGAGCAAAATTCATTAATTGCATGGATGAATTTTTTTCTTCTAGTTTCCACTATCTTAAACTAAAATGAAAGTGATTGTCTTTCTAAATCGCCTGGTCATTAGTTTCATGTTTTGGAAATAAGAGAGTACCTCCCATTGACTTTAATATACCTGTTCCTTAGATTTACTTTCATGTGCCTTTTTATTATCAGTTAAAAGGTGCTAAAATTAACTTTAATGTACTCTACTACCTTATATCCTTCACTGCAGGATGATTAAACAAAATTAAACAAATAAAAATAAAAATGCTACACTCCTACATATCTGGAAAAATCATTTTTATAGCATTACTTGAGTGTGTTGCACTGCGTCACAGGCTAATTTGCAACCTACACATTTGCGCTATTTTTGTATGTACACACACAAAATATGACAAGACAGGGTGTAGAGAGCACTCGAGCAGACCAAAGCGCTAAGGGTACGTTTCCCAGGTACGCATTTCCCAGGTTTTGCAATGTATGGCATGTTAACATGCCTTCGAAGACTCTTTTCTACTTTTTTTTTTTTACAGAACAAATTGAACGCACTGCACAGGGTATCAGTATTTGGTATCAGTTCTTAATTTCGTTCGAGATTTCCCCCATTGAAATGTATGCATTTCAGAGGCATTTTTCACATCAATGGCTATCGATCAGGTAGCTTGCTCTTTCTCTACATCAAAGTTCATTCCCACATCAATTGATGCTGCCTTATATACAAAGCAATGAGTTTGTACTTTGTTGCCCGGACTAAGGGGCATTTTGTAACCAAATGGCCCTTACCCCGGGCAGTTCAATAGGTGAGGGATCCCGTTCCCTTTGGGTGGTTGGCGTCGTTATGAAACACAGAAACTCAATCCCTCTAGGCCCCCGTCATTCTTCTGCAAACTTCCCACGGATTTCGGTAACGGGATACCTGGATCTTTTCAGGCCTATGAATGACCAATCCTGAAGAAGTAGCTCTAAGACCCATGACGGGGGAATTCAACGCGAGCAAGACAAGCAGAAGCAGGAAAGACTTTATGGCAATCAAAACAGATCCAAACAGTTTAAGCCTGTTTGCGTCTTCTTATGTGTCATGAATGCCCTTTTTAATGGGACAAGTCCAGATTTCCAATCATAAAACATTAAAGTCTAATATTTAGAAGCTGCTGCCTCCAGAACATCAGTACCAAACCTGTTCTGCATGTATCCTACATGGGATCTCCCGATTTGAATCTTTTTCCCCCCGAGGGAATAAAAGCCACAAAACCCATAAATGCTAGTTGGCAATGAATCATGAAACTCCAAGTTTTAGATGCTCCTGCCTCCAGAACATCACTTACCAAAACTATTCTATATTTTATGTACCCTACCGGTACATGATATGGGAGCTCGCAATTTGTGTCTCTTTCCCCTGAGGGATAGAAGCCACAAAACCCATGTTGGCAATGAATCATGCTTGATGTGACATTATAATAAGCAACATTTTTGTACACAAGCTGAGAAATGGCAAGCATGGATCATAAAGGGTGAGACATGTACTTCTGTATAGAGCTTTAAGGTTTTGCAAATCCAAAAAAACCACAACTTAGAATGAGTGCACCTTATTACTGATTAGGGTCTGGTTTTTTTTATTTTATAAAATGCAGACAAAAAATTCTTGCATTTTTTTTTTTAAGAGTATATATCATTTGTCATTAGTGCATTTGTTTTGCTTGAAGCAACAAAAGTGCTCAAAATCTAAAGAAGGGTGCTTAACAACTAACCTCATGAAATTTTAGCTTAGTGAATGCTGTATACCGGTATATGTATATTCCTAGAATAGAATCTCGATTTCAATTCAAAAGATGCAGAGTCATGTTTTGAATTGCGTCCAAAATCAGCGTCTGGGACAAGTTCTCATTCAGCCGATTGCAGCTATGTGATGTCACACAATGAACCATCAAATTATAGCAACCGCGCGCATGTGTGTGTCATGTCAATGCTTCTGCACACCCATTCACGGCTTCGCTGAATTAAAAACAAACTACCGACGGAGATTTTCAAAAATACGTCTTTAGAAGCATCTTTGGAAATGACCTTCTTTTATTGTTTTCTTCAAAATGACAGCATGCCAGAAAGAATAATTTCACAGGGAGTTTAGTGCCATCCGTATCTTTGAACCAAGTGTGCTTTTCAACAATAATCTTGTCAGTAACTTTTTGGATAGCTGCAAATGATACACTCTACCTTTAAAGGACATTTGTTTTACTTCAACTTATTCAAGCTCTAGTACTTAGAGTCTGAAGTTAAACTCGGACTCAAGTAGGACCCCAAGCTAAGGCTGGCAATAATGGATTCCATGCAACTTGCAGGATCCAGACGTGGACCATGTGATTAAGTTTTAAACTACTACGTTTTCAAGGCTTGGCAGCTTCAAATGCAAGTCAAGTTTCCATCCAGACAAAGCATTCCACTGGGTGTTGAAACTACATACATGTATACATGTTTATAGGCCTAAATCTTTCTCCTGAAACCATCAGCCAATAAGCAAGTAAACGCAAGCCAGATTTTAGAAAAACAAATTTGGCAAACTCCACAGCACCACTAAGTAGGCCCATTAAAGCAGCAACAGGCAGTAGGCCTCGGTGCCTCCGCATAAATTTATCAAGTTCACTGCCCCTACCTGCCGTCTCTGGCTAAGAAACACACACATGTATACATACATGTATGTTCTGTGAGTTCGCACTTTCTAACCTCACTCGAAATTATAAGGTCCCATCATTTTATCCAGACAGGCAACAGTCCGTCCCAAATGGCCGCCGTCAAATAAGTCGTGCCAGGCATTTCAAGGTACAGTACACTGTACAAACATGGTAGAAACCACCATTTGCAATAATATGAGCTAGTCAATCCTGTAGGGTCATAAAAAATGGCAGGCAACTAATTCCTCATAATTGCTACTACAAAATTACCCAAAGGTACGTACATACTTTATTTATTTATTACCAAAGCAGTATTGAAACTGTTTTGCTTATAAACTGGGAATAATGAGGGAAGAAAATGTTAAACTCTGCTGAGCTGCGTACGGTATATGTAGATGTACACCAATAAGGTTGACCTGAATTAATATCAGGAATTTGTAAATTATCTTGTTTTGAAAAAGCAAAAAATATCTCCTCACATACAAGGCTACAAGATTAATAATTAATAATTAATTCACTATTATGTTTAAATACAGTGAATAGGCATATGTCTTGAGAGAAAAAAATTGCTTGTAGTGCACATTTGCCTTTGGCTTTTTTTTTTTTTTTTTTTTTTTTTAAGTTGCAGCACTTGAGAGATTGCCCTTGATTCAGATCACAAAATGTTAAAGGCTTTAATTGTTATACAAAACTTCACACATAATGTTCCTTACAAAGTTGAAAAGCACAGCAGCTTGCTATAAAAAAATTTCATAATGAAGTTGGTAACATGTATTCTGTAATTTCTGTTAAACTACTGTACAATTGTGCATTTTAAGAGATAAATGTTTATAAGCACAATATTTCTAAAGGCAAATACACGTAATCCAATGATGGACACCACATAGGGCCTACTGACAATGAAAAAAGGGGGGGGGAATTAAAGCTGTCTAGGAGCAGATATGTGTTATAGGCCTAACATTTTACAAATCATTAAATATAAATCAAAATAGAAAAGTACAAATGTCAGACCACAGACTTTACAACCACTCACACCCATATGTGTATACACAGACCGTAGTTGCACAAATAAAATCTTTTATGAAACAGCTTGGAGGAAAATGTATGTAATTATCCGACCTGAAAACATGTATGCATTTTCGAAATAGAGATTTAAACTGCACATTTGCATAATAAATGCACAATGCAAGAGAACACTGTATGCGTAATTAGAGTACCCTCTTTAGCTTAATTAGTTTCCCAGCAAGTTGAGTATCTGCTCACAATCAAATTACAATTGTTGACAATAGTCCACACTACTTTTGTATGCACATCATGCATGAACTCCGATTGTAATTACATCAGCTTTCAATGCACACATGAATAATTAAAGAAATGCAGTTAAAAACAAAAATGCTGTAATACAGCGAACAACCAATATCTTACCTTATGTGAAGAGCAGTTTCTGTTTGTTCTCACTTTGTAGCTCTCAAAACTGAATGACAATTAAGAGTATATGAGCATATTACATGCATGCCTTCGCTAGCTCTTCAGTAAGACTAGATAAACTATGTGATACGGGCAAGAACTGTCTTCTCTCATTAGTCATCTTTGGTGCCGACAAGCGCTGACTGCTCTCCAACAACGCATCCACTGACCCGCACACGGCACACTGTATCCAGAACCAGAGTATGGGCACTGTGATGTAGCCGATGAAACAAGAGAGTCTAAAAAACTACATGGAGAACAATCAATGCCACACAGCTCCAGCAAGCCGCAGAAGCCAATGGGGGAGGAGCATTATCCACACTGTCGCACTGTAATTGGAGGAGAACGCAGCCGGGCAATTAAAGCATCTGTCATAACCGCTCATAATTGAAGATGCCTCAGTTAGTATCAGCTTGCTTCTTCACACACGCACGCATGCACATCATCTCCCAGGGACCATTAAAATACAGACAGCTGGCCACCACTCAGTCACTGGGCTGGCTGTAAATCCCAGGCCAGCATATGTAAATTTACGCGGGGGTTTTTGATTGTCCAAAGGCAGTGTATACAGTGTCAGTAGAATTTTTACAGCGGTATCAAGAGTTCAGAACATATATAGGAGAGATATGGACAAGATAAAATATGGGGGATGAAGATAGATAAGGTGAGAGGTGGTACATAGCAGAGGTAATCTGTCATATTACCCATGGTTCCTTGCAATGATGAGTGGGTGGAGCCTTGGGGGTTGATTGGAGGTGGCACGTCATCAATGCGCAAGCCCTTTTGGATTGAGCGTGGGTTCATTATTGGCTGGGTGGGTAACTTGATCATGTACCTGCGTATTCAGTTTCGCCGTTCCAACGACCCTCTGTGCCCTGCTGGATTGACAGTGATGCAGTGATGATGAACAATATCGAGTACAATGGTGTGGCAGTTCATCTTCTTCTTTTTTTAAGTATGTCATATGTAACCTTCTTTTGCCTTCACTGATATGGTTGGATCTCACCTTTTGCATAAAGTCCTGGTTGTGTGACTCACACATTTAAGCTGATCTTAAACGGTAGAAAAAATATTAAATAGGCCATATCTGACAACCAAAACTGATAACACTCATGAGAGAAGAGTTCCAAAAAGTAATCAAAAATTGCATAAAAGTGCACCCCTCCAGAACCTTGGTTCATTAATGACATTTGACATTCATGGATCCGGAGAAACTACACTGTCAATCTTGAAACTAAATGTATGCCTTCTACAGGAAATTATCTGCATTGTGAGTAGGCCTACTCAAACCTTTCAGTATCTCAATTAGCCCTATTTAGAGGAGAATACACGCCAGAGGAGACTTTGAATTAGAATTAACAACATTAACCCTCCTGCAGTCTGAACAGCCACAGACAGTCCAAAAAAAATCAATCATCTTCCCCTGCCATGTCTAATACACAAGCAAGTCACCTACAGTCAGATCAGGGTACTGTGACTAGTCAACAGACAAAAGCAGGCTAAAAGTGGTAAGCACAGCTGGCTAATCACCTACAGTCAAAGCATATTGTATGAAGTGACATTTCCAGTCACAGCCACTCAATCCTGCTATAATTATGTAGGCTGGGAGCTCTTTACTGTTTAAAAACAGCCACTTGATGGATTTTGAGGAGGGTTTTAATGCAACATGTACTTCATCTATTCAACTTTTTTGAATGAGATGTTTCAATACTGCAGGATGATTTTCAGAGAATTGGTGACACCATTCATGTTACAAAAATTCACGTTATTATTTCACGTCTATTATTCAATATTAGGTTTTGCTCTTCACCGACATATATAAACACTGTATTCTCAGCCTGTGTTACCTCCCGAGTGAAAGTAAGAAAAAATCACTCGGGTAGGACTTGAAGGGCAAAACCTAATATTGATTTACCGTTTCTTCACCCCAACGCAAAGTCCATCTTATGAATATGTCTTGTATTCTTTTCCTCACTCCAAAAAAAAAAAATCAAACAACTGTTTCTACAACTTTTAAAAGCTTACTATTTCACCAATAGATTTCACATACATGCATATTATGGTGGATCTGACTTGGAAATGTGTAAATTACAGGAATAAAAAACATGCTTGGCCGGTTTTAATCAAGTACGTTTAAAACCAGCAAGGGGCCTGGACGCTGATAATGGCCCAATCCAAACATATTTATTCCCATTGGCAATGTACGTTTCGGTCAAAAAGTCAAAACAAGTCAAAAATGCACAATTTTCAAATGATTTTGTTCAACAATTTTACCTTTTACCTGTGAAAAACCTCTCTTGCCATTTCTTTGGTCTGTGTCTCACACGCGTAGTGCTAAAAATCTCCTTTAATGGAGATCGACGAGCACACGGTGTGTACTGCGCAATGTGGTGCAAAACGCAGCGGTGCAGGAATTACCGGTAAGTGTTTAAACCAGTTGGTGTTTTATCAGCAGTTTAAAATCACCCACGTGACGGGGTCTCGACCAATAGAAATGAGTAAACTGTCTTAGGTACAATGTATTTATGAAGAGTGGTTAAATGACTGACTGCTGCTAACTCTCACACAATGGTAAATTTATTCTGACACTCAAAAATCAATTTTTGTCAAAAATGCATATTTGTTTGTTTTTTTGCATACCAACAGTCAACAGACCTCAGAATAATCTATAATAGATGTTCAAGTTTGCAGTGGCATGCATGTAGTCAAATCTACATGAATGCTATCGCAAACCTAACATGAACTTTCCACCAAGCAAACCTTGAAGTCTTCAGAATGCTTCTACCATGGCTTCATTTTACAATCTAGCCAGAAGTGAATTCATAAAATTGACGACATCAGCAAATTTCCAATGAGCCATTTAAAATGTTGCCATGCTAACCTGATCATTTCTCATTATATGCATGCACTCATGTATGCACTGTGCCCAGAAGGGAAATGTGCCCAAAGTAGACAGGGTGAATTTCCTGCCCAACATGTATGTGGGTGTAAGGAGGTTGGCAAGAGGCTGGGCAAAACAGGGGAAGGGGAAGGTCTAGCAGTTGACTCACATAGAACGCCCCACACTGAAACAGGACCGTCAAAACTTTAAAGGGAGAGTATATCATTTGCAGCTATCCATAACCTAACTGACCAAATTATTGTTAAAAGGCTTACTTGGTTTAAAGGTAGAGTCCATCATTTGCAGCCATCCGAAAAGTAACTGGCGTAATTATTGTTGAAAAACTAACTTGGTTGAAAGATAGTAAGGAGACTAAACTCCCTGTGAAATTATTCTTTCTGGGAAGCTGTCATTTTGAAGTAATCAACGAAAGAAGGCATTTCCAATGGTGATTCTTAAGAAGCACCGTTGGAAAATTTAAATTAGTAGTTCGTTTTGTTATTCAGCGAAGCGCGCACAAGTATTCGAACGACGCACACGCGCGCGCGGTTGTTATAATTCGTCGGATCAGTGCGCGACGTCGCGTATAGTTGCAATTCAAAACAATTCAAAACATGATTCAGCAACTTTTGATTTGAAATTGAGATCTTAGAATGCTGTTTTTCTCGGAATGTACAGCTGAAGCTTAGCTGAAACTTCATCAGGTTAGTTGCTCAGTATCTTTCATTAGATTTTGAACTCTTTTGTTGCTTCAAACGAACAAAATGCACAAATTACAAATGATGGACTCTACCTTTAAAGATAGTTGTGGCTTTAAAGTCCCTGTGAAATTATGCCTTCTGGCATGCCACAATAAAAGAGCTCATTTTCAAAGATGAGTCAAGTGATGCCTTTTTGGAAATTTCCTGTTAATAGTTGGTTTGTAATTGGGCGAATCCGTGAATGGGTTCACACAAATGTTGACACTGCGCACACGCGGTTGTTATTATTCGTCGGTTCAGTGCGTGAAATCGCGTACCTCCAATCGGCTGAATGAGAACGTGTTCCTGATGCTGATTTCAGGGGCCATTCAAAATATTACTCGGCAACTTTTGAAATTGAATTGATATCGAGATCCTAGAATAGGCCTATTGTATTCTCTGAATATACAGCATTCACAGAGCTAAAACTTCATCAGGTTAGTTGTTAAGCATGCGTCTTTAGATTTTATTGTATTTTTAAAAATACATATGTACAGCTTTGAGAGATTTTACCCAAATGTCAAAATCCTTCAGTTACTCATATTTGACCCACTGCCCAGTTCTGTCTCAGTCATTTTGCAATTACACCCCTTTTTTTTAAACTAAAGTTTTACTGAAAAAAAAATTGGCTTTATTCTGACCTATCATCAGTGAAGCCATTATCAAACCTGACAACAGTTAATTGAAGCAAACAATCCTCTGAGATACACGTATATATGTATCATACAGGTTTTCCTGCCCACGGTCAATGCCACCACACAAATAGATTCCATAGATGCATGCTTTTTATCAGGACCGCCGGCCTGTCCCTAATTGACAACTCACGGAAACCAACGACAAGGCCCCTCCTGGTTCAAACCCCTTGGATTTAAGGCCCACACGCAATCACTGGCGGTGGCGATGCTGGGTGGTGATGATGACTATGATCACTGAAAGGAGGGAGGGGAGTGACTCGATCTATTATGAGACTGGCTGGCTTAATTGCCGTCGCGTGGATGTCTATGTGCCTTAATTGTACCCCAAAAGGTCAAACTATAAGTTTGGGCTAGTTTGGCTTGCGGAAAGCTGAAAGGGACTCAATTAGTTTTGCAGAGTACAGACAACATTTGAGAGGAGAAAACATTTCACGGGCCATTTTTAAAAGTACATCACAGGATTTGAATTTTTGTGCATTTTATTTCGTTTGAAGCAACAAAATTGTTCAAAAATCTTAATTACTGTAGGGTGCATTATCATGTGAATTAAGTTTCAGCTCCATGGATACTAAGAGAAAACAGAGAAAACCTACACCATGTATGCACAATTTTGATCTCTTAAGTGAATTGTGTCTGATTCAAAAGATGCCATTTCATATTTTGACCTACATCCTAATGATTCTCATTCAGCTGGTTAGTGCATATGTACAAGTACGTGACGGTCAAGGTCCCAGTGGATGGGTTATCCTTGCAGTATCCAATGAATATCCTCAAATTAAAAAAAAAGAGTGTGGCCGTGGGCCGCTAAATTAAATTTAATTTAATTTAATTAAAAAAACATGTACATGTAATCCCCATTTAATTATATCCAAAACTGATGACATATTCAATCATTCATACAACCATAAAGCTAAGACAAAAATTGCAATGGTAGCACATGTGATATACGCAATTGAGGTCCATGTGTACGTGCAAATGCTTTGCAATCAGTCAAAATGTAATTTCTGTAAAATTCCAGAGATTTCCCTAGGCAACGGACAATACGTGTTGCTGGGACAAGGATTATGCTTGGGAAAAACCCCGAAATGGTAACCGTGAAGCGGTGAGCGAACACACGAAGCATGGGCTTGGCTGGCTCCCGATTCACGAAGCCTCAGTGCTATGACTTTGAATGTTAGTAGCATTGGGAAGTCGGGAACTAGACGCGGCCGTAATCATAGATAGGCCTATAGATAAAAAGACTAGATCGGCAGCGCGTGCATACGCTGGGCCTTACCTTGAGGGTCACGTGCTGGAGGACAGATATAAAAAACCTGTGCCAAACGCAATGCCGTTTACACGTACAATGCACTGTGCATCGGCACCCTGGTCTACATGTGGATTGCGTTTTCAGTCCCTACCTGATTCCATGGGTTTCCCCCCGACTATTCTTCTGGGGTTTTCCTCCCACCTCTAAAACTGCAATTTCTTCCCATTGTCTTCTCTACAGGTTTCTTCAGGCTTGCAAGCTACAGTGCCTGGGGCATGCACTTTTGAGGAATCCTTGGTTTCATTACCAGACATAAATAAATAATTTAATAATTGTTTACTTCGTTTTGTATGAATAACAAGGAGTAAATGCTTCAGATTTCAAATAAGTTTGTCATTTCAAGGCTGGGTTGGGGCAACCTTGAAATTATAAAGCAAATAATTCTGCTCAAAAATTACTGCATTTATTAATGTTAATCGCGAAAAATTAATATTAACAAAGTTCATAAAGTACATATGATACCATGTTCATATGAATAAAACATGGCATTGGCTTTACTTCCAATTTTTAAGCATAAATTTACTCAAATCTGTATGAATAAAAATTAAACGAACGCTTTTACTGAAAACCATTTGCTAAAATCTGAAAATAATTACTATTTATGTTTTAGCTTGTGCTACCCTATAAGCGTTTACTTCATTTCATAAGAATAAAAAGGAATAAATGCTTCAGATTTCAAATATTTACTTGTCATATTTCAAGGCTGGGTTGGGGCTACCTTGAAAATATAAAAGAACATAGGCCTAAGTCTGCGCAAAAATTGCTGCATTTATTAATGTTAATCGCGAAAAATTAATTTTTACAAAGCGCATGGAGTACAAATTATACCATAGTTCATATGAATAAAAACCTGGCATTTGCATTTACTCGCATCTGTATGAATAAGAATAAAGCAAACGCTTTTACTGAAAACCATTTGCTCTTTAGTAAATGGCCTGCACAAAATGTAAAGGTTTACAGGTTTATAAGTTGGCAGAAAATAAAATTATCGTAACCAAAACGGAAAGCGGCACGTGTTTGCGTACCGCGTACATGTATACTCGGTGTGCATTTTCAGCTTCGTGCGCAATTGAGCTAGGTCACATGCTGGAGGATACATTGAGCTGTATGACTTTATGTACATTGTTTGCGCGTCCACGAGAGACCACTATAAAAATGGCGCACATTTATCGCACAGTGAGTGGGGGCGTATGCACGCGCTGCCTGTCTGTAATACAGACTGCAACCGCCCCACCACGCTCGCGTTGCGTCCAGGATGAGCTTTATAATCAATTTTTTAAAATGTACTCGATTTGTACTCCCGAGTACTAGAGTCGAGTATCGAGTCCAAACCAACGAGTCTGTGCAAAATTTGAGTACAATGAATCGAGTACGGGCCGAGTCCAAATAATTTTCGAGTACTGATAGTCGAGTACAGGCTGAGTACTTGCGTGTACTCCAGTTGTACTCGAGTAGGAGCATGAGTACGAGTACTCCAACACTGGTAGTGCTATAATTACATGACTTGCAAGAGAACACAAATTATTTGTATAGGAACAGTTATAGATTTAAATGAGAGATCGCCCCATAAATCACATTTTCAACTGAGGAGGTAAATTGCTTAATCACAAGGTCAGAATTCTATATGAAGTGAAGGGCATTCAGCCGTGTTTGAATTATTTAATTAATAAATTATATGTTTTTTTGTTTAATTAGTATATTCGAAAAATGGAAAATACAATAGGTAATTAAACATTAAAACATAGATGTTCTGCTCTCAGGGGTTCAAATATTTTCACAATGTATGAGTCTACATGCATTGTACACGTTTTTAACAATAGGCAGAAAGATCAGACTGGACTATCATTATTCGTTTTTGTTTGTTAATTGGATTGTTTGTTTGTTTGTTTATTTGTTTTATTTAATCAAGATAAACTGGACAAATTTCTAGGAGAAATTTATGTGATTTCTCCAAATCTGCTCTGAAGCTAAAGAAAAATATGAATAGAAAAAAGGAGGAAAATGGTTATTCTCCACTTTTCAAACACTTCTGCACTTGTGCATGTGAAAGTAAGCAACAGCATCCATGGGCAAACTATTCTTGTCATATCTGGCTGGGGAGCACGAAAACAAGAAATGATGAATTAAATGCTTGTCGGGTTGAGAGGTACCCGCCAATAAAGGACCATTTCAAGGATCTGAAACAAACAACATGCAAGAGCAGCTGGGGGGTATTTCCCAAACCAAAAGCATTTATAATGAGGGTTTTTGGAGCTTTTAGCCCTCACCTCCAAATGCAGGAAATGCACAAAATGCACAAAGAAGACAATAAAACTCAATAGCCCGCTGCTATTTGGGCCATATATGTTCAGCACAATTAAATATGTTCTAATAAACATACACTGTGTATCAAAAAAATGCAAACAAAATATAAAGACATGCCAGGCGTAGAATGTTTAACCAACATAGATAATATAGGTATGGTTTGAAAGATACGCCTTTCCACTTAAAAAAAAAGAAGAGATATCATCAAACGTCCAAATCTGAAAAATTTTGTTATGAGTTATGAGCATAAATTTTCCAAGAGAGGTCAAATTGAAGATGGGACCAAGATTTCAATTATAGGCATTGGGACAAAGGTAGCCTAATTGCCTCTGTGTGGATAATTGCCTGGCCTAAAAAACATGTGTTTAACAAGTAATCACAAATCTAAACACTTACTTGCTATCTGTTTGTAAACATGTTTACATGCATTTTTAGCATGAGGTGATAGCAAGAAAGTGTTTAGAATTGTACTTACTTGCTTTAAACACATTTTGTGTAGGCCGGGCAATTCACAGAGGCAATTACGCTAACTTTGTCCCAATGCCTAAAATTGAAAACTTTGTCCCATGGTCAATTTGACCTCACTTAGATAATCCAGGCACAAAAAAAATTGTCACAGAACTGTTAATTATTTTATAATTATTAAAAGAGTTGGGAAATTGTGCCAATAACACCTGATTATAGAGAAGACTGTGGCATTGGAGTCTCATCATAGCAAGCTTATGAATTTTCTTTTACATTTTTTTTCAACCAAAGCTCTTGGAAACACTTTAAATATAGTGTACCAGTGGTTGCATTGGTGAAGGCAGCATACTTGCAATGGTGAAGACAAAAAGCCAATATTTACTAAGTAAAGTCTACAAATTGTTCTTTTTTTTAACAGAATTAACCAAAAAGTGCTATACGTGTACATGTATATATATATAAATTTGTTTAACAAGTGCAGCATCACGTCATTTAAAAACAAAATCCATATTATTAGAGCCTTTTGGCAAAATTTAAGCATGTTTGGGCTGTACAAATGTAAAGCTACATACAGACATTGTGTATTGCATCCTGGTACCTCCACCACTAGTATTATGTCTATAGTACACCGGCATAATTAAATTTGTGTCGTAAAAATTACCATGCATAGCAGAGGGTACAAGTAGACACACAAAAAATATGCATATGAACTGGCATGTCTGTTTCTGGGGGTTGTCTGTACTTTTTGTTGAGAGATGTCACGGTAGAATGCAGTTTAGCTAATTAATCAGTCTTTGTGTGGACAAAATGAACAGACATGTCTGTTTTGGGCTGTCTGTATACTTAGTGTTTAGAGCTGTCAAGGTAGAAAACAGTACAAAAAGTTCAGCTAATCAGTATTTGTTTGGACAAATATGATATGTGTGTCCTCTGCTCTGTATATTCAGTTTCCATCTGTTTCTGCAAGCATCTGACATTTCCAGGTGTGTGCAAGCCCTGACAAGCCATAGTCCTGCCCCAGGCTAGGGATGAGCTAGTCTGACAAAGACCACATTGTGGCTTGAGGGAGGGGGCCCTAGGCTGTATCCTGCATGCCCTGAAGACAGGTGGAGCGAGTGAGGGAATGGGGGGGGGGGGGGGAGACTACAGGTTGATGACTGCCATTCGCTTGACCTTTGCACTTTTTAGAGTGGAGTTGCGCAGTAAAAATCAATGAAATGCAGTTGTCTCAGTCAGCTTGTTTTATGAGTGGGAGTTCTCTATGATATATTGGACCAAAAGTTTTGTAAGAAAGGACATTCATGTAGAATTCACAGGATTCTGACGTTTGCTATGTTATGTCATTTTACCATGATTGACTGAACAAACGTGAAAGTGCTAAGTCAATTTTTGCAGCTGGAGTGCGTTCTGAGAAAGTGAAGGAATTGGACCCTGCTCAGGTGATGACAGCTCAAATTGAATATGTGACGACATTTTGTCCACATAATTTCTGTATCTAATATTTCACCCTTTGGAATATGTCATGTAGTACATGTGTAGCATTACATGTATATGTATTTTGTACATGTCTGATTTAAAAGTCTGCAGCTGCAGGAATACACTGCTAGACCATGCACACTTAAGGGGTACAGCTGAAAGGTCATGCATAGTTTTGCATACTCCAATTATGTATATTATTCTTTTATTTTCCAAAGGTTAAAATGCACTGGCATTCTTTGAATTTCAATCAGGTTTTCCATAAGGGGGACCCTGGACCAATTAAGCTACAGCTTACATGTATACACAAAAGCATTTAAATACCATGAATACTAGCTGCCCTGCACATTATTAGAAACAACCAGATGGTTTTATAGCTAGCTCTTCAAACTTTAATGTGAACTGAAATCTGCAGACCATGCAACTTTGCATTTCATGTGTGGACATGTCTGCCTAGAAAGTTTTAACAACAATTTTTCGTCTAAATGTAAATTAATACTAGAGCTGTCCTTTTTTGAATAATTTAGTATTCGATTGCTCGAAAAGTCATTTGACTGAGTGTTTGAAGAGTGCTACATGTAAGTCAACTTTTGCACCTGGAGTGCATTCTGAGAAAGTGAAGGAATTGGACCCTGCTCAGGTGATAACAGCTCCCGATTGAATATTTTTTTATATGTGACTACATTTTGTCCACATTTTTTTTGTATCTAATATTTCACCCTTTGGAATGTGTCACGTAGTGCATACATATTTGTGTGTAGCATTACATGTGTACACAATTTAAAAGTCTGCAGCTGCAGGAATATGGGCTTCGTGCCTGTAAGAACCCCCTTCAACGGCAAGGAAAGGAGAGTTGGGGGAGACCTAGACTGGTTCCCGGTCCATCCACTGCATATTTCGCATGATCAAAAGTTATTGGGGTAGGGACTAGTCTGTGAGACCATCGCAAGTTAAATTCAAACGTATTCACACGCTGACGGCGCCTCACGATCATGGGCGAAGATGCGCGAAGACACTATGGCTAGGCTTTGTGCTAGTCGTGCGTACTTCGCGCGAACCACTGTCCCGTCCAAGGGGCTCTCAAAAGTGGTTAAAACGCGCCCTCTTTTGTTAATGGTGAAATCGGAGCCCATACAGCATACTGCTAGACCATGTACAATTAACCGATACAGCTGAAAGGTCATAGTTTTGCATACTCCAATTATGTATACTATTCTTTTATTTTCCAAAGGTTAAACGCACTGGCATTCTTTAAATTTCAATCAGGTTTTCCATAAGGGGGATCCTGGACCAATTAAGCCACAGCTAAATACATGTATGTACACAAAAGCATGGAAAATACATGTACCATGAATTACTGCCCTGCACATTATTAGAAACTACATGGTTTTATAGCTAGCTCTTCAACTTTAATGTGGACTGAAATCTGCAGACCATGCAACTTTGCTTTTCATGTAGAGATGTCTGCTTAGAAAACACATTCTAAATGTAAATGAAGAGCTGTCCTTTTTTTAATAATTTAGTATTCGATTACTCGAAACTACGTTTGACTGAGTGTTTGAAGAGTGTGCCAGTTAAAATGTGCATATGGAGATCGAAATGAAGTATTTTATAACTGTAACAGGGCTTTAACCTGCTAAAAGGCTGTGAATAATGAACTGCCGTCTACAAAATTTTTACCATTGACAAAAAAGTGGCAACTGACAATAAAGCGCTGCAACTTAACGATAAAATAACATCACAGTCGTGTGTGTATACTATGTGCACATTAATTTTTTTTGTTCGAATATTCAAACCGGCAAAAAGTTATTTGAATATTGGGTTGATGATCGAATATTCAAATATGGGAGGGGGCCCCTAATTTTCCTTACTTGCAGCAGAAGTTGAATTGCAAAGGACACAGCTACAACTTGGTCGAGCTGAAAGCTTGTAAAGGCGCCTTAGGCAGCCGCAATATGACCCATATGTCTTAACATGGAGGACACAGCAAGATCCAAAGTGTTGATTTTTGCGAAGGATTTCACAGAACCGGGAGACAAACCCTTGTGGCACAGGAGACAATCATCAAACAATTCTGCTCGCATATGACCCGAGCCAGGAATCAAACCCGGACCACTTCTTTGAGAGGCAAGCGCTTTATGCACTTGGAAAACACAACCTGTTCTAAAATGAGCTGACTTTGGCAAATGTTCCCAGGGTTTTGGTTTAATTCTGTTCACGTGCAAGTTTACCATGGAGATGTGGATATTTCCACAGGACCACTCAAGTACCTGGCATTTTCCAAGCATTTTTCCAGCTCTTAGAACTACAGTTTAAAGATTTAACCTCCATGCCCTCCGAAACACCCCACCAAAAATAATGAAAATGTTATGATTCCCTCCCCCCCCCCCAAAAAAAATAACAATCAGGATCCTGTCTGCTGACTATATACTAAAGGTGAAAAAGTGTGGTGAAAGGTACACGGACAGGCACATGTGTGTATTATAATATACACTGCAATAATTTGAAAGACAACACACTATATCAATAATTAGCCAAACTGGTAACTAAGAGATGGAAAACTGTTCTCTGCAAAATACAAATGTATTTTCCATTTACTAGCACATGCATAAATGCACTAAACTCACTAATTATCTGAAATTATGTTCTTAATGTTATGTACAAACACCATTTCCAAAAAAAGCCAAATACTTTAATTAGATCCCTGTATACTTCAAATAAATCACCTGCAAGTACAGTGGGTTGTCTGTAAAAGAAATAAGTTGCAACAATCTTGACTCACTCTTTAAACTTTGTTGCCGTCTCCTTCTGAGCGAGCCAGTGAGTGCCCGAGCTAATCTGGATGTGGGCAATGAAGCAACAGGCAGCTTGTTAGTCATACTTCTGCTTTTGCAGACACAAGCACAGGCGCAAAACATGGTCCACAACATCTGTGAAACTTGTTTTAGTTCAAAACTCCTTCCAAAAGGCGTATGCACCAGTTCTCAGGCTTTACGGTCCCAAAATTCAAAAGAAATGGATTTACGAACACTAGAAATCCATGGACGGTCCAGCAGAACAGTCGAACTATGTATGCACACTCAATAATGAAACCATGCAGGTTTTGAACATGACTCGAATGGAGCTGGCTATGATGAGTGATATTTATAGACAGAAATCTGCAGTTCGGTGGGGTGCAGATCCCTCAATATAAGAAGTTCGCAGGGTGTCTAATTGACCTTAAGGGAGCACAAGGGAGCCTTTTGAGTCAGCCCTCTGCGATATTACATACAGCCCTGGAAAGGCACCGTATTAGCCTAGACGTACACGTAGACCGTACACGCACATACATCACACACACACACAGACCCAGACCCGGGCATTCAGAAAATGACGCACTTCCCGTCACACTGTGCCATTCATCCCAGAAAATCCCTTTATGTTTCGCGAGATAACGAGGGACCTGAGCAGAGCAGCACTCACGCACACCTAGATCTGGGAACCTTTGTGACTACGCTGTCTGACGTTAAACGCATGCACAGTACTTTTGGGCCTCCTTGCTATTCGCAAGTTCTCCTTTTCATCAAATGTAAGGAAATTTACGTAAGTATGTGTAAAATTATCTCTATAATATGGAAACAAAAACTGAAGTTTGATTCAGCTTCTAAAAAAAGAGAGGACTTTTCAGGACATTTTAAGACATGGATGATAAAAAGACAGAATGTGGTACTCAGAAATGGAGTTTCAACGACGTCATCATTGCAGATGTTACCATCTCTACATTTCCAGAGGTGGCTTTATAAAAGTATACATGTATTTTGTTGGAAAAAAAGACAGGACAAGATAAGCCTTGATGAATCATACAGCTTGCTCCGATTTTATAGGGGGAAAAAGTCACTACATAAAAACTTAAGTACCAGTGGAACGACACAAAGAAGGTTCAGTAATTTATTATATTAAATTCACAATTTACAGTCACAATTTGGGTGTATACTATGTTCCCCAATACCGATGTTCCCTAACCCTAACCCTAACCCTAACCCAACCCTAAGAATTTTGGGGAACATAGGTATATTGGGGAACATCGGGTATAGACCCCGATATGATTGATGTTCATGCAGGGGCGTTAATCTCTTCTCAAAAGTGTGTGTGTGGGAGGGTGGGGGGGGGGGGGGAAGGACACACCTTGATCAGAACTAATGCGAGCGCCAAGCCCTTACAGTGTGGGGTTTGGGGCTCGCTTAGGGTCCCGAAACAAATGTGATTATAGATGCTCTCTGTGGTGCGATCTTAGGCAATTTATGATCACTTTAACCAATTCTTTTTTTAGTAAAACATAATCATTTAAACATTATTTATGAGGTTGGAGTAATTGAATCAGCTATTCTGAGCTATAGGCATGGGGTTCGGGGCCTGCATAAGGGCCCCCATTTTTTTTTTTATTCTAGATGCTCTGCGGTGCCAAAAATCATCATTATTTTAAACACCATTTTCAAGGTCGGAGCAACTGAATCAGCTATTCTGAGCTGTAGAATCAAATAATAGGCTACAATTTGTGTTCAGCGACGAAAAAAGTATGGGGGGGGGCGACAAACGATGATATTCCCCCACTTTACCCCCATTGATTGACGCCAATGTGTTCATAGTCTCACTTTTCTTAATGTGTGGCCACAGCTGAAAAGAAAAACAATTTCCAACATGTGTACGCCTAGAGCCCCCTTTGTGACGTATCCGGATCCTGCCTTTCAAATTCACAATTTCAAGGAATGATACAGAGCTCCAATACTCTCGAACAGCAAGTCTATGGACTTTGCGTGTGTGACCTGACCCACATTTATCAAACACGCTCCCGCATATATTTGTCTTTGGCTATACCTGTGTAATGTAGTTGGCTTTCATCCAAACTCCAAAATCAAATTTAACTTATCACGTTACACTGAGGGAGACAGATTGTTCAAAACAAGTTAATAATACTGTACTTCTTATCTAGCTTTTGCACGTTAAATCCAGACTATTCAAGCTCCGTTAGACATTCTATCTCATGGATTTCCATGTCACCAGTTAACAAAAAGTGGGAGAAACTGCATTAACATCCACAGCCAAAGTAGTTTCTCGGCATTTATAAAGGCAATTAACATTCAAATGCCCTCTTGGAAAAAAAAATCATTGAGTTAATTTTTTTCTAGTGAAGCCCCAAAAAATTAACAATTTCAAATTGTGATCTTGATTTGGTCAACCAAACCATTAAATGTTATTATTAAAAAAAAAAAATGTGGAATTTTTTTTGCATAACATTTGTATGTAGGAGAAAGGCCCTTCTAATTCCTAACTTGAAACTTACATTTTCTATGTACTTTTGTTGGATGTTGACAAACTCCAAATACATGCACCATGTGTATGTATTATCTACATATGGTGCACAAACTTAGAGTTCATAGAAATGACACTGAGTTATGAGTAGGTTTACAAGTGAAGTTGACAAATAGGGCCTTACCTGTGCCAGATGGTTTCCTTTACTTTTCCTGGCAGACGATGTGCAATCGAATGTACGTACAAGTAATGCCAAAGTCATCATTGAATAACTGAGAAGCCAGAGCTGTGTCCCATAGTTTACAGCTGTGTCTCTAACACCTAGTACTTGGACATGTGACCAACAGAACAAAGAGAAAGAGGATTTTCAACACACTTCCAGTCCATACAAAGTATATACAGGTTTAAAACATTAGGCGACAACAGGATAAAGGAAGAATTCATTAAAGTAATGCACAGTGCAATTAGGACAATTATTAGGGTTACAACACACAAATGACTGACTGTAGAAAAGGAACTGCATGTTACGTACTTCTATGGTACACTGTATGTCCCTTTTCTCTGAAACACTAACAGGATTTTGGACCATGTCCCCAAAGGAATTTTTGGTGACCTTTCTGACCTTTCTGTGTTAAACGTCTGACCCTTAATGGTGCAGTGGCAGGGAATCCTCTGGGGTATTAGGGACTGGATCCATGGGGATTAAATGGGATTCCTCTGGCTTTGATTTGTCCTTTGGCAAATTGGATGTTTATAAATTAGTCAGGTTAAGCGGGGAATAGATGAAGAATTTTTTTAAGGGCATACTGGCAACTGTTGTTTATGGTGGAAATATCAATATTAGACTGCTAACAAATATATTTCAAATAACAAAATGCCATTTTGGATGCATGCTAAATTTTTGGATTTATGCACAAATATTCCCACAAAAAATATTTATTATTCCCCAGACTGAATTGTATTGGAGCCCTTAAACCTCCAGGCCAATTCCAAGTCTGATAGAGTCACTGGCCCGAGTCCAAGTCCAAGTCGGATCGAGTCACTATTTAATTCCAATTAAGTCGGTAGCATATAGCCATGGTAGCTAGTTCAAGTCCAAGTCAATAGTCACTTGAGCTGAGTCTGAGTCTAAGACATGTGTAACGAATGTCAAGTCCAGGTTAGTGTCATAATTCACCCAGGCGCAGTTCTAGGGGGGGGGGGCTAGGGGGGGGGCTAGGGGGGGGGGGCTTTAGCCCCCCAAAATTTTTGTCTAGCCCCCCCAAAATAAATTCTGTAAAAAAAAAATTGCATTAGCAAAAAGAAGGATTGTAATGTACATGCAAACGGTCTCCCCCTAAAGAAATGGTTTAGACAAGGGTGCATTTGTAGTTAATATAGTGTGAATGATTTTAGGATTTTATTGGCGCTCCCATTGAAAATATGGCATGAGCCCCCCCCCCCCCCCCCCCCTATTAATTTTCGGAGGCCTAAGTGTCTGGAGAAATAACCGGTCTACATTTCAGCACGCCTCCCTGGAAAAAATTCTGGATCCACCCTGCTAGCCCCCCCCCCCCAAAAAAATTATTGGTTCTAGAACCGCGCCTGAATTCACCTAAAAAAAATCAATACAAACCTAACACGACAATCTCTGAAAGAAGATGCATAAAACATGCAGATTAATCAAATATCAAAAAATGTTTCCATAATGCCGTTTGTTCTATAAAACAATGTTATAATAGAATACACTTAAAAGATACATCTAGAACTAATACAGTGTTAATTAAAAAATCTTTTATTTTGTGACGAAAAATCTTCAATTTCATTGAGTCTGAGTCAACATCAAGTCCTAGTCAAATAGTGTTGAGTCCGAGTCCAAGTCCCCACTTAATAGTGGCTCAAGTCCAAGTCATGTGACTCCAGGTAGACTTGAGTCCGAGTCCGAGTCCGAGTCAAAACATCTATGTTATCCTAATTCACAGTTATACCCATAATTGGCATTGGGGAGGGGAGGGGGGCTGTTGGAATTGTCACAAACAGAGCACTCTTACAGACTTGTCCGCAATTGTTGGAGGTACATGTACCAGTGAGCAAAAACCAATGTTAGGCATATAAGAACTCACAAATTGTTTATTCTTTAACCCTTTAAACCTTTCAAAGTAATATAACTGGCACAGAACAATAAGAATGATGTAGTATATTATTACAATATTTACATTAACTACAGGCACCCTGTATGTATGCCACCCCAACTGTATGCCTTGGCTGTGGTTTATACCTGTACAATAACAATTTAATGCAAATATGGTACACTTCAAAACACCAACACAATATTCACAAACTCCTGGTTCCATTAAGCTTACCGGTAATTAAAAGATAAACCAATTACTCTTTGTAGAATGTTAGGAAAATTCTGCACTTAACTTTTTCATGCGCAATTTTGTGTGTTTTTATATACATCAAAAAGTATGCTTTACTGTACGTAAAATATAACTCGTAAATCTGTGGAAACAATTAAGAGAACACTGTATGGACCAAAAACAAACAGTTGTACAAAATGCTTGTATACCCTCTTTAAAATGCAAATAAAATTTATTTTTTAAACTGATTTTCAACACCGATATGTACAATGTATAAATATGTAACAATCCTACTGTCCTCTATTTGTTGAGCACATTGGAGAGTGGGCAATTCCACATCGTGATACTCAGATGAGGTCTTCATGTTGTCCCCGTGATCAAATATAGATTTCTTTCACATACATTCGATGGATGACCCTTTCGTGGACAATCACCTGAAGGTTTCTCTGCTGATGTGGGGGCTACTCTTAAATTTGACATCATCCTTGTGTTGGGCAGTCATCTCCATCAGACTCAGCAGTGGCATGGGAAAACTCTTCAAAAGTTATGGTCTGCAATAAGTTATGGGCTGTAATTTTAATGATGTGTTGGCATTCCAACACTTCATTACAGCTGAATTCAGCTCCTCCAGCATGCATGCCCCCAGCATGGCATGCCCCCAGTGGAAAAAGTGTGTGTGGGGGGGAATGCCCCCCTGCCCCCCCCCCCCCCCCCTTTCCGCCACCAGTGCCAAAAAGAATCTAGCTCTCCTCTCAGTCTTCTTCACTTCTGCCAGGAACTCCTGATGGCTCTGCTTGTGATGGTGGCCAAGACTATATCACCTGTTCAACTGGTAGTGACATCTCCTGTGGAAGAAATGGGACACTGGGCAAAAATAACCTTGTGACCCCACATGCCTTGCTTAGAACTATGCCTTGCTTCTTCTGTGTCCTAGCAGTCCCGGCTTGACTACTCCTGTTCCAGCAGCTCCAATTGTTCAGGTCTGTATCTTCCAGTCCCCGGCGGACCACAACCCTCATACATGTCACCGCGCATCACACATCCATAGTCATGAGATGCCGCCTGCTCAAAGGGGTCTGGTTTGTTAAAAAAAACACAGGACCTTATATACAAATATTCGAAACACTTGGGAGTGGAAAATCAACTTCATGATACTCGGATGAGGTCTTCATGTTTGTCCCCATGATCAATGTACCAGTATATGTCTTTCACATACACTCAACGGACGACCCTTTCAAGGACAATCACCAAAGCTTTCTTCACTCTTGGTTGGCCTAAAAAATCAAGCTTGATAACTTTACTCTGGTGGGGCTTCAGATCGTCACTATGGACAATTCAAGGCTGCTGCATCTCTCTTGCTATTACTCTCATTCCAGTAAGAGCAATCAAAACCAATGCTACGATAAGTCACAAATGGGAACAGTAAAATAACAAAAATGAGGTTTATTATATACAATTTACACTAACTACCCTGTATAACATACCCAGACAATGTATGCCTCAGCTGTGGTTTATACAATTGTATGCTTATTATAGGGTAAACCTCAATACACCACACAATATTCACAGAGTCCTCATTTCATTGAGCTCAAAAGATAACATATCACTTCTTTTCAATATCAGGAAACCTCTGCACTTGTTTTGTACACAACTTTGGGTGTTGAAAAGATCTCAACTGGTGTTTTTAACATACAATTAACATATAATTCAACATTAAACATTTAGAAACAAGATGCAGTCCCTCTGTCGCACTGTCGCCAGTATGGCACTTATTTACAGGATGGTCGGGTAGACGCTCCTCCCCTGCTGAACCAGCTGACGCCTCATCATATGTTCCTGCTTGTCAGACAACAGCCAGCTCCAACTACGGTCAACATGCTGCCGTACGTGCCGAAAAAAGAAAACTGTTGGTGTGCCTTACCAAGGTGGCAGCAAAAACCTTTAGTATTATGTTCATACATATATGTTTGTGTTTTCTCTTCTCTCTGGTTGTTAATCAATGTATTTATTTCAGTGTATTTGTTATTTCAATTCTTTATTCTGTATCCATTTTCAAAAATACAAAAATACACAAATACACATGAAAAATACATAGAATGATAACAATTCATTAACCATCATATTGTAGCGTGACAGACCGCTGCCACCATTGAGCGGAATATCCCGAGTCCGTTTGGCCGAAAATACCACCAGCTTCCAGTGTAGTAGCTCACAGTCAGATGGGGGAAGGGGTATTTAAATAATAGACGAGGACAAAGAAATTATATTGGACACTGACAACTGGGTTTAGATTTATTATGTAAGATTTATTCAATACTCAACCGGCCTATAAGGGGTGTGCATATGTGAATTCATGTGCATATGTGAATTAATGCGCCTCTTATTTGCTTTGTGGGAGCCTCCTATTTGGGGGCTTATTGCGCACCGCGCCTCCTATAATGAAGGGTTTGCAGCCGCTTGTATAACGAGCGCCTCTAAATGCACACGGCTCTCCTCTGTGCTCTGGCCACGACTGCTCCATCAGCCTCCTGTGAATCCTAGTTAGATCCTGCAGTCAGCCTCCAGTGAATCCTAGTTAGATCCAGTCAGCCTCCAGTAGCTCGCTGTGATCCCAATCCCAGTGAGGGACCAGCAGTACTCGGATCTTGGGTCAGCCTCCCGTAGTGCCGCCTCCCGATCTGTTAGTTGATGCCCAGATCCTGAGTAAGCCTCCTGTAGCTCCTCCTCGCGCCATGCACGACTGGAGTCTCGCTTCCGCAGCCAACCAGCTATACTCACCAAGTCAACTTGCCCGGCGAGTCCCACACCAGAGAGAGAGAGAGAGAGAGAGAGCGACCGCGCGCGATACGCCTGTCTTTTATAGCCGAGCCGTGGACGTAGCAGAGAGTCCTACATGTATATTGCGTACATGGAAGGACTGTGCTGCGCGCCTAGCGTGCGGCGATAGCTTCCTCTTTTGATGCCTACATACAGCGCAGAGCTGATTTCGCTACACAGCCTCCTTCTTTGCTTAGCCGTCCCGGCTTTATCAGTTAAACTTAAGTTCAATAAAAGAAATCAAATATGCACCTCACACATGGCCCAATCTAATAAACATTACCGTTACAAAGTCATGGCGCCTCTTTAATAGCGCCTCATAAGGTGTGCCGTCCATTTAGTAGACCTGCCTGTCGCCTCATAATTAAGGGCAACAGCATGCTTTAATAATTCACTTAACTTTACGATAACATAGGCAGGGTCTTGTACCTAGGTGTAAATTTAACTCTTATAATTAAAAAACACTTCAGAATCTTTGAACGTGAACGAACTATATAGAAACTTTAGTCAAAGCTGATTGAAACTTTTAATTTTAAACCTGCTTGAAACATTCTAAAAAACTTTCGACTAACAAGGGCAAGCAAGCGGGGTTTAGACAACGAGGTCATACACTCTTTCTTCCTTCTTAACGCACAGTAGGACGCCCTTGTCGTAGGTAGTGGTCGTTATGGTTTCCTCGATCTGCTTGACCTTGCCATCCAGCAGCTTCTCCATGGGCTGCATCATGATTCTTTCGGGCTGGTCTCTTGCCTGGGTCTTGGGTGGCGCCTCCTCATTGTCGTCGCTGGAAATTGTTAAATCCCCCTTCAGCTGGTTGAGACTGGCCATGGACAGTTGGGGCCTCTCTTCTTGTGGGATGAGTGTAGGAAGCAGCCGGCGACATGCAGGCATCGTCCTCTGGTCCAGGGCAGTGCGCAATGCTGAGGTCCAATGGGACAGTGTCCAGCCTGTGGGTGTCTTGGGGGCTTCCAGGCTTTCCTGAGGCGGTTCCCAATCGGCCATCTCGTTCTCTAGTAGTTGTTTTGCCTCCTGCCACGATGTTGCATCCGCCAGGCCTCGCCTAACTTCAACCATCCTGCAAGCAGCTTCCTGGGTCAGCCTCTTACAAGGAGGCGAACTGTCGCCTCTCCTACAGCTTCCCTCACCAATCTCCTTGGTCAAGTGCACTTCCACCAATCCGCGGGGCACCTCAGCTGTGGGCCTCTTCCGCTCAGGCGGGCTATCCTGGCTGCTGGTTGTCATTCGCCCCTCCTGCTCCCTGGCTGCTCTCTCCTCCATTTCTAAGGCAATCACCTCTGGCTGCACTGCCTGGTGGAAATTCATGGCTTTGTCTCCTCCTTGCAACAGGCGATACAATCCAGTCCTACAGTTGCTCGCCGAGGTAGGGCTTGAGGCGGTCAGCATGCACCACCTGTTTCTTCCCCCTCGGTGATCTTTGTATTCTGAACCTGACATCGGACAACCGGTCGAGGATCAGAAAAGGTCCCTCCCAGCGGGACATGAGCTTTCTTCTTGGTTGAACAAATTTCCCTGCACCCTCCTCTGTGCCCCTTTCGTAAGTCCGCCTCTGGTAGCTGACGCTTTTGCCAAGCCATTCCCTGTCATGAGCGACTTGCATTCTCCCTCTCAAATTTTCTGCATAATCGGTGGTTGGCCCCTCCTCTCCTGGCCTGGTCGTCTCTGTTGTGAGGTCAACCGGGAGCATTACCTCCCGCCCCAGCATCATAGCATGGGGTGTTTCTCTGGTCGATTTGTGGGGCACAAATGTTGCGAATATATAGTAACTGCCTGTCCCAGTTCTTTTGGTTGCGACTGGGATCCAACATCATGGAGACGGTAGCCAACAGGGTCCAATTAAACCTTTCTACCATCCCGTCGGACTTTGGGTTATATGCAGTGGTACGGGTTTTCCTTATGCCCAACGTTAGGCATAAGGCATATATGGCCACGCCATTTTTATTAACATATTACAAAAGATTGTTTAAGAATGTGAAACAGGTTTAAGCTCTCAATCGTTAACAGGTTCTCCATGTTCTCCAAATAAAACTTGATTTATAAAAACAACATACATACACCCCATTTCCAATGAGGCAAACATTTTCGATTTTAGTTTTACATGGTGATGATGGACGGCCGGGCCCTCGCAGATCAACATTCTGCAGATACTCCCGGCGCGTGCACGTATAACATGCTTCACTGGTGTCCATGCATTAGAATTTGGTAGTCGAATATGTACACCAGCAATAGAATATCGTGAGTGCTCCAGTCATGACCACGAGGACTCGATTATCAGAGAATCGTTAAAATGATACGTAAATGTATAGCGTGTACAAGAACTTTTAGTTCCGAACTTTTAGTACCGAAAACAGAAAATAATCAATATTTTTTTTTGAGTACGGGAATCCAGTACCGAGTAGTGCCGAGTTTGGGGACGAGTCAGAGTATGAAGGTGTGAGTACGAACCGAGTACCTGTTTTTTTTTATTGAGTACTGAAAATCGCGTACAGTCCAAGTAATACCAGTACTCGAGTTGTACTTGAGTACGATTACGAGTACTCCAACACAGGCTGGTCCTAATTGTCATCGCTGATGAACAGGACCATGTTTTTTCAAACTACCTGAATCCTCATCAGTTGCTTCTAGGGTCGCATCCCACTCTCCTTCAACTCTTAAAGGTTGAAAAGGATGCAAGTGACAGGCACATCTTTCACACACAATGCTCAGACTGATGTTCGAAGGAATGTCTCCCCGACTCCCTCCATCCCACCAGTAGGAGTCATTTGCACTTCTGTGTACTCCTGTTCCCTGTTTAACCGCTCCCATTCCAGCAGATTCACTACCGCTTGCCAGGCCCATTCATCCTCCCTGAGCAACAGCACTCTTCCATGGTGGTGGTTGATGCCAAATCCGGCTATCTTGCTGTCCTACTCGGCCATGCATCAATTATGATCCAGAACACTCTAAACATTGACTGATCTGCTAGATGTCTCTGCCACAGCCCTTCTCCACAATGGCATCTGTTGCATGCTCCTTCACGAGTGTATTCAAATGATAAAAAAGCAACATGAAAATTACTTAATGAAGAATTATCCATAAAATGTTTCTTCTTTTACAATGTACTTGTAAGGCCCAATGCCCCCCTAATAGTTGTCTGCATCCTACAATATTCTCATACCATATTTATTGTAATACAAATATTAATGAAAACAGTGATTAAATGTCAATGAAAGCAATCAGCTTTGCTTTTTTCTCTGAAGGAACATCAAGATTAGTATTCTATTATAACTTCTCTGTATTAATTCACATAATGGTGTGCATGACTAATAAATGAAGCTAGGGAGCAACCTGCGATGGGCTGGCATCCCATGCAGGGAGAATAAATACATTCTCAGTCATTTCATGCCAAGGAAACCGGAGATAAACGCCAGTCTGATAGAGCATGCATATTGCTTTGTGACAGACTTTACTTAATACTATTACATAAAATCGAACCCATAAAGCAGCACAATGTTTCAATATACATGGCATCTCTTGGTAAATTGAACTATAAAATACCACCTACATCTATGTAGTTTTACAAGTTGCTATTGGTAGTGGATGACTACACATGTAGTTCAACTATGGACGAGGATGAATAAATAAAGAAACATAGTCTGGTTTGAGTGAGCCTCCTTCTGATTGCCTCCTAAGAGCCTGACTCTCTTCAGCTGCTTGCCTGAATACCCTGCACTGCTTCTAGCTGCCTCTTGACAATTGTGATGAATCCAGTCAGCCTCCTGCTGCTCACTCTGATCCTGTTTTCCATTTGAACTGGATATCTAGATTGTTGGTGAACCTCCAAAGGCTGTCCTGTCCAGCACTACTAGGGTTCCTGCTCCTAGCCTTTCGAGGATGGTAAGCTGACTGGTAAGCTGAAAACAAGTACCCACTTACCAAGATAGTTGGACAAGCATGCCCCACCAGGAGGAATGAGAAAGGAAGACACACAGCAAGTGCAACACAACTGCTTTTACAGCCTTACTGGGGATGTAGCTTTTAATCATACCTAATGCAGCATGTACATGTATGAAAACACAAATAATTTACAACAACTGCCCCCTCATACGTGTACACCTGCAGCAAATAGCTATACAATCAAACTAGTCAGACTAACATGCCCCAATAAAAAGAGAGGGAGAGAAAGATGAGGGAGGGGAGAGTGCAACACACCAGTATTACAGCCTTACTGCTGACACAGCTTTAAATCTTTCCTAATGCGGACAAAGACTCCAGAAATACTTTGCAACAACTGCACATTCATGTGATGCCTACAAGGCATAGCTACCCAGCCTCCTGAAGGCATCCCCATTCAATCAGCTATACCTTAAAAAAACGAAACAAGAAATCTCTATTTCATGATGGTTCCAACTTGACCGCTCCTGTTCCAACAGCACTAGTGTCTCCTGCTTATCGCCCCGGCGAAACTCTACCTCCTGTACAGTCTCCTTCACTGCAGCATTCTTCCATGGAGGTCCTGTTCCAGCAGCTCAAGTGCCTCCTGCCAGGTCTGTAGGTTCTCAAGTCTCTAGCTCACCTCAACCTCCTCAATGTCGTCCTCTGGTGCAACATTTTTCAATGATGGTCCCAGCTTGACCACTCCCAATCAAGCTGCTCTGGTGCTTTTTGCCAGGTCCTTTTGTCCTAAAGGCCCAAGCCTCAACTTTCTACACGTCATCTCCGCCGCCACCTCCTTCAATGACAGTCCCAGCTTGACCACTCCCATTCCAGCAGCTCTAGTACCTTTTGCCAAGTCTGTGTGTACTCAAGGTTCCAAGAAACTCTGCGGCAGCATTATTTCATGGTGGTCCCACCTTGACCGCTCCTGTTCCAGTAGCTCCAGTGCTTTCATCCAGGTCTGTTCGCCTGAAGGCCCTGGCCAACCTCATACACGTCCCCTCTGCCTGCAGCATTCTTCCATGGTGGAAGAATTCCTGCAGCTCCAGTGCCCTGTGCTAGCAGCTCCAGTGTCATCTGTCAGGTTCGTGTGTCCTCAAGGCCCTGCAATTTCAACGTCCTACATTGCACACATCTCCTCCACCACTGTCACTTTTGGTGACTCCATCAGACAAAAAAATAGAATTTAGGAAACATGCCTTACACTCCCACGAAATGAATGAAAACCAACTAGACACTCCTCACTATTCTATATACAATATACAAGCAAATTTATTTACACAAAATCCCAAAATTTCACAAAAATATAAATTCACAAATCCCCAAAAAATTCTATGACTTGACTTCTTCAAATTCAGGTACGGATTTCCTCCAATTCTAATAAATTCTCAACCTGCACAATCCTCCAAATTTGGTATTTCTCAAAGCTTCAATAAATTAACAACCTCCAAAACAAAATCACTTCCAAATTCAACTACGAGAACTTCCAATTTCAACTAATTCTCAAAATTGTCCAAATTTTTTCATTCCTCAAACCTGCAATTAATTCTAAATCTCAAAAATTAGGGGTTCGCAAAACTTCCAATAACTCCAGAAATTTCCACATTCACTTGCAACTCTAACAATCTCAAATTTGCAATGTACCAATTCAAATATCCGATGAAACGTCACAATATAATAACACACTCTTATTCTAACTTCAAAAACATATCAAACTAAATTTCTGGTTTCGCTTCGGATTTTCAAACCAAAGGTTCAATCAAATTTTCAATTTATGGGAAATCTTCTCAACTCTTCAGTTCCAACTTTCAATCTTAATCTTTTACAACCTCCACTGACTGAAAACCTCAACATTAAATAACCACAATCAATATTAACCTCACCCTCAATCTTCTATTAAAAGTAACCTCTGAAGTTTTTCCTCAAAACTAAACTTTTCAAAAGCAAGTTTTACTCTTTCTATCTCTGGACCTCTAGATCAGGAAATCTTAATTTTTACATTATTTTTCTGACATTTTATACATGTACATTAACAGTCATAAACATTCCAGGGACATCACAGTTTATGGGAGTAGGTAATGAAGTTGGCGATGCTAAGCCTGGTGATGACTGTAGTGCCACACCCTGATTCCCGTCCAACAGATACAGGCGATACGTCACTTCTAACAGGTACGGTAGGGGAAGTACAGGTGGATCTTGGCACACAACAGAGATGGTGCAAAAGTAGCTCAACTTCAAACCCCGGAATTAAGTGCCATTTAGAGAACTCATATTATAACAAAATCTAATTTACTAAATTCAAACATAAAATGTTTAGTCCAAAAAAGAATCACCCAGAATTAGTTTATCTCCATGTCTTTACAGAGATTAGAGATTTAATACAATCATATAAAAGATAAATCAACAAGAAAATTTAAAATTATAAAACCAAACTTTTTGTAAACTTAAAGTTTAGGACTTTCTTCACTCGAATAGGCCTATATCAGAGAATCTCCTTGTCACACGAGGCTGTTTAATAATTCAGCACTGTTTAGGCAATGACACACTGGATATGTTTGGCAAAGCAAAATCCTGCTCAAGAGTCCAGCATTGACTCCTCCGCTATCAGGCTCTGGTCTCAACTGACTAGGCCGCACCCCAAGAAACATTGACAAACATGTTCAAGCTCCACTAACCATGGCACACAACAATAGACACATTAAAGCAACACACATACAATCAACCATACACCACATATCTGTCCTTAAAAGGTTCATTCACTTAACTGAGAAAAAGAAAAGCATGCAAGAGCAAGGCCTTATTAAATATTCATTAGGCCTGAACTATGTATTTGGGAAATAAATATACACACAGACTGTTCTTAAAGCAACTTTATTCATTTAAAGGAACAACTTGTACAAACTTACTGGCAAAATAAGAAAATTACAGATCAAATGTGACAGCCACATCATTCTTTCATGGTAGTCCGAGCTTGACCGCTCCTGTTCCAGCAGCTCTGTTGCCTCCTGCCAGAAGCTCCAGTGTCTCCTGCCAGGTCTGTGTATCCTCAAGGTCCCAGCCAACCTCAACCTACTACACCTCCCAAGTTGCCTACAGCATTCCTCATGGTGGTCCCAGCTTGAGCACTCCTATTCCAGCAGCTTCAGTGCCCCGTGCTAGCAGCTCCAGTGTCATCTGTCAGGTTCGTATGTCCTCAAGGCCCTCCAACCTCAATGCCTACATTGCACACGTCCCCTCCGCCGCATCATTCTTCCATGGTGGTCCCAGTTCGGCCGCTCCTGTTCCAGCAGCTCTGTTGCTTCCTGCCAGAAGCTCTGGTGTCTCCTGCCGGGTCTGTGTATCCTCAAGGTCCCGGCCAACCTCAACCTAATACACATCCCCTTTGCCTACAGCATTCTTCCATGGTGGTTCTACCTTGAGCACCTCTATTCCAGCAGCTCCAGTGCCCGGTGCTACCAGCTTCAGTGTCGTCTGTCAGGTTCGTGTGTCCTCAAGGCCCTCCAACCTCAACCTCCTACATTGTACATGTCCCCTCTGCCGCATCATTCTTCCATGGTAGTCCGAGCTTGACTGCTCTTGTTCCAGCAGCTCCGTTGCCTTTTTCCAGATGCTCCGGTGCCTCTTGCCATGTCCATGTGTCCCCAAGGCTGCAGCAAATCTCAACAGCCTACATGTCGCCTTTCATGGCGGTTCCAGTTTGACTGCTCCGGTTCCAGTTTGACTGCTCCTGTTCCAGCAGCTCCAGTGCCTCCAGCCAGGTCTGTGTGTGCTCAAGGCACCGGCCAACCTCAACTTTCTACACGTCCCCTTTGTCCGCAGCATTCTCATATGGCGTTCTCCCAGCTTATCTGCTCCCATTCCAGCTGCTCTTGAGGCTCCTGCCAGGTCTGTGTGTCCTCAAGGTGCCGGCAAACCTCAAACCTCCTACACGTTGCCTCCGCCTTAGCATTCATTCACAGTGGTCGCACCTTGACCGCTCCTGTTCCAGCAGCTCCAGTGCCTCCTGGTAGCAGCTCCAGTTAGTGCTGAAAGTGAACCTTCAGTTCATTTTGGTTCGGTTCGGGTTCAGTTTGGCAATTTTTAACGAGTTGCAGTGGGAGTATACCTGTTAATCGTTTTCCTGCATTATAAACCTGTTTTAGAGGCCCTTTGTTAAACCCAGTCCTGGGTCAGAATAAAACCCATCAACACCACATTGATGCTGCTTTACAGTGCATATAAAAAAATCATATTTTTTAAGTGCTCAAAGTGCAAAATTTAAAATGTCCATATTGCCCTTTTGACCATACCAAAACGCATCTCAATTCAACAATATTTTCACGTCAATTTTTTTTTGTATATTACCCCTTTCATATACTTCTTTCAAATCAATGGTGATTGAGAGCGCATAAAGCTCTCAAGGCCCTGGCAAACCTTTAAGTCTTACACATCGCTTCCGCTGCAGCATTCTTTCATGGTGGTCCCAATTTGACCGCTCCTGTTCCATTAGCTCAAGTGCCTCCTGAGAGGTCCGTGTGTTCTCACTGCACCGCCCAACCTCAACCTCCTGCAGCATTCTCCTATGCCAGCCCAGCTTGACCGCTCCCATTCCAGCTGCTCTTGGGGTTCCTGCCAGGTCTGTGTGTCCTCAAGTCCCCGGCCAACCTCAACCTCCTACACATCCCCTCCGCCTGCAGCATTCGTCCATGGTTGTCCAGGCTTGACTGCTCCTGATCCAGTGGCTCCAGTGCTTCCTGCCAGGTTTGTGTGTTTTCAGGCTCAAGCAAACCTCAACCACCTCAGTGTCGTCCTCTGCCGCAGTATTCATGCATGATGATCCCATACTGACCACTCCAGTTCATCCAACTCCAATGCCTCCTGCTAGCATGCCTCCTACACGTCGCCTTCGCCCCGGCATTCTTTCACGCTGGTCCAACCTTGACTGCTCCTGTTCTAGTAGCTCATGTACCACCTGCCGGGTCTGTGTGTTCTCCAGACCCCGGTCAACATCAACCTCCCACATGTCCGGTCCCTTCCTCTGCAGCATTCTTCCATAACAGTCCCAACTTGAGCGCTCCCATTTAAGCTGCTCTTGTGCCTCTTTCCAGGTCTATGTGTCGTCACGGTGCCAGCAAACATCAGCCTCTGACACATGTCGCTTCTGCCGCAGTATTACTTTCGTGATGGTTCTGGCGTCAATGCAAATAATTCGGGCCAAAAATGGTGTGAATACTCTGTTTAATCAGCCTTATTTTTTAAAGCTATGTATCGTGTAATTGAAAGCAGACGTATTTTTTGGCTTCAACAACACAGTGATTTTGCATGTTATTATGTAAACATCGTCGCTGGTTCTGAGAACCATGATATTAAAACAACCATGTTATTAAAACAAAGAAACACAATCAGTGTCAATCCCTTTTTGTAATCTTCTCTTCTTTATTTAAATTAAATTATATATAAACCGTGGATATTAAATTAATATCATAAGTTAATTATCCTGTTTGGGAATTGACTCTACATATTGACCCCCACTGCACATGGATATGTCCCCACTATATCGCTTGTAGGCCTAAGCACTATGAAAAAAGTTTGATACCGGTACTAAAACTAAATGCCAAAGTGGTCTGCCCCTTTTTTTCTTATGTCGATCGAGGCCTGTACATGCATGTACTATGATGAACCATATGGCACGAACAGTCAATTACATAGCCATGAGTTTTCTCCTGTGGCGCCTTGGGCAAAAGTTTCGAACCCAAATTTGAAAAGAAGTGAATAGGTGTTCACAATAATTTTAGCAGACCCGCAAATTCATGTCAATGTCATTTTGCTGGAATTAAATTTGAAGTTCGCAGTAAAGTTACTAAACCCTTTTGAAATATGTCGAATATACGAAGACACAAGGTTTCATTTATAGGAATTTAATACAGTAGCAATGTTCATTAAACTGAACTGAAGCCAATGTCTGACATGTCAACAAACTACAAACATGACATTAAAAATGGGATTCAAATTCAAAGAGGTTTTAGCATGCATGATGCGCAACACAGCACGTCGAGGAAAGTCGGGGGAAAAGAGTCGACATGCGACACGTTTAGAGGACTACACTATGCTAGATTACCTGATGTGGTTGCCCTCCATTTCCAAGACAGCAAATGGAATCTTGCATTTGTTAAAAATCACAGGATTTGATGACGGTTGCTCTCGTTCTGTTATCATTTCGTGCATTGCGTGCAACAGCTGGCTTTTAAGGAGAGCGCGCCACAGGTAGGTTGGTATAGCGCCCTCAAGCTGGTTTTCTTGTTTATTAACTGTATTTGTTTGGTAACAAAAAGAGGAAATTGCAGGCATAATTATTACTCGTTAACGGTGTCGTCACTCTTGTTTTTAACTTGTTTATTCATTAAAAACGTTTACACAGAAACCTCGAATTTAAATTAAAAACCTCAAGGTAAAGGTACGGCCAGTAGCATGCAGACGACGTTGCGCACACTAAACCGGGAACTTAACGTGAAGCCTACACAGCGCCCCCTATTGACCAATGTTGACATCGACTTCACGAACCAATCAGCTGCACGTATTTCTTAACACTTGCAAAATGTGGTGGGTTTGAAAGTTTCGACGTCGGGTGTCGGACGCTTCGCCCCATTTCCACGTCGCCCCATGTCACTTCGCCCCTAACCACTTCGCCCCATCCCCACTTCGCCCCATCCCCACATCGCCCCATCTCCGCTTCGCCCCATCCCCACTTCGCCCCATCCCCGCTTCGCCCCATCCCCACTTCGCCCCATCCCCACTTCGCCCCATGTAGTATAAAAAAGGGAAGGCTAGGGGTGCAGACCAAATAAACTGCCAAAGACCCCAGATAATAAATGCTCCCAATTCTAGAAACTCAGGAAAAATACAAACTCTCTGATGAGGTGCTCGAGACACAGATGAGAGAAATGATGGCTTAAATAAAATCATCAGCCGCTGGATTCAAAAGAATCCCGTAGGTATGGGTCAGTGAGTTCAAAGGAACTCACTGCCTTGAGGAAAATGTTCCGTCAAAATTTGTCTGATATGTGAGACTTACAACTTCATTGATGAGATTGGTTCCTCCAAGAGTGAAATTAGGATGTCAAAGGTATTGTCGTTCTCAGATAAGTGGGAGACGGGTTGGTATAGCCGGGTTGGGAACAAAGTTGGATCTTTTACTTCAAGCTTTTTTCTCGGTAGGGGAGAGCCTAGCTTGAGAGGTTGGTTATGAATTGTTCATTTGGTGATGGGCTAATTCTTTCCATTGGTTAGCAATTAGTGAATCTATTGAAATAGTTTTTTTTTAAGCCAAAAAAATAGATGAGATATTTTTTTTTACATGTAACGGCTGGGGCGAAGTGGGGATGGGGCGAAGTGGGGATGGGGCGAAGTGGGGATGGGCGAAGTGGGGATGGGGCGATGTGGGGATGGGGCGAAGTGGGGATGGGGCGAAGTGGTTAGGGGCGAAGTGACATGGGGCGACGTGGAAATGGGGCGAAGTGTCCGACATTCTCGACGTCGACACCACATAGTTCACACATCTCTGGGTTTTGCCTTGGGGTGCATTATAAATCAAAGTACATCCTATTTTACGTGAAGAAGACGTGTAAGATAAGATGAAGGACCTGTTAGCTGTGGAAGACAGGGACACTTTGAAATATGTCGTACGACATGAGCTGAAAAGTTTTGGAATCAAAGTGCCGAAAGAAAAAAGAAGCAGTGTACGATGCACGCAGGCTCAAGGGAAGGTCAGTCAAATAGCCGTGTATTTTCGACATTCATAAAAACGGGCCTCAAAAATATAAAGGCCGTACCCTAGCCTAGGTGTAATTTCGTCTTCTTTTTAAGAAATATTCTGTATCGGGAAAAAATGTTACAACCTGACGCTACTTTTTTCTTCATATAGGCCCTAGCCTAGGCGGTTTTGGCCTATCAAAAAAAATAGGCATGATAGGCAGTGTATATTTTGCTGGAGACGTCAAACCTTTAGTACTAGTAGGAAGTAGGCCCTAAACGTTAGTTTGCCGGATATGCACTGAACATGCGCAGTTACTGTTTTTTTGTACTTAACATTTTCCGGTGACAACGCTTAGTCGGGATCTGGCTCCATACCAAAATTATCGTTGTTACCTCGTATTCACATGGGATTCAGACCATTTTATAATTTCGGACTTTATTGATACTTTTTATGATAGTGGATATTTTGCCGGAGGTAATGACGGCAAACTAACGATTACTAAAGGTTTGCCGGCGGCAATCCATATCAACAGAGGGCGCTGTACTCTTTAAAATAGGGCTGAATTATAAGATGTATTAAATTCCCACCAAAAGTTGTGTAGCAGTAGCACGTTTGGTGTAATGGTTAAGCAAAGGCTCTAGTAAGCGGGATGACTCGCATTCAATTCCGACCGCGCCACATTTTAAAGTTTTTTTTTCTCATCCCCAAATAAATAAGAATATTCTTCTTTTATTATTTTAACATGTCTCAAACATTTTTTGCAGAGTAGGCCTGTTGTGCCCATTCTTGAAAATCACGCATTCTCGAGAATGGGCATGCACATTCTTGAGAATGTGCAACTGGATCCTTGCTCAATCTTGGCAAAAAATAACTCTTCCAGATTGAGCGCACATTCTTGAGAATGCGCGACAAGATAACGATCTTGTCGATGCCGAGCACCGGCTGCGCTTGGCAAGTCTAGCTGAATCCTCGTTCACTGATTCTCAATAATTATACTGTTGCAACGCAAGGCGCTGAAAAGTAGAGTGGATATGATAAGTAAAGGCGTATTGATATGGGGGGGGGGGGGGACCGGGAAAATATAAGAGACATAATAATACTAGTGCAAAGAATTCAGATTTTTGGGATAATAAAAGCGGGGGGGGGGGGGGGGGGGGGGGGGGGACGTAAGAATGAAGAATGTGAAGAATGAGAATGAATACTGCGACATCCCATAGTGCTAATGCTATTTCCCATTTAAATTGCCACCAATTTATTGTTCGCATCCCACCATAACGTCGCAGAGCTGGATTCTATCTAGTCAAAAGAGTAATTTTGGCAGCTTCTGGACCTCGTTTTTTTTTCGTGGCACGCATATGATACATGCAGGGACTTGTAACTTGTCTAGTCTAAACAAAGCACTTCCCAGACTAGTTCCCAGTCCTCCGTTATTACAAAACTTCCCATAGTGGACAGAAAAAAGCAATAATAACAGGTTTAATTTGATTCAAATTATCGTAGTTATACGAGTACAGAAGCATAGCACATTTTCTTTCCTCTTTATATGAATTGTTTCCCTTTTAACCGCTACACAATTCATTTAACATAATTATGTCGTGCAATGTTTGTTAAGATTGGGCAAAATTCATAAATTTTGCACGTGATATTCCCACCCAATCTTAAGAATGAGCGCTCATTCTTAAGAACGCGTGCTCGTTCTTAAGAATGGGCGCTCATTCTTAAGAATGCGCGCCCATTCTCGAGAATGTGCATGCCCATTCTCGAGAATGCGTGATTTTCAAGAATGGGCACAACAGGCCTATTACATTTTCTTTTTCAGATTTGTGGCTCTGGAGGATTTTTTTTAAAAGGGAAATAAAGTCCGAAATTATAAAATGGTCTGAATCTCATCTTGTGAATACAAGGTAACAACGATAATTTTGGCATGGAGCCAGACTAAAACTTTTCACCGGAAAATGTTTAAGTACAAAAAAACAGTAACTGCGCATGTTCAGTGCATATCCGGCAAACTAACGTTTACTAAAGGTTTGCCGTCTCCGGCAAAATATACACTGCCGACTTTATTTCCCTTTTAAAAAAAATCCTCCAGAGCCACAAATCTGAAAAAGAAAATGTAATACTCTGCAAAAAATGTTTGAGACATGTTAAAATAATAAAAGAAGAATATTCTTATTTATTTGGGGATGAGAAAAAAAAACTTTAAAATGTGGTGCGGTCGGAATCGAACGCGAGTCATCCCGCTTGCTAGAGCCTTTGCTTAACCATTACACCGAACGTGCTACACAACTTTTGGTGGGAATTTAATACATCTTATAATTCAGCCCTATTTTAAAGAGTACAGCGCCCTCTGTTGATATGGATTGCCACCGGCAAACCTTTAGTAATCGTTAGTTTGCCGTCATTACCTCCGGCAAAATATCTACTATCAAAAAAATATCAATCATGAATCATGCAAAAATGATGATAAGACGTGAATCTGTCATGTATGTGACTGATAAACGTTTCCAATTTTGTATTTGTAATATTAGAAAATAGGCCTAGGCCTACTTTAGTCCGAGTAACTTGGACCCAACTTATCGCCTTTTTTAACATTTGGACATGGTCTGGCGATAGTAAGGTCCAAGCTAATACCGCGAGCTGGACAACACCGTCCCAAAAACCAACATTTTCCAACAAAAAACATCAGATTTCACCTTCAAAACAGCCTCCAAATTACTAGATATGCACCTGAGGTACAAGTAGACATCGATGATTAAGATGGTTGTACTGAAGTTTACTTACTATCCGGAAAAAAGTGAAATTTTCCGTTCATTTCGGAGAGCTCCCCTCGCGTTAAATTTCTGATCGTGTTTAATGTTTGAACGACGCGATTTCTTCTTCATGCCCAGCGTACATTCGATGGTCCCCGTATCCCGAGTGCGATTCCGTTACCGAGCGCGCGCGATGCATCGATTATGATAATGAGTCACGTTTGTAAACACATACATGTGCATTTTGAACTGTAAAAGAGAATCGGGAACCAGCTTGAACTGGTATCCGCCATAAAAGCTGCGCTAGTTCCCGACTCCCTATTATCGTTAGAAATGCACATGTGTTTACAAACGTGATCCAGTCTACTCATTATCATAATCGATGCATCGCGCGCGCTCGGTAACGGAATCGCACTCGGGATACGGGGACCATCGAATGTTCGCTGGGCATGAAGAAGAAATCGTGTCGTTCAAACATTAAACACGATCGGAAATTTAACGTGTTCAAGATCGCGAGGGGAACTCTCCGAAATGAACGGAAAATTTCACTTTTTTCCGGATCGTAAGTAAACTTCAATACAACCATCTTAATCATCGATGTCTACTTGTACCTCAGGTGGCATATCTAGTAATTTGGAGGCCGCTTTGAAGGTGAAATCTGATGTTTTTTGTTGGAAAATGTTGGTTTTTGGGACGGTGTTGTCCAGCTCGCAGTATTAGCTTGGACCCTACTATCGCCAGACCATGTCCAAATGTTAAAAAAGGCGATAAGTTGGGTCCAAGTTACTCGGACTAGGCCTACTTAGAATTTTTTTTGACTCCGTAGACTTTGTACACAACCGCTGAAGTGGTGTCAGGTTGCATCATTTTTTCCATTATTCGGAACCAAGTTTAGTTTAAAACTAGAAGTAGAAGAAGACTAAAAATTCATTCATCATGTTCATGTCATTGCAACATTAAAAATTCAAACTTAAAACTAAAGGTGTTTGAACTTCGTACAAATTTCTTCAACATGTTCAATTTCACCATTTGCATTGCCACTGTATTATTCAGAGGATGTCCGACCACATGGACAACTGGACAATCAACTTGACTCAACACTGCTCAAAGTAGTCCCGTAAACGTATGTCATGTACAGTGTACGTGGCGTCAATAACAATGTCGTGTAACAAGAGTCGCGCAAAAAATGTTTACGTGGCAGTATCATGCCTATAAATAATTATAAAGCGTTCTGTAAATGTACGCGAGTGTAGAATCTGGCATTGCCAAGAAATTTGAGGGGAAAAAAATATGAGCCGTACGAGCCATCCGGGTGCCCGTATGATCGTGTGCGGATATAATTTTGAGTGTTTTTAAGCAACTCGGGAACGTGGCGTTGTTATTGAACTCAGGAAGATGGCGTTGTTATTGAACATGTTGAAGTCACGTTTACAGGTCTAAACTCAAATATGTCAAACCAATTGGACCGATAAAGATATAGTCCATCATTTGTAAATTGTGCATTTTGTTTGAAGCAACAAAAGTGCTCAAAATCTAAAGAAGGGTGCTGAACAACTAGCCTGATGAAGTTTCAGCCCAGCTTCAGCTGTATATTTCGAGAAAAACAACATTCTAGGATCTCGATTTCAAATCAAAAGTTGCTGAATCATGTTTTGAATTGGGCCTGAATTCAGCGTCCGAGACACGTTCTCACTGTGCTAATTGCAGCTTCGCGATATCGCGCACCGATCCGACGAATTATAGCAACCGTGCACGCGTGTGCATCGTGCCAAAGCTTGCACGTGCTTCGCCGAATAAAAAAACGAACTACTAGGCCTAACAGAAATTTCCAACGGTGCATCTTAAGACGAAAAGGGGCGTGGCTAACTCGCAAACGGTGATAGGTCAATTCAAACCTGATTTTGAAAAATCGGAATTTAAATCCCACCACTGGTGGTTGTATACAAAATCTACTTTACTTTTTAAACCAAAAAATGGAAATTTTCTTCTCCCAAATTCACTTTTTTAAAACAAATTTAAAATGACAAATCCGCATGGAGGTTAAAAAGTGGTGTCAGGACACTGAACTCTACCTGAATAATCAAGAAACTTCCTGACATTACTATTCTTTGAATGATTTTGTTTCTTCAAAGTACCATGTTTCATATATTGAAGTTTCCATTTTATTACTGTCTGGTTTACAGGAAAGGTCAGCGGGAAGATCCACTGTGTTTGGTTGTCCTCTTGATGAAATCCCAGCTGTCCCTTTGAATGCCTATCCTGGTAGCGCAGTACCAAAGTAAGTCAAACTAATTTTTTTACTAGAGATGTTTCTAATACTGACCACTGAGCAAGAACTCAATGCTTACATCACAGTGCATCAGGTTTGAAAAGTCTGGTGCACATTGATGCATTCAGCTATCAACACCAGTGCAGAAACTGCCACTTCTTAGACAATGAGAGCTAATCCAAATGAACTACAGTAAACTCCGGCTAAACCGGCACTCTCGGGACCCGAGAATTTGTGACGACTTACGCGAATGCCGATATATGCTATAAGTCATCATTTTGCCGACTTACATGTACATGAATGGTCTTTTGCGCACATGATTCATTGCACTAATTGGCTTCGATTTACCCTGGATTATCTCCTTAACATGCTTAATGCTTGAGTTGAATCCAGCAAATTAATCCTCGAATTGTATCATCGCGTTTGAGGTATTGATAGTGGAGACCACGATACATATGTAGGTGCACAGTAACGAATTAAATACGTGCGTTGGTCCGGTATATACCTGCACGTAGGCGTTGACTGCAGCAGTCGTTATTCAATAAGTTGACCCCCAAAATTGACAGTGCATGCAAACAGCCTAGAGGGGGTACTGGTATTGATATGCTCACAAATGCATATGCGATGTGGATCTATAGCGCCGCGTGGTGGTATGCAGTAGGACACCCTTTTTCGACACCGATGCATGCAGCGATCACGGGCGTGCAAAACCTGGAAACCACTTTTCACTCGACACTTTGCCAACTGCAGTACAGGAAGTTGATGCCAATGCGTGCATTGTTGAACGCCGACTTTCACAAAGGATTTTGTAATGCTTTTTATGGAAAGGGGACCGAGAGTAACACGACGACTTGAGCGAAATGGCGACTTATATAAGCTTAGAAATAAAACAATTCAATGGAAATGCATTACGGACAATCGGGACTTTAGTCAGACGGCCGACTTGAGCGATTTGACGAGTTGTACGATGTCGGTTTAGCCGGAATTTATTGTATGTACATGTATGCCACAGTTGTATCCTGCTGCATTCGGTGGCCACAGACTCAGAGGCAGTGTGGCCTTGAGACTTTTGGCCTCATGGATCTTGCTGCACTGGTCAGGCTTCTCACTTAGACAAGTGTTGCATGTTTTGCTGCGTTTGGCAGGGTTTCTAGCCAAAATACCGTGGAGGGTTAGGGTTAAAAGTGATTAAGCTCTACCTTTCTACAGGTACATGTGTATGTACGCATACATTTGTAAATCCTTTAAACTGTTGATTTTGAAGGGTTTGGGAGGAAAATGGGAGGGTAAAACCCCTCATTCATGTCACACAAAAATCCAACTTAAATTGCCTGTAGAGCAAATGAAACCTCTGAGTGCTGCAATAAAAGCAATATTACTGTTTCAGTCTGTTGACTGTGGAGTTGTAAACGCTTTCCCATTATATGCACTGGCAAAATGGCCTCTCCTTACTCTTTGGTCGCATACTAGTATATTGTTAGGCCAAATAAAAATAATAAACCAGTTTCTCTCTTAATTTTTTTTTTATATAATTCATACCTTTGCAATATATTTTGCAAATATTGTCAATTATGTTGTCTTTTTATGTAGGAAAGCTAGGTTACGGCTCCTTTGAACACACATTTCAGCAAAAGAGTTCATCTTGGAAAATGTGCTTTTTTGGGAACAATAACAAAAAAAACACAACAAATAAAACCTCTGCCTCCCTCATTTTTTCAAAATACTGGGCAAGAACTATTTCACTTCTTTACTCGGCCTTACTGGCTTCTATTATTGTAATTACTAGCCTTATGACGGTCTAACATTTTGCATATATAATAAACCATATAAAAAAGTCATGGAGTTGTCATTATTACAGAGTACATTTTCCTTTTCAGATTCCTGGTGGACTGTGTACAATTCCTTCAGGACAACATTGATTGTGAGGGATTATTCCGAAAGCCAGGCTCCAGGGCAAGGCAAAAAGATTTACAGGTGAAACACACTATGTGTTACTAATGAAATGTTTTCAAGTACACACCCCACAAACACTTGAAAAAATTGATTTCTTAGAGTTTGTCTACTCCAAGTGCATCAATCTCATGTCCTTTGTTTTATATTCCAGCACATTATAGAGAATGAGGGTCCCATTCCCACCGATGCCCACGTTCATGACGTGGCAGGCCTGTTCAAGCTCTTCTTCCGTGAGCTGCCTGAGCCCCTCCTTAGCGGCAAGCTAGCCGAGGCACTTCTCAAGTGCCAGCAGCTCCTGACTGCCCAGGAGGTCCATTACACCACCCAGCTTCTGTGTCTGACCCTGCCAGCCACGTACTACCACACGCTGCGCTACGCCATGCAGTTCCTGAAGCAGGTGGCCGGCAGTGTCTCCAGCAACAGGATGGACGCCTCCAACCTGGCCCTGGTCATGACGCCCAACCTCATGGGTGGCCTCAAGGCGGATAAGAGCGGGGGAACCTCTGCCACCGAGAAGCTCCTGCGATTACAGACTGCCGTCATCAGGCACCTGATTGAGAACGCCGATGACATTGGAATGGTGCCAGACGCTGTGGCAGAGAGAGTGGAGAGCTTTGGGAACCGATCCAGCTGCGATCTGCTGACAGACAGGCTGACATCAGAGGATGAGCTGGACAAAAGCGGGGAAGGAGCCCTGGAGGAGAGGAAAAAGAACAGGAGACGGCGGCGAAGTGGACCGATACAAGGTGGGATGATAACAGGGAGAGAGAATACATAGGACTTAAGGGTCACTAACTGGGTTTGAGATGTTGAATACTTACAGGGAATGTTGTGAGTAAAAGCTGATATCAAATTCCCTTGTAAATCTGGACGTCCAACATATTGCAGGTTAAGTTTTACAGACATTGACGTAGAACTAAGGGTGTCAAACACAGCCACATGTGCCTTTTTTGCTTTCATTTAATAAGACATACCATACGGTATGCAGGTATGTCTTATTCCAGTTCAACACATGTTATCCCTGAAATTGGTACTTATGTTGGTTGCTTGGATGCTAAAGTCATTTAATTTGTGCATTTTATTGCATAATTTTGCAAGCGTAGGTGCAGTACCAAATTAGCTGAGTAAAAGTTATTAGTTTAATTTGCCATTCATAAATTAAGAAAGTTTACCTAGTCCCATTGGTCTAGAGCCCATCACGTGGCCAGTTTTAAACGGTTGATAAAGACATGGCTGGCTGGTTTTAAACACTTTCCCAGTGTCGCATGAAATTTTGACTCTATAAAATCCGGTGCTTTTTACTTTTTTATTGGTTGAACGGTTACAATCCTCACCTAGGCATGCGCAATACTACCAGTGAGTCGGTATTTCATAGTCCTAAATTCACAATACAACGGCACACCTGCGTTCTGCGCCAATCTACATATAATCTACGTACGAGGGATATACCGTAATTTTAGCTAGAGGGGTGTTTCGAAAAACATGAAGTGAAATTGTTGAACAAAATTGTTGGAAATTTAAAGTTTTTTACTTGTTTTGACTTTTAGACAGAAAAGTTTAGATTTTTTTGACCGAAAACATATTTTTGACCGAAAAGGTATTTATGAATGGATTCGGCGAGGGTACTTATCAGCATCCAGACTCCAACCAGTCTTAAACATAGTGTTTAAAACTGGCCAAGCACACATTAGTTCCCTTATTAAAAGTATGTTGTAAGGTCCCACTATTTAGAGCACACTTATTAGTGGGTGACTGCCGCCTTTGTTGACGCATTATCCCATAGCTAGTGCCCAAGAACCCTTACACCCCCCATTAACTAATCATGCATGTATTGCATGTAGATCACAAACTTACACACATACGGTACTACCTCACTGTGTACAGGTATAATGAGTGGCATCGGTCACAGCCTTGGTATTCTGAAGTCAGGTGCTGGTAGTGCAGTCAACATGACCCCAGCTGCAGATGAGGTCATCGAGAATCCATCATTCCTTGGTAAGTACTATCAAATGTGTTAAACTTGTATCACTTCCGATTAAAAAGTGCTCATAATACCGTAACTCCCATCGTGTGTTGTAGAGACAATTTGATTTTTCAGACTCCAAGTCAAGGTGAACAACTTTTAACCTCTGAAAAACAAAACCTTACTAGTTACTGCAGGTCTCGCGAAATCGGCTGCCCGACGTCCAGGGACAACCAAAATATTTTGTCGGACAAACAAAAGTTCAAGGTTGCTAGCCCGACGGGCAGCCACTTTTTTTCACCAACTATACTCACACATTTGTACACTTTATTTTAGTCTATGCTGGGATTTTCGAAAGTGCCAGAATCCCATATATTGGCACAGCGTTGAACAATTATTAGGATAATATCGGCATTTTGACTCAGCTGCTGCGTTATCACCATTTGATGAATAATGGGTACCAGCCAAAACAGAACAGCGGTCAATCTCAATCTGTACGTACGGTCCGGCTACATGTACATCATGCAGCAACGTTTTGCATACGTAATGTGAATAGGCAGCGAATGCAATCCTTTGTGTACGTGTGTTTCCAATAATATTATGACTGGACCACTGTACACCATGTACAAGTGTGGCGCAGAGTGCGGGTACCGTACACACGCACGCAGCCACGGTCAGCCACTGCCGCCCACGCACGCTTGCAAAATGGTGATAGCACAGCAGCCGAGTACAAAATATTCTGGTTGTCCCGGGACGTCAGCCCTGAGCCACTTCAGGTAAAGCAGCCATGCATGTACATTCTTAGGATTTGGCCTTCAGTTTGGGGCAATATTAAAAGTTCTTTATTGGACAACTGAAAATAAAATTCGGACAACCAGATTTCAAGCACCCCTGCCCCAAGGGCAACTTCACTTTTAAAAATTTTGCGAGGCCTGTTTACTACCAAGAAATCTTTTTAGTTCACATACGTAAGAGCTTTTTCTTGTGTGCATTATGTTCATGCTCATCCAGGTGAGACACCCAGAATACTCAGATCCAGCAAGAGGAAAGCTAGTGAGGATTTAGGAACATTTTCATCAGCAAAACGGTAAGAGACCAGCGGACAATTTCCTAGAGCTGCTTAAGCATAAAATTTGCTTCAGCACAAAAAAAACATTGCTTAGTAAAATCAGGTTACCCGCCAAAACTCCATGCGATGTACACTGCTTGTGACTGGCATTTAGCTGTCGGTTACTTAGCATAACAATCCCATGGAGTTTTGGCTGGTAACCTGATTTTATTAAGCAAGACTTTTTTGTGCTTAAGCAAATTTTGTGCATAAGCAGCTCTATGAAATTGGCCCCAGATGTTACATATCATCAATGAACATATCAGTGTTTTTTAAACTCATAAAAAAATAGGAACCTATAGCTACTGTACATTAACTGCAGCTCCCTTGGTATTTTCATCAGGAAACTTTTTGGATCTTCTTAAATTCTGCAATTGCAAATTATTCTCTGTGACTTTCAAGGGGCATTCGTAAAAGTAATATCACTGGGTTCTCCCTCCATAAATACTCCAAAATCTTCCAAACCAACAAATCCTGCTGGTGGATTGTGAAGGATCAGGGAGGGTTGGGGTTCGTTTCATGTAGCATTGCCCACAAGTTCATAGTTGATACTTTCCAACAGGATATTAATTCATTGATCAAACAAAAGTTCTCTCTGCAGCATTGCTAATGTTGCTAGCAAAATGACTTTTGGGCTAGATACATGTACCTGGCTACATGGCATATATACAGGTTTAAAGGTAGAGTAGATCATTTGTGCATTTGTTTCGTTTGAAGCAACAAAAGTGCTCAAAATCTAAAGATTGGTGCTTATGCTTAACAACTAACCTGATGAAGTTGTAGCTAGCTGTGAATGCTGTATTTTCGAAAAAACAATATTCTAGCATCTCAGTTTCAATTCAAAAGTTGCCGAGTTATATAATTTTGAATTGCGCCCAAAATCAGTATCCGGAACATGTTCTCATTCAGCCGATTGCAGCTACGCGATGTCACGTACTGAACCGACGAGTAATAGCAACCGCGCCCGCGTGTGCGTCGTATCAACGCTTGCGCGCACCCAATATTCAGTGTTGTAGTACTCGTACTCGGTACTTGAGTACTTTTTTTGGAGTACTCATACTCGTACTCGAATGTCAAAGTACTCGTACTCGAAATGACGGTACTCGGGCAGCAAAGTACTCGTACTCAACATGTCGAAATTGTACTCGATCATTAACCCTAACCCCCAAAGGGCTGGTTGGGGGTCAAGTACCAAATACCACAGAATACTAAATGTGCTGTGCACACTTGTATGGAAAGAAATTAATACTACAGGTTACTACTCAATGGTATTTTGTAGCATTGGGGGCGGTTAGTACTCATACTCGAATAGCAGTACTCAGGGAAAAATGGTATACAGCTTTAATTACCATGGCCTTATTTTATCGACTTTCAGTTTGAAATGGTTGATTGGCTTGTGGAGAAATCGAAAATTCCTGATTTTCCTCTGTGTACGTCCGGGCAAACACATTTAACAGCTAGCCGTGAGTGGGTCTGTATAATTGCCTGACTAGGCCTTGGCCAGTTACGCACAATGAACCATTTGCCGTATGGCCGTATTCGGAAATGCGAGTACTCGTACTCGGAAGTACAAGTACTCGTACTCGGAAGTACAAGTACTCGTTCTCGGAGACCCGTTCTTGTACTCGGAGGAACAAGAACTCGTACTCGTACTCGGCAACCAAAGTACTCAGCAGTACTTGGTACTCGGAAAAAGGTACTCGACTACAACACTGCCAATATTCACGGATTCCCCCAATTACAAACCAACAACTAACAGAAATTTCCAAAAATGCATCACTTGACTCATCTTTCAAAATGATCTCTTTTAGTCTTCAAAATGACAGCATGCCAGAAGGAATAATTTCACAGGGAGTTTAGTGTCATTACTTTAACCAAGAAAGCTTTTTAACAGTAATTTCATCAGTTACTTTTCGGATAGCTGCAAATGATCTACTCTACCTTTCCTTTAGGGAGCATCTCAAAAGTCGGAACGGTCGGGACGTTCCGCTGGGCACACTGGCCGTTCCATTGGAACGGTCCAACGGAACGCCGGGCGTTCCGCTGGGCACAGCTGCCGTTCCGTTGGACCGTTCCGTTGGACCGTTCCGTCGGACCGTTCCATACTTTTCCTGGCATATGTGCCCGGCGGAACTCTCCATCGGAATGGTCCGCCGGAACGTTCTGCTAGAGGAAATAATACTCGCCGAAGTGCAGATATGACGGTTTCCAACCAAGCGAGCTGGTACTCATCAACATTGGTTGAGATCGTGCATCTTTGTGTGGGTGTGTGGGTGTGTACGTGTTTGTTTACATGGTATACCTATGTACATGTACAACATGCTACGTATACAGCTGGGACGTGCAGTGTGAATGCGTGTACATGTACTGTTCACGCGCGCGTACATGTCCTTCCCAGGAAAATGACTGAAAAAGGCTCCAGTTGCAGTCGCGCGCGAATCTTACTGTTACTGAAGATGTGTCACAGAAGCAAACTTTTTTCCTGTTTGGGTCTCATGTTTTATTGAATCGAACCCTAGATTACTGTTAACTTTTTTTCACTGCAAATTTATAACATTAGGCCTAACTTATCTATTTCAACAACTTACCTCATCGTCATCTCAAACGAAAGAAAATCTATTAAGATGGGCACATGATACCCAATTACGGATATCCCATCTGGACCGTTCGCGTTCCCAGCGGAACGTTCCGACGGGCACATGTGCCCAGCGGAATGGTCCAAAGGACCGTTCCACTGGAATGGTGGAACGGTCCAACGGAACGCTCGCCGTTCCGACGGGCACACAGACCATTCCAACGCTGGAACTGTCCAATGGAACGGTCCAACGGAACGTTCCCGTTCCGACTTTTGAGACGCTCTCTTAAGACTTCTTACTAGCTCCCCTTGAACAAAGACCTGTTGACAAATCGGGGAACTGCCAACATCGGGCTAGATTAGGAGCTCATGTGGTAGAGCACTGGTACAGTATCCCGGAGGTACACTGCAGTACATGTAGGTTCAAACCTTTGTGTTTAATTTGACAAGATCCTCTCTGTTACATAATGTAGATAAAACATTGGTAAAGGGGGAAGTGGGGATTAACCAGTTCCCACCGGAGGCCGTGTATACACGCAACAGTTTTGCGGTATTCGGAACGGATGACAGATAAACATGCAGGGAGCGAGGCCGGAAATATGAGTGTGCTGCCCGAGGGTGATGGCTTCAACACGCCTTGCTTGAGGTCGAGTGAAAATAGATCCTGGGCCTCGCTGCCTTGTTCCGTTCTTGTCAAAATAATCCCGGCATGAACTGTTTAATAGGTTGTACATGTGTATTGTTTAGCAGCCCTTGTTAACATCTGATTGGCACCGTATCATGTTTTAATCCTATTTATTTCAATTCACAGGAAAGCAATGCTACACCAGATGACTACAGACCCACAGTACAGCAAGCCTGGCCTGAGCCTGCACAGGGAAGGACGACAGGGGATGACATTGACTGATTCCCCCATCACACCACTCAGACCCAGTAGACCCGCCTTAGGAGAAGTCGGTAGGTCAAAGTAATGAGTTCATCAGCGATTCATTTTAATCCTCCTACATGTACATGTACATGTACATGTACCCGGGTATGTCCAATCAAAATTCCCTGTTACCTATTTAGACCCTTGAGCATTTTAGAGTTTTGGTAGGTCCACATACAGTGAAATCTTGATAGTCAAACCTCAACTTCAAGGGAACAGGGTCAAAATTTGACTTAAGCAGAGTTTTCAGTTAAGCAGGGTTGAATATCATTGTTATACTACTGAAGGCAATGGATTCTTTGTTCGACTTAACAGTTGTTTTGAGTTATCAGAGGAACAGTTGTTTTGAGTTATCAGAGTTTGACTTATCGAGATTTCACTGTAGTAGCATTCATGGCATTATGATTTGTTATAATTTCAAGTTTTTGAGGCTTTTGAAGTGTAAAAGATAAGGTTTGAAGGTTTGCATGGTGAAGATAGCAATAAGATTGTGTTTGCTGTTGCACCATGTATAAACAAATCTCTTTTGTGAGTTTGTGAGATTCTGAAAAGAACCGGGGGAAACTGAACGTTTCGGACAGTATGCTCTGCCCTTCGTCAGGAAACTGTAAGAGACTAAGGAGGCTATACCCTCAGCATCTGAACTTTTGTTATGATTCATTTTTTGTTGGGGGAAGACGGGATATGTGTGAGGGAGTATTATTTTTTGTCAATTATTTATTTGTGTGAAGCAACCTTTGATTCCTTTCTATTTCATACAAAACAAAGCTCATAATTTGAAAAAAATGATTTGTCATGTTGATACTGGGAAAACATATGGGAGAGGATCCGTAACACGGCACACCCTCCCATCCATAGATCTTTTTTCGCTCGTACTGACCGCCCAAACAAAACGCTGGGAAGGGCTACATATAATTTCTTCAGGATGCATTACGTAATTTCTTGGAACCCTCATTGGATAGAATTTGTTTGAACAATTGAACTTGCGTCCATTGATTAAGTATTAATTAAGCTAGCCACAGTACTTTGCAACGTCAGTGCTTCCTTCACAAAATTTTGTGAAAGAGATTAGCCCTTCCCAGCACCCTGTTTGGGGTGGTGGGTACGAGCCAAGGCTCTTTTGTGGTCAAGTTGCTGTGGGCACCCCTATTCTCTACATGTACATGAAATGCCTGAACCGGAATGCAACATATTCTAAGGAAGGAGGTTGTTTGTGGTGCTCCAAGTAAAGTTACCATGACTGTACATGTACATGTTACTTTTAAATGCATTCATCTAAGGATTATCAATGCACCGAGGACTAAATTCACCCAATAAACTCCTTGTACTTTTCCCCCCAATGACAGATGCAGTAACAGAAGACGGAGCAACGGTCTTCAAGTTCCAGACCCCATCCATCAAATTTGCAGACGAATCTTTCACAACTTTCTGTGCCACTCCGCCGGGGAAGGAAGGCATTGTGGGCGCTACACCTGGGAAGAAGCTGGGTAAACTCAACCCTCTCAGCAGCAGAAAGTACAAGAGGTAGGGTCTTCCTTATGATGTATCTTTCTGGAACAAATGTGGTACATTTGTGCTCAATTATGGTATCCATCAAAGACGATTCGTCAAGAAAACTCTTATATTAGGGTAGAATGCAAATGTAAACATCAGGCTGTAACTTGAGGTTCTCCTCAGTTCTACGATGCTTTACAGGGTTCTATGGGATACCTTATAAGTTGAGTACAGTACATCATTTGTCATTTTGTGCATTTAAGGATGCTTAACAACTGACCTGATGAAGTTTCAGCTCAGTGAATGCTGTATATTCCGAGAAAAACAATATTCTATTCTTCATTTCAAAAGTTGCTGAGTCATGTTTTGAATTGCGCCCGAAATCAGCGTCCGGGACACGTTCTTATTCAGCTGATTGCAGCTAATTGATGTCGCGCGTTGAACTGACGAATCATAGCAAGCGTGGTGTGTCGTAACAACTTTCGCGCACACCAGTTCACGGCTTCGCCAAATTAAAGACGAAATACTAATGGAAATTTCCAAAAATGCGTCTTTATGTAATGGGGGTAGGGGATTCAAAAATCCTTGGATTGTTGGCGAGCTGAAAGAGAGAGACAAGAAACAGGGCGGTTGGAATTGATAGTAGATGGTACAGCACTAAAGCATGCTGGACCACACCACCCAAACCACTGCACCCTCATGTCCAGGGGTCACTCCACTTTCAAGAAGGGGGTCTTTCTGACATATAAACAATACTCTTGCAGGTGTGAGCCTAAACTAAGATAAAACTTAAAAGGAAAAAATAAAAAGTTGCGGGGGTGAGGCAATATTAGCCCAATTAAGGGGTAAGAAAACACAGGGCCCAATTAAGGGGCCAGAAAATTATACTCGTCGAGGACCAGTAGCCATAGGACTCAATTAAGGGGCCCTATTACATCTAGACGCATCTTTGGGAATGACCTTCTTTCAATGATTTCTTCAAAATGACAGCATGCCAAAAGAATGATTTCACAGGGTGTTTAGTGCCATTACTATCTAACCAAGTATGCTTTTCAACAATAATTTTGTCAGTTACTTTTTGGATAGCTGCAAATGACGGACTGTACCTTTAACCTCGAGCTACATGTACCACTTGTTTAATTTTGCACCCTTCCCTTACAGTAATTGGTAATTTTGTTTTACTATACACAGGCACTTGTGCCAGGGTCATTGTTCTTTATTTTAAAAAAAAATGTTCATGTATGTTGCACTGTGCTTATTTTTCTCTCATTTCTACAGACGCTCTGGTGCATTACATGCAGATGTCAGTACTCCAAAATCAGTTTACTCAAGTTACACTCCCAAATCGGGCAGTGTCTACCAATCTATAAAGAAGAAGCTCGGCCACAGACATACTCGCACACAGGTAAGGAGAGCAGAGTTGTTTGAATTACATGAAAGCAGCGTGAATTCCTGCAACAATGCCTTGTCAGATCTGCCTATTTGGAACTCCTGGTTCTGCATGATTTTTTTTGATTTACTACTGAAGCTCAGCCTCTTTCAAATCATTACATGTGGCCTAAACTTAGAGGGTTATAATCTAAGATATATACAAACTGGCCTTTCAACTGAAAGAAGTGTTGTTGTTTTTTAAAGTTATGAATTGATTTTCATCCTTGGCACTTGTAAAGTTTAGTGGTGATCTGACTTTGGATTGACTTTTGATTTGGCGACAACCATGGCTCATATTCTTGTTTTGTTTTATTAATTTTTTTTATTCAGCCAACTCCAATTCAGCTCAACGACATGCCAGATAAATCAGTCGGCTGGCGCTTGGCCAATCCTCCTGCACAGGAGGATCCAGCTGCACTAGACAGCCTGGCTCTCGGCAACTCACCCCACTTGAAGAGGACGCCACTCACAAGGAGAAGACAAAGACGACGGAAGACGCCAAGCTCCCCGGCGACTCTCTTCAGTCCGCGGCCAGCAATATCTCACCCAGTTCTGGAGCAGAGGTCACAGTTCACAGGCCAAATGTCAAGCGCAAATGATTCAGAATCCCCAAAGGTTGTAGTAGTTGATCTGAAATCCAGTCAGTGTTCCAAGACGTCTCACGACGATGTCTCTGATGTGTGTTTGCAAGACGAATGGAATCGGCCGATTGGCAAAGATGAGGATGGCAGCAGGGAGGGGCTTGCCAAGAGCGACGTGGATTCTAGAGACATGAATGAAGATGTGAGCCAGATCACAGAAAATGGAAGCTGTGGGTTTGAGTCTGCACAACTTCACAAAAAAGACACGGGATCCCTTAGATCAGACATGATAATGGACTTAACATCCTCTGATTCATCTAAGTTTGAGAGTCACACTGAAGCCACAGGACACAGACAGCTGCAGCAGTCTGTCAGTCAGAAGAGCCTGTCCAGCGTCCTGTCTCAAGTCAGCATGGATAGTACCAAATCCGTGTTCAGTGTGGAGATCGATTATGAGACGGCTAGTGCTCAGGCACTGTCAGAGGATGCTAATGATGTAACTGTACAAAATGATGAGACACTAAAAGATACACGTGGTCCAGTAGAATTGGAGTACAACTTTCAGCTTGATGAGGGTGATGCACAAGTACGTGTTACCGATAGTGTGCTTGAGGATGTTGATTGTGGCACATCAAAAATTGTTGGACAACACAGCAGATGTAATGATAATGATGAGATCGATGGGTTAAAAGAATCAAATGAATATTTGGCTCAGGCAGGTAGTATGCTGAGCCTGGACAGTGCAGTTAATGTTGATGGGAATGATGAACATACAGGAAGTCTAGACAGCTTGAAAACCACTGGGCAGTCTGGAAGACTGGTCAAGTCAGTGTCTGTTGACAGCGGCAAGGGGCTTTCCCTGGACAATCTTGCCAACTTTGATGAGGCCAAACTTCAGGAGGCCGTAGAGAAGCGCATAGCATCAGAGCGGGGCATCAAGTCGGCCCAGGATATCCCGCAAGGTCTGGTCAAGATGCTGTCGGAGAGGTTGTCCCCTGTGGAGGACGCCAGTGAGGAGTCTTCCTGCAGCGTCTCCAGCGAAGACAACCCCCAGTTCAGGGAGACTAAAGCCTTCTGGAAGCTGGCCAGGACAGGCCACATCTTCAACAAGAGTCTGTCAGACTCTCAGGTCAACTCCCCGGCCAGGAGAGCTGGCCCGACACTGCCCTCTCCAATGAAGTCATATCACTCTCAGGTGCACATCGCCAAGAGGGACCGGTTTGGGCAGTCAGCTAAACCAATGGGCAACACCTCGCTGAACTTGAGCAATGTCAAATCCAACATTGACATGTTCAACTCAATGTGCCAGCAGATTTCGCCAGTGAGAAACCTGCAGTCCAGATCAGTGCACAAAGGCAGCCAGGAAGCTGAGAAGTTATCGTCAAAGAGAGGACTTGCTGTACCAACCCCAGGTGAAACAAGTAAGCATGAGTCTTCACGAGTCCAGCCGAAGACCAAGCTTGTGAAATCAATCAGCATTGACAGTGGGATGTGCAATGTTGGTGGAGGTTCGAGCGTTCCAGAAATAAAAGCTTTCCGCAAGATAGTATCCCCTGACCACAACGATTCCTACGAGATGGCTCTGTCCCATGTAGCAGCGGTTGACATCCCCAGAGGCCTGCAGAATTCGAAACGTGATGAAGATGTGCTGAAGCCAGCCAGCAGCGAGACGGTGATCCAGTATGAGAATGCAGAGGAGATGCCTGTTCATCATGATGGCAGTCAGGACATCGACCAGATTCCAGAGCACCTTGCACCCGTTCATGCCCTCCACAATGAGGCACTTACCCCCTTGAAGCTGGCCTCCTCAACCATCATCCGATCACCGGGAAAGAAGGCACTCAAGATCAAGCACCGCTCACCTCTGAAATGCTTAAAGATCCCAAACAACCAGGACTTAACACCAACATTCAGAGAGACCAGAGCACACAAGAGGTACCCCTGCTCCCCTAAGAACCCTTTGTTCAGACAGCAGGCAAGTGCAAGACAAGAGAGGTCCCTCATACCAAATCATGTCCGAGATGACATGGATGTGGTAGAGCTATGAGGCTATTATAACAACATACATACATGAATGTACCTATATACTCCTTCATAGAAGCTGCTAAGCACACATGGTTTTGCTTAATACCAAGTTACAATGTAGGTGACTTTTTTCATCTGTATTTTATACATGTACGTGTGTATAAGATTAATTTGTGAACGCACACCCATTTTTGTTTTATGTAGACATTCCTTTGTTTTTGTGTAGTGAAGAAAACTTGGTACAAAAAATACCTTTACTTAAACTGTGAAAACTCTTTCAACCCCAAATTTGTTTTTTGATTTCCTTGAATGTTTCTCTTCATTCTGCGATGATCACCCTAACCCCCAAATGCCTCTAAACCTGTTTTCCAGAGAGGGCGAAACATTATGTGGACACGGCTTAATAGTCCACATAATTGTCCACTTAATAGTCGACACAACCTGCATTATGTGGACATCTTTTGTTCAAATGTCCACATGTGACTGTAAGACAAACTCACACACGTATGGCCTACCTTACATACCTAGTGTGGACATTCCTTTGTCTTTGTGTAGTTAAGAAAAACCGGGGGAAAAAAATTATTTTGCTCGTGCTGTGAATACTCTTTCAACCCAACTTATTTTTATCATGATTTCCTTGAGTATTCCTCTTCATTGTGTGACAGATAACACTCAAAACTGCCTCTAAAGCTGTTCTTCAGAGAGGGGAAACATTGTGTAGACGTGGGTCAGTCCACCAAACATTCACGCTTACTGCACCCTGTGGACCTCTTGTTCAGTTCCACACAAAGCATGCAATGTTAAAGCATCCAAGCCCACCCCCCCTTTTTGCACTTTATTAGTATAGCATCCTGAATGTTCAGTGTTCACTTTGTTTGGCTGCATGTTCAGCACCCGATTTCACGGAGCGCTGCGACGGGTCGCAACCCGACTTATGAGGTGTAACACGTCGCAACTCGTTTTATAATCCATTTCACGAAACTTGCGATGTGTTAACGCGTCGCAAGTTACGATGTGTCTATTGGTCATTACAAAATAAGAAGAGTCCTTTTCTTGGCCAGTTTTATACCATAAAAATACGTAAACGAAACTATAATGACGAGACAATATGTGTTAAGTTGTAAATAGAAAATGCATTCAATAATTATGAATTAGCCTGGAATATTGCAGTTGAAATTTCAGAGTACCCGGTAGCTAGATACGGTCCACTGGGAACTTGTTTTCCTTAACCATTGCATCACACGTCCGCCATTTTGTTTTACGTTTTGAACAATTTTGATAGATCTGAGTCATCCGACCACTCTTTGTTGAATATCAGATGACTATTTACTGTACGCTGACTAAAGACATAAAACAGTCGCTGAGTTGTGCTATAAATATACCTACTACGCGTCGCACCTACAACTTTTTTTTGTGACATGGATCGCAGGACATGTCGCATAGGGATACGACACGTCGCAGCACTGCGATACATTGTAAGTTGCGATGAGTTATGAAATCGGGTGCCGATGTTTTAGAAGCTGTGAAACTGATCTCCGTCTAAGTATCATTTTTATTTGCGACAGGGTATTGCATACAAAATTCAACACATAATATATTTAACCATTTGTATTACATTGTGCTTATTCACTAATCACTGACTAATCAATTAAAGTTTAACCCATGCAGTGCTCAGGCGGTTTCGGGCGCTAGGTGCCTTAACGGAAGAAATGCAAAACTTTTAAATGCAGATACATTGTAATTATATGCTGCATTTAGGTGTGTAGATTTTGTAAAGGATTAGATACTAACTTAATATAAAAAGCTATTTTTGGATAAATTTTGGATTGGATTTACTTATTTACACAATTGTACTAAAATTGATATGTACATTGTACCATTGTGTGAGTAATACAAGCTACGTGTACTATAAATGAAGTCTGAAGGAGGTTTGTGGATACACCATACAAAGGGAGGTGCATCAGAAGATATGAGAAGGTAGATTTTCAGCTGGGAAGATTCACATTCAGAGTAGCAAGCTTTTGGCATGTACACATATGTACATGTAATTGCATGCAGTGTACACACACGTTTGTACAATATGCACATTCATGTTACTTTGGATGAGAATGGCACAGAGACACCGGATCGTTCGAGCGATAGATACATGTACATTACCTGACATACAACATTAAAACACTTCATATAACCATTATTGCCTGTTATTCTGTGGATGTTCAATTTTAATGTAACAAATTCAGTGTGGACATTGTGAATTGTTTTTCTCTGCAAATATATATATCATTTGTGTTAATTCAATTTTTTTCTTTTGTGATTTAATGTGTTCTCTAAAGGTTTGGCTGTGTGATTATCAATTTTTTTCAGAGAGTTACCATGAAAACATCTGAAGGGTGACCCTCGTTATTGAGTGTAACTTCTATGAAAGCAACACTTCAAATTTTGATTTCAGGTTGCGAGACCTAGCTTCCATGTCTTATGTCTTACATGACACAGTGAAAGTGAATGTTCAACCCATTTCCTGTCCGGATTATTTAATTAGGAAGCTGCGTGTGTGTACTTTAATAATGCTATGAAACTTTGATCTGAAGTTTAATGGATTTTGTCGCTGTCTGCCCCTCAGCTGATATCACATGTAAATCATCTGAATTTGAAGTGATACAGATAAACGCTAGTCTCCAATTATTTTGTTCAAAATGTAAAATACTATTTACATTTGTAAATGGAATTTACAGTTTACAAAGTAAATTTGTTTGGGTGCTGAACAACAGACATGGACATCACTTTGTAAGGGTTATGGTTTATTTCAATTTCTCAAAGCTTGTGTATAACTTTGAATATATATAATAACTATTACAATAAACTGGGTTCTACTCCTACTGGCATAACATCGAAATTGGTGTCTACCATGTTCAGTATTCTTGTATAGTCTTTTGTATATCCCAGTTCAATCACGGATCCTCTACACAAGGATAAACGACTTCCCCAAATGTCTGGTTACATGCGTGATACGGCCCTTGAGCGTCGCGCATGTGCGAGACGCACATGCTCGAGACGCTCACAGTCGAATTTGTAGGGCGCCAGTTAGCTGTCGGCGCGTGCATTGTTCTACATTTTGTACATGTTCTATGCGCGGACGCTGCATATCACGCTTGTAGAAAATCTGCTCCGTACATTTTGTACACAAGCTCAGATGAGTCATTTATCCTTGTGTAGAGGATCCGTGGTTCAATTAAGAATTGAAAATAAACTTGTCCTGGTGTATGTACATGTTTGTTGTTTTTAGACAAGTACAAAGGTGCATGATGTATGCACATGTACTGGCAATTAATACATGAATGTACATGTACCAAAAATCACATCCAACACTGTACAATTAGAGAAACATGATCTGCAGTCCCCATCTGTCTCCCAGAATGCAAGGCCGCACAAAGTTGCAATACGGCAAATATGTGAAAGATTTTCTAAGTTTGGAGAAAGAAAATGGCAGCATGTACAGTAACCCAAAAAAAAAACCACACACAAAAAATGCACAACACTTAACTTACTTTGTGTATCTCAATAGCTTTCCTATTGGAATGAAAAATAAAAATGATATGAATAGGAATATTCAAATCACCAAAACTTCAAAAACAGTTGAAAATGCCTGCCAAAATGTTAATGGTACTGGTTATGTTCAGGTACATGCCTCTAAAACTTTAGGGAGTACATGTTCCATATTTAACCATCACATAGGTTTGATTATTAAAACAAATAGGAAAAAATGTATTAATATACAAGTAGCTCTACATATACACATGGGTTTGTAGTGTAAGCAATTACAATACATCATTATACAGTAACAATAACTTGATTTTTAGGCGCCCCCCCCCCAAATTTTTTTTTTCTTTCTATAAAACAATGAACACTACTAACTCCCCGAGTATATTTAGGGAAAGAACGTAGTATCCAGACGCCACTTTGCAGCGGTATTTCCCAACAAAATTGGAATTGTATTCTTGGTCCCAGATTCATGTCTTTTCAACAATGACTGACCTTTATTGAGATGATATATGGAGAAAAAAAGTGGCGTCGGGTTGCAACATTCTTTCCATATAACTTTCCATATTTAGCTTAAGACAGCTCAAGTTAGACCAAATCCAATGCGATGCAATGGTCCTATTGCTCATTGAACAAGTATCAGAGCATCAAGCCCAAAGAAAAGAAACAAAGTGGCTGCGCTGTACAGGAATGAATCGATCAAAATCCATCAACACTACATGGATTTGTTGAATAAAAGTGACATGGATAACTTGGCTATTCTATTTGACTGTCAAACTTGGTTGTAAAAAGGGACTCCATCTGGGGCAGTGTGATGCAAGATTTACACAGTGCATTGGGCTTGGGTGAACAAGAACATTTGCTGGTTAATAAAATAATATCCCAGTCCATTGTACACACCAATGGATTTCCCTTATTATACAATAGCAAGCACTGCCAAAATACCTGTTGCCAAGCAGACAGAACTTTTCATCATGATTACTAAATCACCTTCACCTTTTACAGTCTAGCCTTGGGCACAACCCAATATTGCCTTTATTTCTAAGCGTATACATGTATATATGTGACTGCAGTGAATATTATTTTGTACACACGTCACCTTTGATATCCAACTTCCAACTTTGATCCAAGTCCACTGTAAAAATGCTTGCACCTAGTACTTTATTCTTGAAAATTTGAACCGAAAACGCTTACTCTTGTGCACAATTGGTAACTGGAACCCACACTTAATATTAACCCTCCCATGCAAACATACATTTTGTGCAAAGTTGTCCAATCAAGTGACTGTTTTCACAAGTTAAGAGCTCCCAGCCTATATAAAGCAGAATTGACTGGCTGTGACTGTTTTGTAACTTGTTGCAAGCTATGCTTTGACTGTAGGCGATTGATAAGCCAGCTGTGCCTACGTCTTCCCAGCTTTGGTCTGTTGACTGAATATGACGCAGTCACAGTGCTTGCTTGAAATATGATCTGGCTGTTGATGACTAGCCTGAGTAAAAGGCATGGCAAGGGAAGAGGATTGATTTTTTGACTGTGTGACTGCAGGAGGGCTAATATTAAAGTGATGCACAGAAATACATGAACATGCAAGTATCAATGAACTGACTACTGATCATTCTTTCAGCATGTACATGTACATTGTAACAATCACTGCACTGCATATCCAAGAACACTTACATTGTAACACAAGATTCTCTGAGCACGCTGTAGTGGCACTAACTTTATGTTCTTCACTTTGTACTACCCCCCCCCCTCCAATAAAAAGAGTTAAATCTGCTAAGTTCCAAATGTATAAAGCCCTTTCAGTCCAGCTGCGACAAGTTGGTTAATTGCTTGAGGACTTTTGTTTGGCTTGTTTCTCGGATCTCCCCGGCAAGGAACATCTCATCCACCACGGAATACACTTTGTAAAAGTTGAAGACCAGGTCCAACTCGCAGACATTGTGGAAATATTCGTTAAGCACCTGAAGATGGCAGATAAAAGCACAGACACAAACACCTTACTCGAATGAACATCAAACTGGTCATTAGAAGAAAAAAAAGGTAAAAAAAATTCTAAACTGATTTGATCCCGCAAAATGGAGAGAAAGTCTGTGGAGAATTGAGCTTTCATGATTGTGTCAAACAGTGATGTTGTCCCTTGAGTGAAGGTCTTTTTAAAGATCTTTTTTTACATGTAGTTCAGCGAATTGCATTGTTGAAATAAACTACAGGTATTTTTTTCTATGAAGAAATTTTACTTAAATGCAAATTTTATAATTTGGTTTTGCCCTACACACGCGTTCTTGATGACTTGAATCCTCATTTTTTTTAACGAGATGTTAACTGCAATGACATGTCTAAGAAAAGATTTTACAAATATGGTTGTCGCGTACTTCACACGAAAACAAACGTGGAGCAAACTTCATGACATCCACGAATTCAGTTTAATAATGATGTATTTTCTATTTCCATGATAAATTTTCTTCTTTTAGAAATCATGTGAAGTGTTAAGCTATGTGGATTTAGAAAGTACATGTACAAACTCTCACTGAACAGAGTATCTAGATGTTATTAACGCAAATTTTAAGAAATGTAATAAAAATAGACTTGAAAGTTCACCCTCAACACAGAAACAGAAAGTTGATAACATTATCCATGCAATTGCTTAGAAAGTCTTTTAGAGTGGATTAGTGTACAAATGGATATGAATTTGTATCATATCTTGATGCTCAACATGCTAGCACAGGCATTTTCCCTCACAAATTTAGGTACTTGTAATATGGACTCACCTCTACAAAGTTATGTATTGCCTCCAAGTATGATAAATTGTTATCGCCAACATCCACGCATATGCAGAAGTAGAGACCCGCATATCTTCTATAAACAATCTTGAAATTACGAAACTGTGAAATAAAAATATAAACCAAAATAGGTTAACAACTGAACAAATCAACTGATGTCGGTATAGACTGTAGAAGAACAGTGTGACCACTCACTTGGACACAAGAGCAGACTTGTAGCTACATTTTGTACGTGAACTCAGTGAACGTTTGGCCTCTCACAATTTGGCCTCTCACATTTTTTTTGCTTCCAATTTTCATGTTCAATTTAGTGGTGGGATTTAAATCCAGATTTTTTTTTAAAACTCGGTTGGAATTAAACTATTCATTTTCAATCTTGGATATTTGAAACCATCCTTAAAAAAGTTAAGCTTTCTTTTTTGTGTGACACAGGCTAAAGAAAAGAACTATAACATTCCCTAATTTGCTCCATGTTCTCCGTTTGTAACTGCATTCACTTGCTAGTGGTCTTCTTGTAAATGAATAGCCTGCCCATTCGATCTATCAGAAGGTTCCAACCCATTTTTCAACATTACAGCTCTGAAGTGTTTTGTAAAGGCCCAGTGGTCATTGAATCCTGCAAACTGTAATCAGTCATTGGGAGGGCATTGCATGCGGCGCCTCACTCGTCACTTTTTGTTGGCATGACTGTGAGCTGGATGGGAAGCGCCGGTGAAATTTGATGAATGGTATTTGGTTTGAAAAAAAAAATTGGATAACTGGATTACATAATCTTTGATTTCTCCCACCACTAGTACTATTCGCTCTTTTCACACTTCTGCCATGTGCATGCACAGCCTCGATCTGGCAACTTTACACAATAAATATAGCCGGTTCAGTGATTCCCGTGTCGGGGTCTGAACCGACTATTTTTATTGTGTGAAGTTGCCAGATCGAGGCTCTGCATGCCCAATGGCGGAGCGTGAAAAGAGTGAATTCCATGTACAGTAAACTCCGGCTAAGACGGCACTCTCGGGACCAGAGAATTTGTGACGACTTACGCGAATGTCGGCTTCTGCTGCAAGTTGTCATTTTGCCGACTTATACAAATACACAAATTGAATCACGGAGTGAAAAAAATAGATTGAATTAATGGCCTATATGCGCATCTGTATCTGGATCATGCAAACAAGATTCATGGCTAAATGTCAAAGGCTTTGATTTACCCTGGTTTATTTCTACATCCATGGTTGATTCCAGCAAATATATCCTCAATGTTTATCATCACAAGCAGGCTGTGGTATTGATCACAGAAAGTCATGCATGTACATATATGCGTACGTACGAAGCCAGGACGGCGTGGCCGGCTAGCGTTAACAGTGGTACGATATACAGATCGCTTGCATACTGTACAGCCATGTACATGTAGTGTACATTGTGCACGTACGTACGTGTACAGTCACGAATTAAATGTGTGCATGGTACTGGTACCCCCAAAATGAACAGAGCGCATGCTTGCAGTCGTGAGGGGGTACTGGTATTGATGGTACGGAATGGACATGTACTTCGTGTAAGCGAACGATGCACACAATGTACAGACTGTGCATGAAACAGTGTACACGTGCGATTAGTGTACACGTGCTGGCCGATACATCAATCACGGGCTGTGCCATTGATAAACAGATGTCAGTTAGCAGTGTGTGGGACTTTTCACTCGACACTTCTTACAAACCGCAGAGCACGATGCCGACTTACATGTATACAGAGGAATTTGTGTGGTTTTGAGGAAATGGGACTGAAAGTAACACGCCGACATAGGCGAAATGGCGGCTTACAAAGGCCGACTTAGAAATGAAAATGTCAATGGAAATGCATTAGAGACAATTGGGACTTTCGTCAGACGGCCGATTTAAGCGATATGACGGTTTATACGATGTCGGTTTAGCTGGAGTTTACTGTACATGTTTGCTTTAGCAGCCAAAATTACTCTAAAGAACCAATATAGGCTTTGTGCATAAGCAGTTGATGGCGCTTCGTGATACAGTTAAAGACCGGGTGACTGCTCTATGTTCCGACACCCCTTTGTTCCGACAACCCGCACATAAGATTGTATTTTTTGTCCGATGAGGGCGCTTTATTCAAGTTTTTTTGTGTGTAGAGTGTATGTAGCTACACACATACCAGTCCAATTTTTTGGGTCCCATATGTTGCCCCAAATGGTGTCGGAACATAGGTGTGTAACCAAAGACCGTGTGCATCGGTTACTTTTTGTAAACTAATTTTATCCTGAATGTGCAAAAACCCATTGCATCTTAGCGCGAACGTGAGGTGTTGTCGGTATTCATTCCCAAGTCACTCCCAGTGGTCTCCCTGAAATTTCTCTTTTAAGCAAGCACTAAATGCACAGAATCCTAACTGTACAATATGGATTTTGTGGACCCTACTGTGTTTATTATAGAGTGTGTCCCAAAAAAGTGTCCATCTGACTATTTTAAAAATAACAACAAAACCATGTGGTCAATTTTGAAAATTGTTGGTTGTGCAGATAGTCCTAAGCCTTGGCCTCAACCCCTAAGAGGTTCATTTAATTTCAGTAACACATCACTGCACAATTGTCAACACAAAGTCAAGTTCCTTGCCTTAATCAATTTCAGTGCCCTGCTATGTCAGCTGTGATAAAACCTGCATGTTGTGAAAAAAAGGCTGATGTGGTTTGGGATTGGAATCATTTGCCCTTGAGCATTAAACTGAGGTCTTGCCATGAGGTTAATGATTCCAATCCCAACTGCAGCCCTTTTCACAACGTGAAGGATTTTACACAGCTTACTTAACACAGTACTGAAATTGAATAAGGCAAGGAACTTGGTCACAGTGTCCAAAAATGTTGTTGTGATCAATTGACGATTGTGAAGTGATCCATGACTGAAATTAAATGAAACTCATAGGGATTGAGGCCAAGGCTTAGGACTATATGAACAACCAACAATTTTCAAAATTGACCACATGGTTTTGTAGTTATTTCAAAATTAGTTAGATGGACACTTTTTTGGGGACAAACTGTAGTAACAATTTACTCTCATGCTTTTCACAGTTGTGTTGTGCAATGTACTTACTTCTACAAAGTTGGTGTGCTTGGCATCTCTGACTGTGACCAGGGCATGCACTTCCTCGATCAGTTTCTGTTTCTCATCGTCGTCAAAGGACATGTACCACTTGGCCAGCCGCGTCTTGCCGGCACGGTTCTGGATCAGGATGAAGCGAATCTGCCCAAAGAGATTCAAGCCACCGATTAGTTCTTATTTCACCAGACTTGGATGGTGCAGTTTGGTTGGCTTCAAACTGCCTTACCTACATGTAAATCTCCCACAAACCTCTGCAATGCACTGAAGTGATATTGGTCACATGTGCTGCAAAGTGCCAGAGAAACTTGCTCCTAGATTGAGTTGGGAAATAGTATACTTAGGGCATAACAAACTGACCATGGATGTTTCTTACGAGATACATTTATAAAGAGCAGCCAAATCAACACATATCAATCATATCTGGATTTGTTCCCGTCATAGGCAGCATACCCACTCCGCGTGGGAAACACTTTCGACTTACAGGTAGCATTCAGACTTTTTTTGACAGTCTTCATTCAATTTACTCTTTTTATTCCCCTTGGAGGCTTTTCTTATAAAAGGGAATATACATTTGTATACATGTAGCACCTGGACTGTGTAGCCACTGATTGTCATTTCTTTCTTTTTTCCTTTTTTTTTTGGGGGGGGGGAGGGGAGAATGTTTGAGTTGCAGGCTATGCTGCAAAATAGTATGCCAGATCAAGTCAAACTGTTGAAAAACACGAATTGTTGGATGTACATGTACTACAAAAAGATGTACATCGATCATGGAGGACGAAGGTTCCCCCATGGTACATATACATAGTATGATGTAGGGTAGCAATGCACAAAAATTGCCACTGGCAGTATAGACCCTTCTCACTGTCATAGACAGCTATCTTCATAGGAAAATTACAACTGCGTGTTCAACGCCATCAGGTGCATGTGTGTGCAGTGTGCAAAATGTTCTAAACACGCACGTAGTTTGCTCCAAATTTCTTTGAAATACGGCGCAAACAAATGCGCGCCATGAACATTTGATGCCCAAAATGCCGATGCACATGGCAATCTGTAGGAAGTGACGTCATTTAACCCTAGCTCCCTTGGCCTTTTTGCTAGGATGTAGCCTCAATCCTGCAAAATCCTCCAATTGGCCTCATTCATGGAAAATAGCATATAGCCTCAATCCTGCAAATTCCTCCATTATTTATTGAATATGGTCTATGGATGGGTGACCACTGCCTGAATCCTGCAAAATCCTGCGGCAGTGACTGTCAATATGTTGAGGCTTGGCCACTGACATCCTGGAGCAGTAAACATTTGATAGGCGCATTACAATTACATTAAAGGGACACTGCATCCTGGAATGATCCCCATTGAGCTACAAAACGCGCTTTAAACGAAATGCTGTTAATCTGAAAGAACATTTAAAAGTAGAATATAAACATCCACACAACTATCCTTTAAAAACTGGGCCTTTTGGGGTTCTTGTGCTAGGCCTATGCGTGCGAGAACGACTTCTGGGCTCCACTTTTATGACCCCCAAAAGTCGGGTTTTTCATGCTAGGCCTAGTTGTGGTTCCAGCAATAAAGTGTAAGAAACCACATTTGTGCATTGGTGCTGTGTGTAATTTTATGACATAGGCCTACACAACGTGTATCGTACATTAACTTAAACGACAGGAAAAACGTTTGCGTACTCCGATCTGTCGTGTCTGATATAAACAGCTGCGTTTGTTCGTCCTTTCTCGGGAACGGTAAGACATTAGGTTGGTCTCCTTTCAACCAGATGTTTGAAATAGTTTAGGAAAAAGTTCTATACTCGATCGCCACTTTTTTCAATTAATTTTCTAGCGCCAAAAGTTACATCTTTTATGGTTATTCCTCCACTTTCCCTCCTCTACTCTCACCCTCTCCTTTCCTTAATTTCTATTTATCAATCAGTCAGTTATTTCATCGGGATTCGAACCCCGGACGCTTGCTTGATACACGAGACTCTTAACCGCTAGGCCGTGCACGATCGCTGTTGCAATAATCAATCTTTGGACGCATTTGAAGTATCCATCGAAATAAACTAAATATTCATGAGAAAATAAATATTCATAATGACGTATTGCACTATCATTGGCCGGCTCATGCGACGTCATGGTTATCGATGTCATGCGTATAACCAGACTGGGACCGTGAGTGCATAAAAACGTGCAAAATTACTACTGACATTATTTTACTCACCACTAGGCTAATTAATGCCCACACAACACATATATCAAAATGATATAGTTGCAAGCATGTCACCTGCGAAATTTGAGACCTTAAATCCAATTTTAAGGCAAGTTTTTGGCAGTTCAAAACCCATCCACGTCAATCTCCATGCTCTGGAAATGTGTGTGTGATTCCCAATGTATTCTGGGTAGGTGTAGGTATAGCCCGACTGCGTCTGGCCGTACAGTACTATCGCAAGCTCTGTAGTACGGCTAGACGCCCAATGCTTCCAAAAAGACTGAATTTTTTGGTCCGCTGATGTAGCGATTTTGCTACAGATTTCGATCGAGATTATCTTTTCATCCAGGACAAAAATTTCCAAAGTTCAGGTTCTTAGTCGTAGAGCAACTCATACCTTTTCGAAAAAACGTTCTTTGGTCTCAATATTTTCATCCATCTGGCCAAAAGACGACTTTCAGTCATCATCTTCCACAAATATCGTCCCGAAAATGCTCCCCATGCGATTTCAAAATGGCGGCTGCGCTGTAATGTATGCATTATGCGAGCGCGCTTGGGCAAGATAATGAATATGCATCATAGCTTATGACGTTTGTCGGACACTCGGCGCGGCTGGCCATACAAACACGAGGTCATGATCTAAACAATGCATATTCATTATCTTGCCCAAGCGCGCTCGCATAATGCATACATTACAGCGCGGCCGCCATTTTGAAATCGCATGGGGGAGCTTTTTCGGGACGATATTTGTGGAAGATGATGACTGAAAGTCGTCTTTTGGCCAGATGGATGAAAATATTAAGACCAAAGAACGTTTTTTCGAAAAGGTATGAGTTGCTCTACGACTAAGAACCTTAACTTTGGAAATTTTTGTCCTGGATGAAAAGATAATCTCGATCGAAATCTGTAGCAAAATCGCTACATCAGCGGCCAAAAAAATTCAGTCTTTTTGGAAGCATTGGGCGTCTGGCCGTACTACAGAGCTTGCGATAGTACTGTACGGCCAGACGCAGTCGGGCTAGTGTAGGTAGAGCCTTGCAGCTTACTTGTTTTTTAATCGATAGCCAAATAAACATAGCGCCCTCTGTTAAAAAATGAAACATTCTACATTCACTCAGATCAACAAGAGGGCGCTGTTTTATCTACACGATGAAAATGTTCTAGCTAGGGAGTTTTTTTGCACAATGCATTGCAGTACACATCAACGTGATGTCTCACGTTTGGATTTCGATAACTCTCTGCAAAATTAGAATTAAAAGCTGAATTTTTGGTGATGCAATGCTCACAACAGCAACTTTGCGAGGCAGAAGTTTGGGAGATTATTGAAGAAACTGTAGTGAGTAAGAAGCTTGCAAATTTGATTCACACTGGTTTTATTATGCAGCACAAACTTTTGCACGATATGGATACCTTAGGTTTTGGGACTCTCATACACAGTATTGAGAGTCCCAAATTTTCGTAAAATTAATGTACCGCTGTTCCAGACACTTCAATCAGTTTTGACCGGCTGCTTCAACTTGGTTCTGCACGACGTGTGCATCCAAAAATGTGCTCTAAAAACACGTTTTTCCTAATTTTTTTTCACCTTAAGTTAACACAGCTTCCTGGATTCCTCTTGGTTGAAATCACAAGGTGAGGTGACAATTAATATGTTTGGCAGCAGATAAATTGACGATCGAGTATGGAACTTTCCCCATAGTTTAAGTAAACAATCCAAACCATGAAAATTTCGTGGATTTCGGAGTGCCCCTTTAACATTTGTACACCAGTACGAGTAGGACACTAACACTGACTGACCATTGCATTCAATGATTGGCATTTGTCAAAATTGGTTTGTTTTTTCTCATGGAAATCACCGACTATTACACAGAGAAAAAAAACTCAAAACTCCAGAATACGTTCCTGAAACATTATGACATAGAAAGCAATAAAATAAATACATCAAAATGAGAATTAAAATGTTATTTTACCATTATGATCTGTGGGATTCTGCACCACGACCGTCCGCCACCTTGCAAATATCATCCGCCCTCTTAATGGATGGTTCGATTAATTTAAGGGGGTGTTTTAAGTGGTGCGTAAATCTACTCCTTATTTAAATATACATTTTTCGTCAAAATGGAAAAATAAAGACGTGCAAATATTAAATTTCATTAAATTAAATTGATTATTCGTGTGTTTAGAAGAAATAATATTTGGTAAAATTAATAAGAATTGAAGTAAACTTAATGGACTATTTTAACCTTTCCTCTTTCAATGTCGAACGTTCCTCGTTTCGGTTCGTTTCCGTCCGTATGTTGTGTGATAGTTACTCCAGTAAAGTTGCTCAAAATGGCTGCGATTGAAGAAACTCGCACACGTGTGCGAATGCTAGAGCATGAAATAGACAATGTGGGTAACTCTTTCCATATTATTGTGAATTATGCATCTTTAACATTTGGAGGATTGAAAAAAACGTGTACACTATTAACGTACAAATGTACATGTAGGCCTGTATACATGTAATGTATAATCTAGTACTGGCACTGTAGCACTTTTTAGTAGCAGTAGCAGACGACAAAATTGCAATTTGCATTGACTTATGTGCAGCTAGGCCCGGCCCCTGGCCCTACATCATTTTTGTACATGTCTTAGCCGACACTTTGTTGTTGTAAATTAAAATTCTACATAAATTTAATTAGGCTAATTGCTAGCTTGAGTAACTCCAGCTCTAATGCCTATCGCATTACTAAACATGCTAAATACTTAGTCCGAGTAACTTGGACCCAACTTATCGCCTTTTTTAACATTTGGACATGGTCTGGCGATAGACCATGTCCAAATGTTAAAAAAGGCGATAAGTTGGGTCCAAGTTACTCGGACTACTAAATACTAGGCCTATTTAAATGCCAGATTACGGAATATATATTTTTTTTGGGGCTCTGGAGGATTTTTATAGAGTCCGAAATTGCTAAACATGTAGGCCTAGGACTAGGTCTGATTCCCATCTCCTGAATACAAAGTCACAACAACAATTGTTAGTAAGGCACCAGACAAAGTTTTGTCACGGTAAGACTAAGTAAGAATAACATTGGCGATCGTGTAGAGTAGGGCCCCTGTTTTGCCTCAATCAAATGAGAGTCAAGAGTGTTTTTTATTACTCAAAAATGACATTTTCAATCATCCTAAAGTATATCTTTATCTATGACATACCTGTATGTTCTTAATGTCCCCAACTAGTTTGGTAGGTCAAATAATAAAAGTGGATTTTATTCCCTTATAAGTTATAGGAACCGGGCCCGTAGATACACGATTGCCAAAACATTCACTGCGCATGTTCATTGCAATGCCTAAGAGCGACAAAAAAAATTAGGACCGGTTCACATTCAGATGTTCACTGCCTATCAAAGATCAAGGTTTATCATAGTCATAGAGGTACATGTATCTTAAGAATATTGGACATGTTGGAAATTTGTTCCATCTTTTTTTTATTATGATAGGCATAATTGGTGTATGTGATTTTACCAGTTGCTCTTATTTGTCCAATTTATAGCCCCACAGCTCAGATTTTCCTGGTAACTATGTGGGTTTTGATGACAGCTGGAACCACGAAAAGTTTGTGGAGGTACGTTCATTATTAGTCCAGATGGGTCTGTAAGCAATGCTACTTCGACAGTGAACTACGTCACTCTGTTTGATTGACCCTAGCTAACCACCCCAACTGCATCAAAATCCATCCCCCCATTTTGATGGAGTATGATGGACTTGGGCTTAATGGCCTGAAGCAGTGCTAGGGGTATCCGATTGATTTTGCCTAGCTTCCTGTACTGCTATTGGGATAAAACCCATGTGCAGCGAGTCCATGAATGTCAACCAGTGCGTCAGTGGTGGATTCCATTATGTCATTTACAGTTTTGTATTGGACGCACAGTGATTGATGGATTTTGATGGACTTGGTCCAGTTCCTAGTAAAAGACGCTAGGGAGTTAGGGTTAAAGGTTCAGTGGAAAACCAGTCCTCAGAGTCTTGCCAGTGGATGTAGTTTCTCTGATGTTCCTGTGTTCAATTTCAAAGAACCTGAAATCTCATTGAGATATGCCATAGTAAATCAAACTAGGTTTTGCCCTTCACCGATGTATATTTTCGTATATGCCATAGTATTTGTATAAAGTTCTGACCAGAATAAGTAGCATTTGTGCTGAAAGAACACTTAGATTTTCTTGACACTTTACAACTCAAGCAGTCCACTTTTCCTTTGATTAAGATCAAATAACCCAGCATTGCACATTTCCCCTTCACCATCATTACCTTATTTTTTAATACACAATTGAAATGTCATCATTTATTTGAACATTTCTTTGTACTTCACCACCAAATTCGACAGAAGAAATAATGGAAATGTTAGAATTGTTAAATCCTGCTACTTGTACTCTGAATTCATCAAAACCCTCATTAAAGGGAATGTACATCATTGGCTTTTGCTGTAATTCTCAGAAATGAACTATTTGAGGGGTTAGTATAATAGATCAAATATTGTTTAATTGACATGTTTGAAGTTTTGTGTTCGAAAATGCTTGAAAAACCAAGAAAAACAAAACTGTTTAAGTAGTCTGGTTCCCCGACTCCACTAAAGATAAAATGGATCAATTTATAGATGTCGGAAAATTGTAAGAAAAGGGAACCAGTCTAGCTGGCCTGCACCCGTTCATGAACATGTAACCAATAGCAAACAAAATTTGGACTGAAAAAAAAATGTAAATTTGGAGCAGTAGTTGAAAAATAGTTAGGTTTTTCCAACGGTGGTCGGCCGACCACCGTTGGAAATGTATACAAAAATACCGTTTTCTTGAAAATGACTCGACACCAGGTGCCATAATTTTACAGGATGCTTTAGACTGTCATTGACCAACATCCTAGTAAGGTATTTCGTTAAAACTTGGTAGTTTTATTTTTCGATGTTTGCAAATGTTGTATATTCCCTTTAAGTTTATCTCCCTTAGCCTGAAACATTAATTAAGAGATTTGCTTCACAGTCTCTGCTTTAGTAATGATACACACAAAGCTTCATACATTGTGTGCATACATGCACATTTCAATTTTGTGCCATTTGGTGATTCGAGGTTTCTATCAAAATGGAATGAAGATTACGCAATTCTTGAACCCTGATTCCCTTTTTGTTGTTCAGAATTTCCACATTGACATTGTGCGTCTGACCGACACAGAGATGGAGTTCGACATGGTTGGCATCGATGCTGCATTAGCCAATGCGTTTAGGAGAATACTGCTGGCTGAGGTATCAAGTGCTGTAATGTTTCCCTAAAATGTCACAAAATTTTGAATCAATGATAAATATTAATAACGCAATTAATAATCAAAGGTATTAAAGACAGCAGTGGTGTGGAAACATCCTAGGAAGATTGTCAGCTTAAAATAATAATATAGGTTCTTATAGAGAGGTTAGTAAGCACTTTACATTGTTATTACCCCTAATCATTGGGCCAATGAAACATTCCAAATACCATCTCAGTTCCCTGAGGAGCATACAGGTCAATGCTGCCATTTCGGCGCAAAGCAGCTAGAATCGACCACAATAACCATCTCTGCCCTCACAGGTACCCATTTACTCCTGGGTGGGGAGAAGCAATGAGTGACAAAGTGCCTTGCCCAAGAACACACGCACCATTACTTCTAAATGCCGTCATTTAGAAGAAAATTTAAATTGTACAGTGAATGTGACTAACTTAATAGTTTACAGTTTTGTTGATTGACATAAAATGATAAACTTGTTATTAGAAAAGAAAACAATTGTGAAATGATGTTTGGCTGGAATACCAAAATTATGCCAGGACCTTCGTTTACGGAGTACTTCTTTCCTACTTCTTCACCTACATGTAATATTGAACAGCTGCAGCTATTTATTAAAGTGTGAGCGCTAAATGCAAAAAAAAAAAAACCTCATGCATGCTCTATCTATTTCTTCTCAAATCCTAGGAGAGATCATAAGTTCATCGTAACTGTCTGAAAGACACTGAATCTCACTTAATCTCTGCTTCTTTTTTCTTGCCCAAAATAGGTACCGACAATGGCCATTGAGAAGGTTTTCATGTACAACAACACATCCATCATTCAGGATGAGATCCTGGCACACAGGCTGGGACTGATACCCATCAAAGCAGACCCGCGGATGTTTGAGTATCGACAGGAGGGTACGTATGTTAGAGTGGAGGGGCTTAGCTGGTGGGCGGGGGATCTTACGTGTACTACGCAGGCTGGGGTTGACACCCATTGAGTTCGACCCACAGGTGTTTGAGTTTGACTGGAGGGTATATCGGAGGGGAGGGGCTTAGCTGTTGGGAGGTTGGATCTTAGCTCAAAGGCTAGGGCTGATACCCATCAAGGCAGACCAACGAATGTTTGAGTATCGACAGGAGGGTAGGTATGTGAGAGGGGAGGGGCTTAGCTTTTGGGAGGTGCGATTTTAGCTCATAGGCTGGGGCTGATACCCGTTAAGGCAGACCCATAGATGTTCGAGTTTGACAGGAGGGTATATCTGAGGGGAGGGGCTTAGCTAGTGGGAGGGGGATTTTATTTCACAGGCTGGGGCTGATACTCATCAAGGCAGACCACGTATGTTTGAGTATCAACAGGAGGGTATTTCAGGGGAGGGGCTTAACTGGTGGGAGGAAGATCTTTACTCACAGGCTAGGACTGATACTCGTCAAGACAGACCCACGTTTGTTTGATTATCAGCAGGATATTTCAGGGGGAGGGGCTTAACAGGTGGGTGGGAGATCTTTACTCACAGGCTAGGACTGATACTCGTCAAGACAGACCCACGTTTGTTTGATTATTAGGAGGATATTTCAGGGGGAGGGGCTTAACTGGTAGGAGGGAGATCTTAACTGACAAGCTGGGGCTGATACTCATCAAGGCAGACCCACAGATGTTTGAGTGTCAACAGGAGGGTATTTCAGGGGGAGGGGCTTAACTGGTAGGAGGGAGATCTTTACTCACAGGCTAGGACTGATACTCGTCAAGACAGACCCACGTTTGTTTGATTATCAGGAGGATATTTCAGGGGGAGGGGCTTAACTGGTGGGAGGGAGATCTTTACTGACAAGCTGGGGCTGATACTCATCAAGGCAGACCCACAGATGTTTGAGTATCAACAGGAGGGTATTTCAGGGGGAGGGGCTTAACTGGTGGGAGGGAGATCTTTACTGACAAGCTGGGGCTGATACTCATCAAGGCACACCCACAGATGTTTGAGTGTCAACAGGAGGGTATTTCAGGGGGAGGGGCTTAACTGGTGGGAGGGAGATCTTTACTGACAGGCTGGGGCTGATACTCGTCAAGGCAGACCCACAGATGTTTGAGTATCAACAGGAGGGTTCTCAGGGGGAGGGGCTTAACTGGTGGGAGGGAGCTCTTTACTGACAGGCTGGGGCTGATATTCATCAAAGCAGACCCACAGGTGTTTGAATATCAACAGGAGGGTTCTCAGGGGGAGGGGCTTAACTGGTGGGAGGGAGCTCTTTACTGACAGGCTGGGGCTGATACTCATCAAGGCAGACCCACAGATGTTTGAGTATCAACAGGAAGGTATTTCAGGGGGAGGGGCTTAACTGGTGGGAGGGAGATCTTAACTCTGGCTGGGGCTGACACTCATTAAGTCAGACCAATGGACGTATTGCCGCGGTGATTCCTACCTCATCTGTCTTCTTTTTTTGTACAATTCCTCTTGTCAGGTGATGAGGAGGGAACAGCAGAGGATACCATTGAGTTTCAGCTGAAAGTGAAATGCACCAAGAACCCCGGGGCTGACAAGGATGCAACAGATCCTGACGAACTCTACAAACACTCTAAAGGTAGTAGGGGGATTCTTACCTTGCCACTAATCTGTGGTATAGATGCTCATGCAGAGAGCAGCTGTGATATGCAGATTTGGCTATTAGTTATGCAAGACCACCATCTCTTGACCTCCAGATTTTGACTAATCAGTGGGCTAAACAATAATTTTCATTAGGCCGATGACACACCAACCTTTCTTTCCTGTAGCCAGTGGGGAGCTGGACAAATTTAAAGCGCCTTCTCTTTTAACAATGCACTGAGTATTCTTCTGTGCTGCTGTCAGCATTGAAGTTGATGCGCGAAGGGAGCTCGGGGCTGATGGAAAATACATCTCTACATCTGAATCATTTGTACATTTGTACAGGCTGCTATGGGCTCTGTGCGCAAATAAAGAGGGCGCCCTTTTACCTAGCAATGACGTCCCATGGGCGGGTCATTTAGCTGGTTGGCGCGCACCGTTCTGTACTTTGTGGGTGACGCATGTACACCAGGGGATTTGTATGTACACGCAATGGTACGGCTGCGCGTCGCGGCAAAATTGCAGTCAGGCAAGATGGCATCGGTCAGTCACCCCCAACTGTACTTTCTTTGCCGGTGAGGGGGTACTTGTGAATGGAGCGGATAGAGCTGATGGTTATAAAACAATCAACAGCCTTGTCTTTTCTTGTAGGGATTGCTTTACAATTTCTAAAGTCAGCTCTTATTGGATGGCACTTAGTGTTTAATCAAATTTCATGCCAACATGTACACATATTATACATGAGCTAAGAGGGAATGTTTCATTTAACCGGTTCACGTTGGATGACTTGTATACACGCAAAGGTTTTGCGGTATTCGGAACGGATGAAGGATAGACACACAACGAGCGAGGCCGGAAGTATCTGTCTGCGACCCCCTCGCAGCGAGCGAGCGAGGCCGGAAATATCAGGGTGTGCTACCCGCAGATGACGGCCTGAACCCGTCTGGCATCGAGGTTTGTGAAAAACAATCCCGCGCCTGGGTCCGGTCAGTGTCGAAATTATCCCGGCGCGAACTGGTTAAAGGACCCTAAAAACAAGAATATTAAAAGAGAGAATAATATAGTGATTGTCTTGTTTTTGTTTCATTGCTCAAAGTGACTACAGAGTACCTGAAGTGGATCCCCATTGGCAACCAATCCGAAATGGTAAATGTGGTTTTCTTGTAATTTTTTACTGCAGAGTTGAAGTCAAGTCATTTTTCTATTCGTTTCAAGGTTCATAGATTTCTGAAAGACAAATCACTAGTTGCACGTACTTGTTTTTCCCAGCATTGTCAATGAGTTGATCACAAGTTAAATCAAGTCAGGGCACAAGTTACAGGGGATGAACACTGACAAGAGAAATGTGTTTGTCTGTGTTCATTTGAATAGCTTGCTACGTTACTTGAGAATGTATGACTTGCAATGACTTGATTATAATTCTGTTACATTTGTGCAATTCAAATTCTGAAAGAATGTAGTATCCACTTGCAGATGCCACTTGAGCGGTTGTGTACATGTGCACATTTCATGGTAAAAAAAATCCCTGCTTTAAATCCACTAGTACACTGCATAGGGATATCACATTTTGCAACACGTATGCCAACTTTGAGGTGAGCTAGAAACCCAACAAAAAATATGCCCTCAATTTTTGGATATTTTGTAAAAAAAACATGGTGTGGTATAATATCCATCCAAGTTCGTCTTAGAGTCACATGATCCACATTGTCGAATTCAAGGTCAAAATAAAGGTCAAAAAGTCATCATACTTCAAATAACTCCGACCAAAAAAAATTTTGTAAGTTGTAACCAACATTAACAAATTTGGCTCACAGGCTGTGGAGATATGGTAATTTGAAAATTGGCGGCCACACCCATTTTGACCGATATTGCCAAACAGTGGCGGGGGGAGTAGTGCAAAAATCGTTTGGCGGAATGGCGCTTAAACTTAAAATTTCAGCTTTTTCTGCCTAAATTGCCCCATATTTGAAGGGGTTGGGGTTTAAACTTCTAATTTTTTGGGGTGATTTGATACGGAATGACCCATTACAATAATGTCAGAGTAGGGAGTCGACCCCCCCCCCCCCCCAGATCCGCACCTGTCATCAGAATTCATCCAGTCAAGTGACAAGATGTAAAATGTGACAGTACTGAAATCAGTCTTGTATCTCTTTAAGTACTAAAAATTAGTGAATGATTGCAGAAGTAGCTGCTGTTACATCATATTTGAACTGACCAACCGGTCCTGGCCGGCTCAGTGGTTGGACCTCTGCACTAGTAAGCAGGAGGTTGTGGGTTCGAGTCTCACCCAATTCTTGAAAAACCATAGGGCACCACTGAGTAATGCAGTGCCTATCTGTGACATGTGTGAGGGGCTGGGTCCAATGTTGAAATTGTGATGAAGGAATCCGTTAGTCATTGTTCATCCCCTGGCTTGCTTGACTTGTGATTGATTTGGTTTCAAGTTGGAATTCGGGCGATTTTACAATGCAGTGCGCCACCAAGAGTTTGCCATGGAGAGCCAGTTTTTCAAATTTAAGTCGACAAAACAAGGCCCATTTGAATGAGTGTCATTAAACAACTTTAGCTGATTGGTTATGAATTTGGGTGTAGCGTTCAGCCGCCTTACTAAAAGCACCATATTGATACAAAGAAAAGAAAAAGGCAAATTTATACTCATACGCTTGCGAAACAACTGACCGGAAAAAAACTAACAATTTCAAATGTCCCTTGCTGCGAATTTGTCGACCATCTCCCACAATGCACTAGGAAAAATGAACTCTCCGTGGCAAACTCTTGGTGGCGCACTGCATTGTGAAAAGCCTGCATTGCATTGCCATTCAAGTCATTTCTGTTAATTCATTGTGTTTTATGCCTGTTCTTCACACAAATCGCAGATTTGTTAATGAAACATGACCAATTCTTTCTTTCTATTTTCCTCAGTATGGAGAAGGAGCCATACGTCCAGTCCATGATGACATCCTGATTGCCAAGCTCAGGCCCGGCCAGGAGATGGACATCAAGATGCATTGCGTCAAAGGCATCGGCAAGGACCATGCCAAATTCTCACCTGTGGGTAAGTCAGTCGCTCGGACGCCTCACAAATACACCATGAAATTTGCAAGAAGTACCTCACAAATCCATCAATTTGCAGGGTAAGTTAAAAGCCGTTCAGTGGTCCAAACCAGTGTTCGAAATACTCTACTTGCTCAATATTTTGAGTCAAACATTTTGACTATTTAAAAAAATTTGACTCTGTTATCTGCGTTATCTTTTGAGGAGAAATCAAACTGGCACTTAAAAGTTGGTTGCTTTCAAAGAAAATTTGGAACATTTGTCAAAAAGAGTAATAACACTTTTGATTTTTTGCTGTACGACATTGTCCAGTAAGACAAGTGCGATGTGAACCAGCATGGAGCATTTCTGTACATGGGAAGAGCTTGGCCTCGTGGTCTGGTGCTTCACTATCCTTTTTTTTCATTCTGCACATTGTGGGTTGGAGTCCATCCCGCGGGGTTATGAAGTGGGTGTCATGTCCTTGGGCAAGACATTTTGTCACAAGTTGCTTCTAAACTGAGAATAAAATGCGTACCTGTGACGGCAGAGGTGCTGTGTATTTATTTAGCAGTTGCAAATATTGATTTAGCAGGTTGCACCTTTAAAAGACGGGAGTGTAGCCTAGTGGTCAGGGTTCATGACTCATGATCTGAGGGTCAGGGGTTCAAATCCAGCTGCTGGCCACATGTTGTGTCCTTGGGCAAGCCACTTCACCCCCACTTGTCTCTCTCCACTCAGAAGTACAAATGGGCGCGGGCATTAGCTGGGGAGTAACCTGCGATGGACTAGCCTCCCATCCAGGGGGAGTAGAAATATTCTCAGTCATTTCATGCTACTGAAACCGGAGATAAACACCGGTCTGATGGGCCACATTGGCTTGTGACATACTTTACTTTTACTTTTAATTGTGGTAACATGGCCACATCGAGCTGTATATTCACCTGGGAGCTGGGATAGTATAAGGGAGGTTTTACGAGCAGGGTTTAGTGATTATGTACTGGTAGTGTGTTAGTGATATTATTTTACACCCATTCTTGGTTCACCTCTCTCCCATTCAACAGCCACTGCGTCCTACAGGTTACTACCAGAAATCGTTCTCACCCAACCAGTGACGGGGGAAAAAGCTGACAGGCTGGCGCAGTGCTTCTCCCCAGGGGTCATTGAGGTCAAAGACATCAATGGTGAGTTGGAGAAATAGCTGGGTGTGATGATTAAGTCCCATAACCGCTCAACATGTACATGTAAGACATGATGTTTAGAAGCAAACTTTTGAAATTTACCCTGGGTGATACTAGGCCTAGGTGATACATTTAACAATAATTGGTTGACTGATGTGATGTGGGATAGGACGTTTTCAACACCTGAGGGTGAAGCCGAGGGTGCTATGATATATAACATATCATACCAATATAAAGTCAAAAATGATAAATGGTTGGAACTTACTACGCAAGCCTTTGCTTTTGTTCTGATTTTTTTTCCCTCTTTTTTGTTTTCCTTTTGTGACCCAAATTCCATAGACTTTGTACATGGTTTATTCGGACCACTACTTTTGACACAAAACAAAGTCATATCCCACAGCAGACAACAATAGACCTAAGACGTAATGACTTCATGCTTTGTTGACATATGCGCTTTACTATGAGAGCCAAGTGGGACGTGTACCACGTGGCTCTCATAGGAAAGCGCACATGTAAACAAAGCGTGACATCATTACATCTTAGGTCTATTGTATACATTCTGTCTAAGGTCTATTGTATAATGTACACTAAAGTTTGTTGTTGGCATTCGCTATCCCATAACAGGTGTCAAGCAAGCAGTGGTTGCCCACCCCAGGCGAGACACCTGCAGTCGAGAGGTCTTCAGACACGAGGTAGGGCAAGAAGATAATAATAATAATACCGGAGTCTTATATAGCGCATGTATCTACCAACAATTAGGTACTCAAGGCGCTGGAAATTATGTCTATTATTAAAGACAGGTAAATGAAGTCTATGAGAAATATGAGACCCATTATGTAGCACCTTACAAGGTGCTGCGTCGCATATTGCAGCCACTGGAAGAAACACTGGGGCAAACCCCTTCTCTCAGCGATAAGTGTTACTGGGTTCTCTAACGTGCATTACACAACACACGGGACAAACCGCTTTACGTCCCATCCGAAGGACGAAGCAAAAATGGTAAAGTGCCTTGCTTAAGAGCACAAGCGCCATGTTCCCACGGTCAGCATTCGAACCCATGTACCACGGCACACGAGTCGAACACCGTAACCATTGGACCACAGCACCCCACTGAATCTGCTTCTGGAATTGGCAGGGATATTACAGTTAAAAAATATCTTGGATTTGCGGCGTAAATTTACGGGGAAATCAGCTAGGTCCCCAGGGTATTATTTCAAGAGTAATTGGGGAGATCTGTCAGAGATGTTTTCTATACACAAGTGTCAAACTGGAAAATGAATGAAAAAATAATAAAGGGTACTATTGAGATGTCAAAGTATATTTTTGAACAAACCTACTCAAGAACCATAACATACTTAAAAACCTACTTTTGTTTATTTTCTCCAAAGTGTCGAAAGTTGTACATGCAGAGGGCATCTTACGTACATGTATCTTATTGAGTTAGTTATAAACACTGCAAAACAAGAACTCATTGAAGAGATCATAATTTTGAATCTGATCGTCTTATGATAGAGTCATTTATATAGAGCATTGGGGAATATTGTTGGCCACATTTTGATACCCTGTTTGCTACCAAAGACCGTAAATTGTCCAACATTGACAACAGTTTACAAAAAAATTATGCAGTTTGAAAAGTTGTAAATTTAAAGAGTACGTAAATGGAAATTACACTGCCCGAAACGAACGGCAGGGAATATTGATCGCACAGTGCTTGTATGCATGGGAGCGCGCGAAATTGAATTACCCGCGCTTTGTTCGGGCACTGTGCAGTCGATAGGGGCCAATTACGGGCATGTGTGTTTGCGCTCCGCAATTTCTCCTCGCGTAATCTTTAAATTTGCAACTTTTCAAACTGCATTAGTTTTCATAAACCATTGTAAATCTTGGATGATTTACAGTCTTTGGTTTCAAATGGGGTATCAAAATGTTGCTAACAAAATTGCCCAAAGGTCCATGCAATGATGTCATCATAAGATGATCAGATTTCAAATTATTACCCCTCCAATGAGTGTGGACTTTCTTTTTTTGTGGTCTCGAGTAGTCATCAAGAGATAGACAAGGCTCCCAATGTGTGTCTCTTATATTTTACGGGGATGTAAGTCCTCCTGCAATAGACCATTATCATGTTGCGGCCATCTTGATTTTTTTCCCATTCAAATCAACATAACCAAAGCGAGGCTGGAAGGAAAAATAGTCTGGTTCCTTTTTGCACAAAAAAATATCATTTAGTACTGTTTAGATACAGGGAACATGACTGAAATGGTGGCAGCATGATAAAGGTCTATTGCCTGATTTCAGGGTGTTGTTTTATTTATTGTAAATACATGTACCATATTGGCACCATACATGTACTTGTCTACTTTTCCTTTTACCTCAGATTTCAGGCAAAAAATGCCAGAATCCATTTACATCCCAGACCGTAAGATGAAAGAAAACCAGAATGTGTACCTCAATAAAAAAAATATCAGAAATCTGAAACAACACTTATGGTTTTTTCCTTTTTTTCCTAAAGGACTTGAAAGATTGTGTGAAACTCAACAGGGTACGGGATCATTTTATATGTAAGTATGATTCACAAAAGTTGAATAGAATTGTAGTCATTTTCGTAACGGGTAAGATTAAGAAATTGCCAGGCCTGAACAAACTTTTGTGTTTTTTATGTGGGCTTACTCTGAAGAAACCATGTTATCCTTTGAATGTCGTACCATTGTTGCACATTGAATTGTGCATCACTATTGGTAGTTGGCAGTACTGTAGATATCATTAATTAATTGACCCTAACTCCCTAGGCATTTTTGCTAGGATGTAACCTCAATCCTGCAAAATTCATCAACTGTCACCATGTAAAATTAGCATACATCCTCAATCCTGCAAAATCCGCCTGTATTTCTTGAATGTGGTCCTTGGAGGGGTGACCACTGCCTCAACCCTGCAAAATCCTCCAGCAATCACTGTCACTATGTTGAGGCAGAGCCACTGACATCCTGGAGCAGTTCGGAGGATTTCAAGTATAATCCAGGCCTAAATGTATGCACGGCTGAGCATAAACAACGTGAGGTCCAGCCCAAGACCTTGACACAGTGCATCCTCCAAAATCAGCAACACTCTTTTGCCATGTAACCTCAATACTGTAAAATCCTCCATTTTGCAAAGAGGATTTGGGAAGGTTGGGGTTAAAATTGATCTTCTATATTGAGTTGCATTGCTAAATAAGTGCCACCAAACTTTTTTTTTTACATTGTCAGTTTCGGTTGAATCCACTGGTGCCCTGCCTCCAGAAACACTGGTATCCGAGGCCATCAAGATCCTCATGACCAAGAGCCGCTCCTTCAAGAGTGGTATGGAACAACTGAGCGCTCAACAGAGATGATATTGCAGATATACATGTAGTCAATGCTTTTGTGAACTTCCTGAAACAATGCAGAATATCACTCACTGTATCACCCACATTATCAGCAGTTTTGGATTGTACAGTAATGGACCCTGTGCAGGGACAGTAGATGGTGCATAGGCTCCGTGCGCGAACAGAGAGGGCGCTTTTTTACTACTTTTGAGAGACCAGTTGATGACAGGACACACCACCTGCATGTACTGGTTAACGCTCATATAGTGTGGAGTATGCACAACTCATCTAATCACAACTAAGCCATAGCGTCTTCGTGTGAGTGTTGGGTGTCATCGGCAATGTGTTCAAATGTCTCTCCCTTTCTTGGTGTGGATAGGTACTTGTGTATGGAGACCATAATTATAGTCTACTGAACAAAAGACAGTGAGGGAAGGACATGATTTGTGTGCACAATGGCTTTTAACACAGTGTTTACGGCAATAGTGCTTACAGCACAGAATATGCACTACAAATTTTAACGTGAATGTGCATAAAACTACTGCGTCTTTGCAGAGAAACGCATTTTAATTTGAGTGCACTACAGCGACAGTTCATGAGTGTTCTTTAATCGCCATCTCTCTATTTGTCATTGTCGAGGGTGTAATTGTGTGGCTTTTTGCGTGGTACTAGTGGTACTAGGCCTTGTTATGAGCATGTGCTGAAGGATACGAAAGACTGTACTGTGCCCCTGGACAGCATGTTGATCAGGATATCTTGCAGATGTTTGTATTTCAGAACAAGAACTTTAACGAAACACACTTGAGCCTCAAACTCATAGTGTTCAGTGTTGTAGTCTAGTCCACCACAAGTTCTTTCACAAGTCCAGTCACAAGTCATTTCATAAGTCCTGTCACAAGAGACAGGATGAAAAATGAGAAAGGAGTACTTTTGTAACAGTTCATTTGAATAGCTAGTGACTTGACTTGAGACTGAAGGATTTGTGATGGACTTGTGATGGACTTTCAGGGAATTTCTGATTGACTCGACCACAACACTTGATAGTGTTATGGAATAACCTGTACACTATTATTGGCCAATTAAAGCAGCAGAGTGGTATGTGTAAATATCGAAATGGCATCCAGACGTTTTGGTGTTCATTAACATTGAGATGAGATTCGGAGGGAGTGGTCAGGGAAAATGTAAAACCCCCAGTTTTAGAAAATGAACAGTTGGTGTAAGATGATGGGACACATTGCTCAAAAATTGCCCCCCCCCCCTTAAAAAAGTGTGGGTTGAATCTACTAGAGAGTACTTGTCCATGGAGCCTGACTACATATGCATTATCCCCCTATTGGCACTAGCTATTTGCCCTACGTGACAGTGGGGAGGCGGATGCTCTATGGTTAAGTACTCGCTAGTAGAATCATGAATGGCCACATTTGCTGAGTGGTAATTCCTAATAGTGCGAACAGCAAGATCAGACTGGAAGGGGTGAAGGAGTAAGTTGCCAATCTCGGAGGTGCAGCGAGGGCATCCACAGAATGCCGTCGCACCACTTATAATGCCGTAGTCGGCTGCAGTAAACAGTGGGGGTTGACTGACACCGCTACCAGCTGCGAGGATGGCAGCCTCCTGAGAAAGTCCAAAATGCTGCAAGGAATGCTGGATAATTGGCCAGCATGTCAATTGAATACTGGCAATATCAGGACGAAAGGAGACCTGCTGGAAGAGATTTGGCCGGTGTTGGAGGAGGAGCGGGGCGTGATGAAGGAGGCCGATAAGCCATGGAAAACATGGTTGCCAAGGCCAGAACGGGGCAATTTCAGAGACCCGACATGGTTTCTGTTCAATCCTCCTGATTACTCGAGATAGTAGGGAGTTGGGGCTAAAAGCGAAGGCAAACAGGCTGGTTAACAGAATGGAGAGGGTGTTGGTTCGCCACACCTGTGGCTCCAGAAATCTAGCTGTAGCAGTACATCAGAAGCTGGCGATTGTGTTCCATTGTGAAGAGGTTGACGTATTAAGAGCAATCCAACTGTGAGATGATTGTCCATACGACCTAGGCCAGGAGAGTCCACTCTGTGGGTCAGATTCAGCCCCAGGAAGTGCATCGGCTGTGGGGTTGTCCGTCCCTGTCAGATGAATGGCCTTCAGAGAGACGGTGTGCTGGGGGCAGCAGTGGAGTAGTTGCCAAGCGAGCAGGCATAGGCTTGGGAACTATGTCCTGTCTTGTCGGTTGATTTATGGCACCAGTTGTGTTGTCGTAATGGATGAGGAAAGATTTCCCCTGCATGGTGCTGAAAATGGTAAGGGCGTTGAAGACTACCGTCATTTTTAGAACATTGATGTGACGGCTGGCCTCTGTTGGGATCCAGGAATCCAACGTTTGGCGAGAGTCCATGACGCCCCAGCCCAGCGGGGAAGCATCTGTTGTGATTGTCACTGTGGGCTGAGAAGGTTGGAAGGGGAGGTCTTGGTTGATGATGTCCGGCTGGCTCCGCCAATGGAGGTGTTCATGGATATGTTGTGCATGATGAATCGTTCATGGACAACATAATTATGTACCATTTCATGCACCAAAATTACAATAAACATATCCCTTTCAGAACACTGTCCACAGCAACATCCGACGGCTTAACTGACCACTTAAATTCGGCAAACTTGGAAACAGAGGTTTGTTGGCCTTTGTTTTGAAATCAATGGTGCTTGTTCACCGTGACTGAAGAGATGCAAGTAAGGTATCAAAGAAAAGTTAATGAACTAAGGATGGAGCCACTTTGGACATTTTTCAAGTTCGTAACTTTTACATATTAGCCCATTATTTTTGGATTACCTCTTTTGTCTCGCCTGAACTTTGTTCAGGAAAGAGACTATGCAATCACTATGTCTGTACGTATTTAAGGTCATATGAGGTCAAGTTGTATAATAGGCTGAACATGTAACAGTGGCCTTTTTTGAAAAGTTGAAGTTCAATTGGAACCAAACTTTAATCATAGATGCAACATGGTAACCTTCAAACGATAATGATGTCAAAGGTCACACACCAAGGTCAAAGGTCACTCTTTACAGTTAATGGCGAAAGCAGGCGAGAAGCATGGTTCAAGAACCATCTTGTTTAATACACCCTGTAGACAACAAATACACAGGAGAAAAAAAAACAATGACAAACACATCCACTTGAGGGTATACATTACTTTTATTACAATACGCCTCCTTATTACAAAGTATAACATGATCCTATGCTTACTGTCGTTTAATACCGTGGCATGACCTACATGAAATACACAAACACTGCTTCTACAAACTGCACATTTTGGGTTCTCAAGAAAGTTCACATTTTTTTTACAGACGCTTTGGATCTATGCACTTTTTTGAGTTTCCATATTCTACAATCTATCTTGCAGCTTTTTTTTTGTCCGTACAGAGGCTCACTTTCGGTTTGTGTAAGAGACACTTGTTAATAAAATGATCTAACTGCAAAGGGGGTAATTTACTCTAAAATTGGGAAGAAAAACAATCAAATGAGAACTTACAAAATACAATAATTAAGCAATTTACAAAAGGTCTTGCAGTTTAACAATGGTTATTAAAAATGAGTCCATTAACAAACTTCGGTGGTCATTACATAAACTTTTATACAGGGAATAAATAATACACACAAACATTTAATCAAAGGTCTAAAAATGATTGAATTGTAAAAACGTGAATTATTAAGCATATAAAATAGTACTTTTTATTTTTTTTACAAAAGGTCTTCTCTTGCTTCATGATCTAAATATCTAAAGGTTTTTTTACTGTGGGAATTCGAAGTAAAACGTACATGAACGTAAGATAGTCAAAAAAATTATTTGTACATTTGATATTACCTATTTGATAAATGGCTGTTTCATGTCAACTATGGTTTTTCGGGATGACCAAAGCCCGTTTTCGTTGCTTACTCTTCATGAATTCAACTTTTGGGTCAATTCTTAAAACACTTATCTTTGATTGCACAGCTTAAAATAAAACAGTTGTTCCTATATTACGTGGGCTGCACAATATCAAAATGAAGTGCGAGAAATGGACAAATATTGGCAACAAACAATTTTAAGTTTTTTTCCAACATGGTGCCCTTGTATTGCGTATATGGAGGTGGTTACTCAATGGTCCTTTCTTTATCTGGTATTTGCTGCCCTCTATAGAATGCAGATAAACACCAACTACTTTCATTAGCAGGTAGACAGCCATGACATTTAATGTGTCCTACATATGCATTAAAACAGTCAAGCTTTTAAAAAAAAAAGTTCAATAAAAAGTAAAGCTACAATTTTTTTTCCTACGAGATTGCAGTTGCATAAAAGAAATGTACAAATATATACTTTGAAAAACAAAAAGTACACAAAAACGAAAGCCCTTAATCACACAATCTTAAAAAATCACCATCACAGTTCATAATTGACAAACGTTAGGCCCTGTCACAGAAGACAGTTCCACATGGCAGTACAATTCATTTCTCAATACCAAAATCTTACATCTTTTTTGTTGCTGCTGACAAAGCCCGTCTTCATCAAATGCCTCACACGTTTAACATTGGTATACACGACAAGGATGGTCGAACACACGTTTACATCTTTACAAACAAGATGGGCTCGGACATTTTGTTGCAAGTTGTAAAAACCAAACTTGCCCTTTCACAGGGCGAGACAAACAAAAGGAAACCCAAATGGTGCCGCCTATTTTGTAAAGAATTTCTGCATGTAGCGCTTTCCAGATCTAGGATATGAAAGCCCAATGAATTAGCTTTCTTTTAGTGAAAGAATCATTTAAATCGCTCATGTACCTTTCCAGTTATGAAATTTTGAACACAAACACTGTTTTTTAACCTTGTCCACGGATCACATTTAAGGTACATGATTTTAGTAAAAAATAAAACCATGTCGTATCCAGAAAATGATATCAAGTCTCCGGGGTAGCCAAGTAGAAGGCAGGGCAAGAATGTTAACTCTTGACTTTATGAAGCATGTTATGTTAACATTGAAAGCAGCTGGTTTTTAAATAAATGTTATGATTATGACAGTGTTCTGTTGTGTTTTTAGACATGTGAATAGTTTTCGTTTTGCTGAGATGTCACTTGCATTTATTGTGATCAAAGTTCCACAACTGGATAGTACATGAGTGATTGGAAAGATTCTTTCACTAAAAGAAAGCTTATTCATCGGGCTTTCATATCCTAGATCTGGAAATTGCTACATGCAGAACTTCTTTAAAAAATTAGGGCCACCATTTGGATTTCCTTTTTTTTTTTACTCACCCTGTTTAGTCTCCAAAAAAATAATCAAAACGATGAACAAGCTGAAGTTTGGCATCCTACTTTGTATCTACTTGCCTGCCTTGTATCCCCTCAAGCTGAAAGGAAGCACCTTCCAAATTCACATCTAAGATTCTTAAGCCATTTAAATATTACATATGCACCTGTACAATGAATTCAATTTATAATCATTATTTTGGGCAATTCTCAAAACCGAAGAATTCTTGCCACAAATGCTTCACGCAAAGCTTTCCACTTGTCCTTCAAACCTTGTTCCATTAAAGTTAAAATTATCATCACCTTCCATCTTTTTTTCCCCTCAAAACTTTTTTTTTGGTTTAACAAATTTTCAGTTCTACACAGATGCTGGGAATAGAGGTTCTAATCTACCACAAATTATCACAATTTAACCAATAAAATTGTTGCGTATTTTGCGACACTTCTTCTTCTCCCCCCTCCAAATAAAGGAGGGAGAACGTTATCACTTTAGAACAAAAACAAGTTTTTAAAAAACTCTGGCTTCCTCTGTAGAACAGCGAAGCCCGCTTTCCTAAGACCACTCATATCATAGTACAAGGCAGACCACTTTTCATACATGTACATTACATTGAACACATTTTTTGGTTGTCATTATACACACTTGAACTGTACATACATATTCCTACGGAATACCATTACGACACACTCTTCATCCGGTCACTTGAGACTCGCACAACAACAGCAGTTACCAGAACTTTATGCAACAATCTTTTAAACTTTTTTTTTTTACACTTAACGCTTTAAATACCATACAATAATACAATGATCAAAAAATCATGCACTACAATAAGCCTTATTTTCCTGTACATGTCATGTATCATACAGAGCGCCTAACCCCTTCCCCAACAATCCAACATCTTTTGACCAGAGTGAGCCACTTTAGTATTCCAACTGTGCGTGCGAATACCTAAATTCTGACTGGGGGATAAACGCACAAAATAAATACTGACATTTTGATGTGTTTGAGCACAGTTGGAAAACCGAAATGGCTAAACTACAATTGTGCTTCCAACTTGCAAAGGTTGTCAAAACCTGTACGATCTTGCTCACTTGTTCAAAGGAAATCAGCCAGACTTGAACTGCAAGACAACCAGACATGAAATGTAGACTTTGCCATTGCTGAACATGCCCAGCAATTTTTGTAAGCACAAAGGTTCTGTCAGGGGTGCGTTTCGGCGGTCATAACCAAGAATTGGTTCGGTTGTTTCTTGTCAGTGAATTTCTGCGGGAATTTTAAATGGACGAGAGTTACTCACGGTAATGCAATACTCAAACCCCCAAAACCATTAGCCAAAGAGAAACAACAGAACCAATTCTTGGTTATGACTGCCAAAACGCACCCCTAGTAAATGCATTCTTCCTGTATCAAGATTCTGGTAGCAGTAAAACCATTCACAACATTAAAATTGATCTCTGCAAAGTCTGGGGAGTTTCAACCATGCAGAATCACACTGCAGCACATAATGGTAAAAAAAACCAGCAAGTAGTGCACTTATACATTAAAGAAGAGCTTATTTATTTACAAGACAGACGAGAGCCCTTTACGAATACAATGAATTAGTACGGCAGATAGGTGATGGGATTGTGCCTTTTGATGATACAAGCATGGCATTTGGCACACAGTCAGAGCATGTCATGACAAGATATATTTGGCTATAGGGCCATCGCAGATTTGCCTTTTGAAAAATTGCTTGTTATTCTACCTATAATATTTTTTTTCAAAGGACAATCTGTGATGGCCCTATGGCCAAATATCTTTCTTATACTCTGACTGTGTGCCAAATGCCATGCTTGCATCATCAAAGGCACAATTCCCCCAAATATTTCCCTTATCTGCCCCACAAATCACTCTTAATCTCCATATCTGCAGCGCTTATCCAGACGAATAGGATTTGAAATGCATGAAACAAGCAGGTGACATTTTACATGTGCTTCCAAATGCGTGTCCAAAACAGAACTTTTACAATAACAAAGACTTCACTAAAGACTCCCTTACTTTCACTACATCAGTCATGCATTAATAGGAACACTGGACGGCTCGTGACAAGTCTAACATATTTTAACGGGTGAAACATTTAACTTGGTACCCCGTACATTATGTGCCCTTATTTGTCCAATCGTAATTTCATTAAAACAAATTCACAGTACAGTTAATCGAGACAAAACTTTCTTTGGTATAAAAAAAAAACAATTTGATAAAAACAATGTTAATCAAACATTAGAGACACCCTCCACAGCAAAGATGTATGTAAAGTAAAAACAAATTTTTTTATAAGATGGGACTACCTCAAACAAAAATTTGGCACATATGACGCGTGGGTTAAAACACCCAAATTGGTGGGATCCTCATTGCAAAATGCAGGACAGTTATCAGTTGTGAAATAATTTTTTTTTAAATACGGTATGATGGAATGTCAAACATTTGATGTCTGAATGCCTCACACATGTATTCTAAATCAAATCAGTACATTTCATCTGAAAACTTCATGCTATGCTTGACTTTATTTTTAATCCCTGTTCACTATTAATTCTCTGTAGAATATCTGAAAGAATTTTTTGTTTAAATCACAAAGCATTACGGAATTTGGGCCAAATTTCATGGCTCCGATTACGTTAGCGAAAAATCCCTGCCTACCGCAGCAGGAAAGTCTGTGCTTACAATTAGCATAGTTTGCAGGTTAGCGGGAAATTTCGGCTGAAGTGCATGCATACAGAGGGCCCAATTTCACGGCGCTGCTAAGCACAAAAATTTGTCTGGCTTATAGAAGCAGGTTATCAGCCAAAAGTCCATGTTATTTTCATGCTAAGCAAACAACAGCTGAATACTAATTACTAGCAATATACATCACGTGGAGTTTTTGCTGGTAACCTGCTTTTATAAGCCAGACTTTTTTGTGCTAAGCAAATTTTTGTGCTTAGCAGCGCCGTGAAATTGGGCCCAGATCTCTAACTAAGGATTCTGTGCTTACAGGTTAGCCCAGAATACTTTCTGCTGGCGATGTTAGCATAGAATGGTGATTCTAAGCGCAGAATTCATTGGCTAGCAGAGCCATGTAATTAGGCCCTGATCACAGATGACACAAATAATTGGAAGGATTTCTTTTGTTGTTGGATTAAAAAAAACAAAGTACTTTTTTTTCGCAGCAATCGCTTTCGTCAGTCACATGAGATAATCTCACATTCCGTATGATCACCCCTTGACCAATCCAAATAAGGTTTTTCTTCTAAATGACATATTCAATAATTAATTCTGTTGCGTGTTCCCATACACGCAATACATTGCTGAATGTTGCCTGTAGAATACCGACAACGTCAGGTTATTATTACATAGAAATCCTGTTTAAAAATCAACCTATCCAATTTAAATTACAAAATCCTAAACGAGTAAAACTTGATACTTAATGTTAATAAAAAAAGGATTACAGATGGGCAAGGAAATACAGGCAGACTACAATTATGTCCAATCGAAGCTAAATCTACAAGGTACCAAATGTTTAACAGAGTTGTTCATAAACACAACGTCATCTAAAATAGTCATCATATTATCAATACAGCCAGCATCTTCATTCAGAGAATTCATTCACAAACAATCTGATAGTTTGGACTGATACAATCCAAGATTTTTAAGTAGAGTGTTTTAAGTAAAGAGAAAAACAGAGTCGCGTGAATCAGTTTCACTTCATTTGACAGAGTCCTTGAGGAAGTCATGCATAGGTCCTTTCAAAGGTGACAAGGAGAATATGTGCATTGCACCTACTTTGTGCGCATTAAGGTGATGACTGTTCATGCGTACTCTAGAGTGCAAACAAAGGTGCACAAAGACTTAAATGCAAATGCTGCATTGCACCTACTTTCTGTGCGTTCTGGTGATAATTGTTCATGTGTACTCACTCTATAGAGTGCAAACACAGGTGCACAATGACTTGCACTCAGGCCACACAGGCGCCACTCATTGGTCCTACACAGGGTCCGTTATGCCGCATTCAGGTGATAATTGTTCATGCGTACTCTATAGAGTGCAAACAAAGGTGCACAATGACCTACACTCGGGCCACACAGGTGCCACTCATTGGTCCTACACAGGGTCTGTTATGCTGCATTCAGGTGCGCATTCAGGTGATAATTGTTCATGCGTACTCTATAGAGTGCAAACAAAGGTGCACAATGACCTGCACTCAGGCCACACAGGTGCCACTCATTGGTCCTACACAGGGTCTGTTATGCTGCATTCAGGTGCGCATTCAGGTGATAATTGTTCATGCGTACTCTATAGAGTGCAAACAAAGGTGCACAATGACCTGCACTCGGGCCACACAGGCGCCACTCATTGTTCCTACACAGGGTCTGTTATGCTGCATTCAGGTGCGCATTAATGTGATAATTGTTCATGCGTTCTCTATAGAGTGCAAACACAGGTGCACAATGACCTGCACTCGGGCCACACAGGCGCCACTCATCGGTCCTACACAGGGTTTGTTATGATGCATTCAAATGCGCAGTCAGGTGATAATTATTCATGCGTACTCTATAGTGTGCAAACAAAGGTGCACGATGACCTGCACTCGGGCCACACAGGTGCCACTCATTGGTCCTACACAGGGTTCGTTATACCGTAAGTTGCAAGTTACTCTAGCTATCCATTTCACACAGTTAAAGTTTCCAAAGAAAGAATGGTTGAACAGCATGGCTAAGCATCAGTACACCCCTGCTCACACCATTATTGCATGTTGTACATATGTGCATCGCACCTCCGCACGTTGTGCACTTCACAAAATGTGCACTGGTTATTCAGACTTTTTTTAGGGGAGAAGGGGGGGGGGGGCATTTTAGTAATATTGGAGCAATCACCCTTTATAGGGAGTGCTGGTATTTGAGGTGACTATTTTTAGTTGTTATTGCTCAATCGTCCGATATTTGATGTAGAAAAAAGTTCCTCTTGGTTAAATGTACTGTATATCAACTTAAGTGCGAGGTTAAAAGAAGGAAGACTTTTGAATGTCCAAAACAAGATAATCCTCAACCTCAATAAATATTTGAGTAAACCTGATCAAATGTCATAATGCATTTTCTATCATATAAAAAATTGTACAAAAATTTCAAAACGAGTTTGCACACTACAAGGCTGTTCCCCATTGCTAAACTACATGTGGTATAGCAAGAAAGTTGTAGAGAAACAGGACTTTTGCAATGCAATAGTAAGGGGAAAAAAATCGTTTTTGGTCAATTCTCCTCAAACACTATAGTGTTTGTAGCACACGAGATACTAAAACCAAAGAAGGGATTTACATGTATTTTGACAGTGAACTATGCTACCATGTACACAGATTTTAAAGGTGAAGTTTCATTGTGCTTCCGAATGGCTCTTTGCACATCACACATTGATTGAATGAACACATGTACAGAACTACGTAATGGTACAAACACATAACTTTAAAAAAATGGGCAAAAAATTGAAACTGACTTGTTTGAAGGGGGGGGGCCTAACAAATTAGCCTGTTTACCTAGAAACTGATGATAGCAACGGGCCAATTTCATGGCAATGCTTAAGGTACAGCAGAAACCTTTGGCTAACCTTAAGCAAATTTCATGACACCCAGAAGCTAATACATGTATGTGCTAACATGTGTGTGCACGGAGATGACTAGTTTTACATCACGATCGTCGTCAGCTACCATTCTTTTTGCTGTGGTTACTGCTTATGGTCTCTGTTAAAATGATGGAGGCTGAGTTAGTAGAAACTTGTTTGCTTAGCGGCGCCACGAGATTGCGCCGAAATCTGGCTCTCTTTTTGCAGATAGACTTCCATACTTGGGCATCGCTTGACACCCTTTGCACAAACCCTATGAGACTGGTCTGAAAACTTGCTAACTATTTTCTCATTAAATGCCTCAATAGTTTTCCAGCTATATTTGACTTTTTAGGACATGTTATCCCTTTCTGATGGCTGATAGTTCACTGCAGGGAAACACTTAGTGATGTCCATGTATGGAATTCTTCCCCTTTTGTTTAATAACGTTGAATAGATGCTGGCTGTGAATAAGACCTATTAGTTCAGTAGGTCTTAGTTTAATTTTACACTTGCAAGTGCCTTGTGTTTAAGACACACAATCACTTAAAATGCATGAACTGGTTAGGCACAGTGTGGATTTGGAGGGGAAAGAGGAGACAGAGAACTATGTCAACTACAAAAGCAAATTTTGGTTTCTCAAAAGTTCATACATCAATTAGCCTGTCTCTGCACACCATTGAAGTGAGGATCAACTATTGTATGTAGTTTGCAACAACAAACAACATTTGAAACCAAACATGTACCTTCTAAAACTGTCAAGAACTAGTTACTCTCTAAAATTGCAAGTCTTGAGAAACACATGAATTAATGACGCAGCTCGCCTTTTTGTGCTGATTCGTGTAGGGATTTGGTTAAGAATTTGATTGTGCATGTCAGCGTGAGCTCTCTAGAGAGTCCCCGGGGGACAGTCTGTTGTATGTGTTTCTCACACACTGCTATCAGGTGATATATTCTGCAACGCCAAGACGATATCGCTGAAGGAGTAACGCTCCTTGGCACTCTCAGCCCAGCAGCGGTGCATCAGGATCTCCACCTCATCCGGAGTGCCGGCCGGCGTCTCCAGCGTCAGGTTGCCGTCCAACAGCGCCCTCATGAGGGCGTCGTTGTCCAGGGTCTTGTAGGGCAGCTCGCCCTGGGCAAAGACCTCCCAGACAAAGACGCCGTAGGCCCAGACGTCGCTCTTGGTGGACAGCTCGTCCTCGAAGATGGCCTCGGCCGGCATCCAGCGCACGGGCACCAGCTTCTGCTTGTACTCGTGGTACTCGGCCCGGTACAGGTCCCGGCTGACGCTCATCAGGCTGACTTTGGTCTCCATGGCCGGGCTGAGTAGGCAGTTGCGGGCAGCAAAGTCACCGTGGATGAAGCGGTGACTGGCAAGGTGCTCCATGCCCATGGCCACCTGGTTGATTACATCCAGCTTCTGGGCCAGGGTGAAAGGTGGCGGTACATTGGTTGTACCGTTCTCGCCGCGGGTGGCATGCAGGTACTGCTTCAGGTCTCCCTAGCAAATTTCAAGGCAAAGATGAATTTAAGATGAGATTTGAAGGTTTGCATGGTGGAAAGATACTAAGACAAGATAAGTTTGTGGTAGCAGCATGTGAATAAATCTCTTTGTGAGTATGTGTTTCGAACAGTATGCTCTGCCCATCGTCAGGAGAATCAGGCAGAGCATCGGGCAGAGCATACTGTTCGAAACGTTGAGTCCCTCCGGTTCTTTTCAGAACCACACATACTCACAAAAGAGATTTATTCACATGGTGCTACCGCAAACTTATCTTGTCTTAAGATGAATTTAGATAAGTAAAATGCTCTTAAATCACCATTATTCAACTTGAAATCAAAATTATTCAATAGTACAATAAGTAAAATAATTTTTTTTTTTCTTAGAAAGGGTACCATCAAATTCCTGTCAGATCAAAGAAGGAATTGTGATAAGACATGAAGCATCTTTTCTATACAACATCCAAAGCTCCCATGAGTATACAGTGATCATGCCAAGATTGGTCCGAAAACCTGTCGGGGCATACCATCCCTGTACACCCATTGCAGAAGCACAGTGTCAGTTGTTGTACAAAGCAAAACTACTCCATGACAGGTTTTTCTGAACAATAACTTGCACAACACTTCCACCAATACCAATACAGGGCTTTTTCGGCGCACAGTGAACCTGTGCCTAGAGTAGTCATTTCACACAGGAAACTGACTGGCGAGTAAATCACTTTTCATAGGAATTGAATTGTCACTTGTTAACTATTCCACCGGTTGCAGATTCAATTCATGCTAAAAGTTCATAATCATTGTTATCAGATATGAAACTGGCCTATGGGGAAACCAAAGAAAAATAGGCCAAACAAAAATTTGTGTAATTCAAAATCTGGGCCGCGCCGCAGTTACACATACGTACAGTTTGTACAATAAACTTTTAAGCCCAATTGCCGGACACCGCCTCTTGTTTTATTTTAGATCCAAACAAACTTTAGATCCGATTAAAATTGAAAAAGTTTCACCTCCGTGTTATACAGTCAAATTTGGCTCTTGACTACCAGCACGCAAATTCACAATTTCCAGCAGTCTGTTTTTGTGACGGGCTAGAAGACAGGGCATGGAGGTCATTGGCCACTTACCAGAGATGTACGTCTCATGACTCAGACAGACTCTGATTCAAGTCACATTTTTGTCACTCAACTCCGACTCGAGTTACTCTAAATATAGACTCAGACTCGGATTTACACTTGATACTTCGTACCTGGACTTGGGACTTGGAATCGATGTAAGTGACTAAGACTCAACAGCAATATAAACATTTGTTCTGTTTTAAATTGAAATTGTTTTAATTCGAAATAATAGTCATTTAATTGAAACAATAAATCTTTCATATTGTACCGTCTTCTTGAAACCTTCTTCTGTAGTTATGCAACCAAGATTCTCTGAAATTTTTGTGTCAGGTTTTTTTCATGAATTTCCACGGTGGACTCGGACTCGACGCTGAGTACAGTACATTGCAATTGAAAGTTATCACTTTCAATGGGAATGGGAAATTTTGTGAAAATGTTTTCCCACTTGTGTGAAAAGGCGTTAAAATGTTTTCCCACTTGTGTGAAAAGGCGTGAAAATTTTTTCCACTTGTGTGAAAAGGTGTGAAAACGTTTTCCCGCTTGTGTGAAAAGGCGTGAAAATGTTATCCTAATTGTGTGAAAAGGCGTGAAAATGTTTTCCCAATGTGGGGAAAAAAAATTTCCCAATGTGGGAAAAAATTTCACACTTTGTGAAATGAAAATGAATTCTCTGGGAAGAGACAAAGTGCGAAGACAAATTCCCATTCCCAGGTTAACTTTCAATTGCAATGTACTGTACTCGGATTGGGACTTAGCCTTGAGGCCTGAGGACTGCAAAACAAGTCTGCCACTTACCCACTCCAGATACTCAGAGATCATGAGTTGTGGCTCAGCCTCCCTGCACATGCCCAGCAGCTTGACCACGTTCTCGTGGCACAGTTTGCTCAACATGTCCATCTCTCGTCGGAAGTCCATCTGTTGGCTCTCGTTCTTGCTCTGCAAGGCCTTGACCATGACTGTGGTGGCCTCCACGCCTTCCGTGATGCCCACCGCCCGGGCCAGGAACACCTCCCCATACGAGCCATGGCCTGGTGAGTTAAAAAAAGAAGAAAAACCTTAATATAGAGTGACTGCTTTACCAACTATAAATTTGTTACGATGAGAGGGCGGTGATGACTAAGACAAAAACAACATCCAAGCTGGAAAATGGGGGGGGGGGGGGGCAGCTACAATCTTTCTGACACAAGGTGACATTTTCAAGATAGAAACTTGTGCTCTTTACTTTTATGTTAATTCAAACTTAATAGGGGCTGAAGTCAGAGAATGGCCATCAACAAAAGTTGTAAAAAACTCAAATGACAAACGGCTTGACCGTTCATTTTTTTAAACTTGACATAGAGGTGAATATGAACACTGTCCAATGAATATGAGTCAATGCATTTTTGAGATGGAATCATTCTTGTATCTTCACTAACCAAGGATGAGTTTTAAGATTTCTCAGCACTTAAGAAACCATAGTAGTAGCCAGAAGCTGCTTGAACTATATGTAGTTATGTAACTGCATATTGTCTTTATCCAACCTTCTGTGAAGTTGAAGGTTTACACAAGCCACAAAACAGATACATTTTCCGAAATAAAAATCACATAATTTTAAAAAGCATTTCTACCTAAAGATTCATAAAATTTGCATCAGTTTGGAAATTCTGGGAACTACAGCAACTTTCCCTAAGAACAGTATGATAGGACTGGCATTCAGGGAGCCGCCATTTTGAAAATAGTTTAGGGCTGTGCCAACGTTCCCGTTCGCATAACTGGAATGCACCACTGGTGTGGATCTTCAGACTTACCAATGACAACAAGTGTCTGCAGGTCGTGGCGCGGGAACTGCAGCTTGTCATAACTGCCTCTCCTTCCCGCTGCACCTTTCGTCAGCGGACTCATGGCCATGTCACCGTTGCTCATGCCCGCCGCTGCCTTCTGCTCCTCGTCGTGGTAGGTCTTAGCCTGCGGGTGGGGCAAGCTGCCGTTCAGCTTAGCCACTTCCCCGTCGGCGCCCGCTGCCCCGGGGCCTAGGGCCGCAGCGGCTTCTGCAGCTGCTGCTTCTTCCTTCATCAGGCGTCGCTGCTTGCGTCGTCGCTGCCGACACCACCACATCAGCCCCACGACTAGGATGATATAGGCCAGGGCGCAGCCCACCGCGATGGCGATGGTGCGGTGCATCAGCTGAGGGGTGAATGGGGTGGAACCTGGTGGGGTTCCCTCTGAAAGTAAACAAACAGTATCAAAAATGCAATGATAAATTCTGAACAGGAAAGCCCAGTCCACCAAAAATTATAATTGTACAAGTCCTAAGATCTTGGAGTTGCAAATTATTCCATGCATACAGTGGATGTCTGCTTACATAGTTAGTGTTGAATTTCTATGGTAATGCTGTAAGCAAAGAATGGTGATCATAAGTGCAAAATTCTGTAGTTAGCAACACCATAAAATTGGGCCAGGTGTTAATATTAAAACAAAGTTTGATTTACGGGGCTTTAATGTCTATTCATACTTCATGTGAATCTCAAGGTGAAGAAAAAGTGACAATGGTGAAATATTTGCTGCAGAATTCGCTGGTGTTGTGTATTCAACATTTGCCAATTTGCTGTGTTACTACCGGTACTTGTCACAAACTCTCATTCCCTTGTACGCCGAGTGTGAATGTGAACCAGCTCTTTAGAAGTGGACCTACTTTTGACAGTCAGCGTGATCTCCTGGTTGCTCAGCCCCGCGTCGCTGCCAGCGATGCACTGGTAGTTGCCTGCGTCCGAGGCCTTGATCTCATCAATTAGGAGTGAGTCGTTATCCAGCTTGATCATGTGAGGGGCTTCTACCTTGGCCGGGGCGATACCCAACCAGGTAATGCGTGGGAGCGGGTCGCCCTTAGCCTGGCAGTCCATGATCAGAGAGTAGCCCTCATAGCCCGTCATGTTCTTGGGAAGGATGGTGAATTTGGGACGTTCTGCCGAGTAGATAACAAAAAAATTAAATACAATGAAGAAAAATCTTCAATCTTCTAAGAAAAGGGCAGTCACTTTTATGTTCACTCACTAGTGTTGGAATTGTTTTGCATCATAGGACATGTTTTCAAAACATCCATTTGCATTCAAAATACATTCCTATGTTGCAATTGGTAACTGGAATAGCTGCAGTACAGGAAGAACATTGACCATGTGACCGATGCTAACAACATTTTGGTTTGAGACACTGAAAAACGTGAGGAGAGCAACTGGATTGTCCAGAGTAATGTGCGTGCATACAGGAATGTGTGATGCAGTGTATCACACTGTCTGTATGTAAAGGCGACGAGTGCAGTAAACTGCTTCGTTCATGGTTAAATGAATTTCTTTTGAAGAACCATGCAATGTAATTTTTGTAACGCAATCCTTGAAAATGCACCTTAATGTCCCATTTAACCTAATTTTCAAATTTCATTTTGCCATTTTTAGTACAAGGGCATTATGTTATTCTGAATGTGCATAATCCCATAGCGTTGTGTGAGCTTTAAAGGGAAAATACAACATTTGCAAACATCAAAAAATAAAACTACCAAATCATTTTGAAATACCTTGCCGGACTGTTAGTGAATGACAGTGTAAAGCATCCTGTAAAATCATGGCACCTGGTATACTGTCATTTTCAAGAAAAGTGGTATTTTTGTATCAATTTCCAACGCTGGTCGGCCGACCAGCGTTGGAAAAAACTGGCTTTTTTTCAAATACTGGCCCCAATTGACCATCGCACTTGTTTGCAATCGATTACACACCTATGAACGGGTACAAGCCAGCTAGACTGGTTCCCTGACCTTACAATTCCCCAATGTATGTAAACTGCTGTGTTTCTTCTTATATGGAGTCAGGGAACCAGACTACAGGAAAATGATTGTTTTTCTTGGTTTTTATAGCATTTTCGAATCCATAACCTCAAAAAAGTCAGTGTAACTATATTTGCTATATATTTCCAACCCCCCAATTCCATCCATTTCTGAAAATTACACCAAAAGCAAATGATGTATATTCCCTTTAAGTCAGTTGCCATCAGCAAAGAGTTGGAATGTCCCTCTGAGTGGTCTTCCCAAACTCTCCCTTTAGTAAGGTTGAGGGGGTACTTGTGCACGAGGTCCATAACCAGTGACTTTATGATGTAATTCTTGGACAGAGGGATGTTTTAAAGCCAGAGTCCATCATTTGCAGCTATCCAAAAAGTAACTGGCGTAATTATTGTTAAAAAACGTATTTGGTTGAAAGATAGTGAGGGGACTAAACTCCCTGTGAAATAATTCTTTCTGGCAAGCTGTCATTTTGAAGAAATCAACGAAATATGGCCTTTCCAACGGTGATTCTTAAGAAGCACCGTTGGAAATTTCAATTAGTAGTTCGTTTTGTTATTCGGCAAAGCGCGCGCAAGCGTTGACACGACGCACACACGGTTGCTACCATTCGTTGCAATCGGCTAGTGAGAACGTCTCTCCGACGCTGAATTCAGGCCCAATTCAAAACATGATTCAGCAACTTTTGATTTGAAATCGAGATCCTAGAATGCTGCTTTTCTCAAAATATACAGCTGAAGCTGAGCTGAAACTTCATCAGGTTAGTTGTTCAGCACCCTTCTTTGGTTTTTGAGCATGTTTGTTGCTTCAAACGAACAAAATGCAGAAATTACAAATGATGGACTATACCTTTAACTGCAAATGTAAATACCAAGGGCAATGGAAGTTTGTCTGACAAGAATGACATACCGAAGACGTCAATTGTGACCGTGATATTGATGACTTCATTGCCAGCCGTGGCTACGCACATGTACCGGCCAGCGTCGCTCTTCTTAGCCGGGTGGAAGCTGAGCTTGCCGTCTGTCTCGTTGATGTGGTCGTCCCATCTGGCCAGCCGGTCAGGCAACTTGAACCAGCGGATGATGGGCGGGGTGCGGGCCGTGGCCCGGCAGACCATCTTGGAGTCCTCATTCCGCTCCAGGGGCTTGCTGTTTGGTGGCGGGGAGAACTTCAGGACCGCTGAGGGATGGAGGGAAGGGGGAGAAGGTAGGAGAAAAAAAGGGATACAATCAGGACTAAAATTCTGTATCAAACCAGTTTTACTCCGTTTAACCCCCGTTTTTAACCCCCTCAGGGTGCATAGCACCCTCGGCTTTGCCTCGGGTGCTATGCACCCCTCGGGTGCTATGCGCCCCTCGGGTGTTAAAAACGTCATATCCCAAATAACATCAGTCAACAATTGTTTAAAAGAATGTATTTAATGACTAAGCCATTTTTGGGGTACAAACAGTTACTGAATCTCAATTACTGAAGCAGTTTGGCACCTTTATAGAAAAAAAAAATAAAAAATTTATAAAATATAATGATAAATTGATAAATATAATTTTGACTCTCAGCAACATTACATGTAAATTCACGCCTGTAAATGCATTACAATGGCATCGTAAGAGCGCCCGCATACGCTCCAAATATGGCCAACTGATGAAATCAGACATTGATACTTAGATTTTACTATTCTATTGTCAAGTCTTTTACAATGATACGTACGTATGACAGATAGTGTGGCCTTAGCAACATCACTGCCTGCAATTGTCGCAATCTGACACAACAAAACACCCTCATCACTCATCATAAGGTTTCGGATGTGTAGTGTTCCGTTGTCCAACGTAACAAATCTACTGTCCTAAAATAGAAAAGAAAACCTTGCCGTTAGCAAATCAACAATGGTCATTACTGTTGTTAAACATACATTTTGTCTCAGTTCTGCAAAATCCTCCAACTGCCTCCATGTAAAAAATTGCAAACAGCCTCAATCCTGCAAATTCCTGTGTTATTTCTTGAATGTGGTCCTTGGAGGGGTGACCACTGCCTCAATCCTGCAAAATCCTCCAGCAATCACTGTCAATATATGGTGAGGCAGAGGCAGTGACATCCTCGAGCAGTGCAGAGGATTCCAGGGTTACTAGGATTTCAGGATTACTAGGGCTAAATGTATGCATGGCTGAGCATAAACAACACAAGGTCCGGCCAACGAACTTGAAACAGTGCATCCTCCAAAATCAGCCACACGTTTTTGCCACATAGCCTCAATCCTGCAAAATCGTCCTTTTTGCAATTGTCCATTTTTTTTCAAGTGGCGTCATCGTCTTGCTTACCTGCAACTCGGAATTATCCTTCTTCAACCATCGTATCTGCGGTTTGGGGTTCCCGTCTGCCTGACAGTGCAGCCAAGCATCCGTCATCTCCTTCTCCGCCGTGTCCTGAGGCCGCACGGTGAATTCAGGGACAGCTGTGGAAATGAATGTATTTCAATTGAGCTACACTGCACTAATGTTATGAATTCTTCCAGCAAGAATTATGCTGGAAAAAAGAATCGCAAAGCATGTGTGAGAAGTGTGAATGGCGAATTGGGGTGTCTGCAAATTCAAATACCCCTGCGAAGAGATTGTTGCAGTACAAAGGAGAAGCAGAAGAGGAGGCAGTGCCCCACAAAGTGGTCATACCGGAGAAACCATTTTTAGTTGCGGGATAACAGCTCAACAATCATCACGTCTCTCTAGTTAGTAACAAATGTTGACATTGTCTTTAGCTCCTACATATTTTGACCGATTTCAACCAAACTTTGTCAGAAGTATCAGTAGCCCAGCCCCAACATGTCACATGACCAAACTGGGGTCAAAGGTCATCATGGGGTCACTGGGGTCAAAAAACTGAAAATTTTTTTTGACTCAAAACACTACTCCTTCCAGAAATTGCATGACACAATCACGTGACTCATGCATGAACACCAATTCGTTGGCCTGCAGCTTCCCAGATTTTTCTGATCAAGCTTGTTTTGATGCAATATGGGAAAAATCAGTCTTCCTTTGTAGATGTTGCCGAACAGCAAAAATGCTCTTTCAACATGAATGGCTGAATTGGTTGCGAAAAGGGATGGCAACAAAAATGAACATAGTCAGAAAGAATTTAGTATCCCCTTTTCCAAACTAATACTCACTTGCAACAACGACACCAAGTTGAGTAGTCTTCTCTCCAGCGGAGTTGACTGCCTTGCATGTGTAGTTGCCATTGTCAGCTTCCACCAGACGGTTGAAGACTAGTAATGTCCCCCCTACGGTGTGGACCCTGTCATCTGGGTTAACACTGATGGGGGCTTTGGACTGGTCCAGCCAGCTGATCTGGGGTGTGGGCATGCCCCCCGTCTCGCCGTAGGGGTAGGTGCAGTTGACTGATAGAGGTTCACCGTCGGGGACCATCCGAGTGCCAAGGTTGGGAAGATCTTCCACTTCTGCATTGGGGAAGGAGTTGAGAGAAGTATGATAAACAGAAACATTGGTCTTCTACTTGAGTGCATCACGCAGGGCCAACTCATGCTTCAAGACCACTCATGGGAGCTGTGTGTGCACACTGGTACCCAGGCATGATGTAAAAGAAATAATTTCCTTCTGAGAGTGCACAATCCCATAAAGCAGCACGTGACCACTGCCTCAATCCTGCAAAATCCTCCAGCAATCACTGTCAATATGTTGAGGCAGAGCCAGTGACATCCTGGAGCAGTTCTGATGATTTCAAGTATAATATACTGGGGGTAGGCCTAAATTTATGCACGGTTGAGCATAAACAACACAAGGTCCGACCTTCGACTTGACACAGTGCATCCTCCCAACTCAGCAACACACTAGCCATATAGCCTCAATCCTGCAAACTCCTCCATTTTGCAAAAAGAATTTTGGAGGATTTGGGAAGTTTAGGGTTGCACCTTTGTGTCCCATTTAAAGGGAATATACAACATTTGCACACATCGAAAAATAAAACTACCAAGTTTTTGCGAAATACCTTAATAGGATGTTGGTAAATGACAGTCTAAAGCATCCTGTAAAATTATGGCACCTGGTATACTGTCATTTTCAAGAAAAGTGGTATTTTTGTATCAATTTCCAACGCTGATCGGCCGATCAGCGTTGGAAATAACTGGCTTTTTTTCAAATACTGGCCCCAATTGACCATTGCACTTGTTTGCAATCGATTACAAACCTATGAACGGGTACGAGCCAGCTAGACTGGTTCCCTGACCTAACAATTCCCCAATGTATGTAAACTGCTCTGTTTCTTCTTATATGGAGTCAGGGAACCAGACTACAGGAAAATGATCGTTTTTCTTGGTTTTTATAGCATTTTCGAACCCAAAACCTCCAAAAAGTCAGTGTAACTATATTTGCTTTATATTTCCAACCCCCCAATTCCATCCATTTCTGAAAATTACAGCAAAAGCAAATGATGTATATTCCCTTTAAGTTAATTTTAAATTTTGTTCTTTTCCATTTTCAAGGGTATTTTGGTTGCCTTCTTGGTTTTCATATTATTTGCAAATTTCCATATTCGTAAGCAAATGTGTGATGTCATTTCAAAGTTGCCAGAGTGTGGATATTTTGCTGTTGTAAATTTTCTTTTCTTTGGTGGTTCATTGTTTTGTCAGTACATGGCAGTAAAACCAATGAACAAACTTCTCTCACAAATGTTTTCAACGAACAAATTTTTGGGTTCACAATATGGACAGAGAACACCTAAACTGAACAGTGTCTTCCTGAAATGACATCACAGCAACAGCGCCCTAAGTTGTCCGGAAAAGCATGGGAAACTTTTTAATGTTGAAAGAAGTGCACTTCTTTTTGGTTAATAAAATTAACCAAAAAAAGTGTAAAATAGTTTTCATACATTTAACCAGTTCGCGCCAGGATTATTTTGACCAGAGCGGAACGAGGAGCAGGATTTCTTTTCACTCGACCTCATGCAGGCAGGTTGAAGCCATCACCCTCGGGCAGCACACTCATATTTTCAGCCTCGCTCGCTGTGAGCGAGTCGCTGACAGATATTTCTGGTCTCGCTCCCTGCGTGTTTATCCGTCATCCGTTCCGAATACCGCAAAACTTTGCAGGGATACTCTTTTTGCAGGTATACACATCATCCGGCGCGAACTGGTTAAGAGGAGTAGAAAGTTGCACAAAATGCGTTCCTCAGAAAAATGAATTTCATGGACCCTATAATCTCTGGTATGTGTCACAGGGTTCCAGCAGAATCAAGCATTCTGAAGGATTTGAGAAGCTTCCTGAGGAAAACCACACAGTGAGCTACAATCCCGGCCAAAATGGTTGGGACACTTCCTGAGCCTGCCACGGTCACCCACTCCCCCGCTCCCCCGCTCAATGTTGTTCTCTCCAGCTGATGGAGCACACACCGCGCAATGAGAGACAACATTGAACGGGGGCCGGGGGGTTGGAGGCCCAGCGAGATTTGGCCAGGATTGTAGGGCTATCCAAGGGACAACAAGGCAGACCTGAGCTACGGGTAGAGGTGGTAAGGGGACCCAGTTGACCAACTCAAATATGATCACGGGATTCTTACTTGCTACGACAAGCTGGGCCTCGACGTCAGCCTCTCCGACTTCATTCCTCCCAATGCAGATGTAAGTGCCTTCATCAGTCAGCATGATGTCGCCGATGTGGAGAGTGCCATCTGGAAAGATCCTGGTGCTGTTGGAACAGTAATGGAAAAAGGACGAAATTGTAAACAATGATTAAAACCAATAAACCAATCAATAAAAAAAGGTGTCACTGCTAACCGATGCAAAATTGTTGGTTTTGAATCTACAAAGAATTGGAATACATACATGTATAACGTTTTTACTGTAGAGCCATTCCTCAGAGTTGATCTGTTCAAACGTTTGAAATTTCGGTTTGACAATTTCTTCTTGTGGTTTTTGTTAAAATGCTTTGTTGCAGTCTTCAATTTTCTGAATGTTAAATGGTTAAGCCATCTGCACTCAAAAAGCAGGAGATCTTGGGTTTCAAGCAATTATGAAGTTTCCTAACTAGCTCTTGGACAGCACTAAGTATAAAGTGCTTAAAAATCTGCGTTTCAGTGAAGGGCAAAACCACATACTTAGCCCTGAGGGGCCATTCAACATTTTCAATGTGTTTAAATTCCGATTTTTTTTCTCGAAATTGTGGGCGGGTGGGTCAAGGTGAATAATTGAAAATCGAAATTCAACTTTCATAGAAAAAGCAAAGAAAAAGCCCCCCCCCCCCCCAAAAGCAAGATCTTGTGACTTGCCGGAACTACGCGCCAGCATGTTTCTTTTCAACTTCTTCCCTATTTACAGACAGAATGACCTGTACAGTATGGAACATGTAGCAGGGTACCAGGGATGCTTGTTTGGCTTACATACCGCGAGCGTCGATTACCAGTCGCTTCACCCACTTGAATCAAAAACTATAGCACGATAGTTTTTCAAGCAACTCATGGGAACCCAGCAAATAGACTTTTTTTGGGGGGGGAGGGGGCTTAAATGTTTCATTCTAGATGTTGCAGTATCTCAGACAAAACTATTTCTTGGGGGATTGGTGAACTTTATAATCATTCAGTGCAAAATGTTAAACTCAATGACTTTTGAAACAAAAAAACGGTGGGTATTCAGCATTAAAACCTGCACTTTGTCTTTAAATTTCACTACACCCAGGCACGTCGCCAAGGGAGGGGGGGCCCTGGAGGGGCAGGGCCCCCTTGGCGAGCAATTGCCACCCCTCCCCCCCCCCCCCCCAAACGGCAAAAGCCATACATATGTATTTTTGGGCCCCCCTAGTTGGTAATATGGTCCCCCAGATGCTCAGGGCTTGCGACGGGGCTGACTACACCTTGAAAGTTCTTGTAAATTTGCATGGATAACCTTCAGTAAAGTACAACAGAAAACATGTGTACAAATAAACTGTCTATCTATGGACCTGTAAAAATGTTCACAATGTGTCAAGTTGTGTTTGCATATAGTCCTGAACGCTCCAATGATTTTTCACACGCCGTAGGGAGTTAGGGGTAAACTTTTCAACATCTGCTGGCCATTCGTGTGGCAGCACAGAAAACCCTTTTACCTCGTCCCATTTGCCAGATGCACCACGTTGTTCCCCTCGTTCGACCGACGGAAATACCATTCTATGTCTGGGTTTGGGTTGCCAGAAAAGGAGCACCGGAACTGTGCCGACGTCCCGACAACTGCTAGCACATCCTCTGGTGACTCTTGGTTGATGGGAAAGTCGGCATCTGTGAAGACAGAAGAGTTACAAGTGACATGTGAGAATAAATCACAAAAATCTGTTGGTCGACAGAGATGCAAGCCTGGCAGCCAACATGAGCAATCGTGATGTGGAAAGCTGCAGTTGAAAATGCTTAACCTACTTTATCCAAAGTGCATCGTGGAAACATTGCCAAATGTACTTATTTTCCACTTGCAGCAGTTTTAACGTAATTTTGGGCATTTGAGTAACAACGTTTCCAAAGGTTTCCAATATACACTTTTTGTTTACCGTTTGACAATGGTTTCGCCTTTAATCAAACCCTAACCCTCCTCACTCCTCCAAGTCCTCTGGGCAGTTTCGGAGGATTTTGGAGGATTTTGGAGGATTGAGGATGAATGTAACATACAATTTTGGAGGACTGTGGAAGGATTGAGGATGAATGCACATTCAGTACCAGTTGATTTTGGAGGATTGAGGATGAAGGGTGTTTGAAGAAGAGGGGGATTTCGGAAAATAGAGGATGAATGCATTTTGAGAGGCAGGGCTGTCGGAGGATTTTCAAGGATTGAGGCAGTGGGTTTCCTTCATTTGATCACTTGAGCAAAATTCTGGAGGATTGAGGATGGTTCCTAGCAAAAAGGGACTAGGTGTTTAGAGTTAAGGTTGAACACTGGTGCACTGTAAAGGAATTCAAACTTGCTAATCCTTTTGATTTATGCCCTGGCTCTAAAATAGAGACTTGCATTATTTCAAAATTTCTATGCAAAAACAACAAATGGCGTTCAGATTGCTGCTTTAATTTGCACACCTGCCCACCTCGCAAGGGATTAAATGACTGATTCACTGCTCACTGGTTGCCATTCCATCCATCTTTCACACAATTAATAGTTGGCAGGTGTGATTGTGAATGGTATGGCTGTCACAAGTGCACTAGAGTGACTAAACATAAACAGAAAAAAAATCTGGTTTTGCGACTTGCAATGCATAGTCTCTACATATTATTTTTTGGACACATGACTAGAAACCCTAACTTCCAAGGCTTTGCTAGCTGTAAGGGTTTTATCCCTTCAAGAAACAGATATCAAAGATGTCAAAGAGAGGATATGAAAGACACCTCAATGTCATAGCTGCCCATGCGAAGACAAATGAATAGTCACATAAAAAAGTACATGCGACAATTATGCACAAGTTAGCATACATGTCCCAAACACCGGAATGGCAACACTCTTTTGCACAGAGTTCAATTGACCTGTACTGTAAAATCCTAAATCATTTAAAATACTAAAAAAAAAAAAATGTGTGGGTACTGGTTATTTTACAGAAGTTGAGATAACGGAATGGTTGCTTACCCAGAATGGTCAGGGTAAGGTTTCCGCCTGAGCTCCAGGCTTGCCCAGCCCGGTTCTGCCCAATACAAGAGTAGACGCCGCTGTCCTCTGTGCTGGCACTGCGGAGCCGCAGCCTGCTACGCGTCAGCTCAATGTTCTCATCAGCTTCAAGCCGAACTTTGTCCCGGTACCAGACTATGTCCGGCGGAGGGTTGCCGTCCACTTTGCAGTTGAGAGTGACCCGGCTTCCTTCCTTAATCAGGTCCAGGGAGTCCGGAGACTTCAAGGTGACTTTGGCAGAGGGTTGTATCCCTGGATAACAAAGATGACAGAAAACGCAGGAAGTTATATTGAGACTGAGTCCATGCTACATCCAAGGGATGCTGGCATAAAACTACTGAAGGACAACCGGACTTACAGTACATTACTGTTAAGATCATGATAATTTATGCAATGAAGATGTTTCAAGGAATGTTCTACTGGTACATGTAGTTAAGCAAAAACAAAGGATGCCTTGTCAGCATCTGAATTTGATGTTTTTGTATGACACATCATCTATTACACATGAACTAAATTACTGAAAAGTTGAACAAAGAAATTGACTGGAGCGGGGCTTGAACCTGCGACCTCCAGATAACCGTTCCGGTGCACTACCAACTGAGCTATCCAGCCCTCTATTGGCAGTTCCCCAATTAGTCAATATCTTTGTTCAAGGGGCGCTGAGTCAGAAGCCATAAACCAGTATACCATACAGCCAGGGATCACGCCCAAAATAACGATACAGACCTGGGAAATAGCAAACGGGGATCACTCGGAGAGGATACAGCTTTTTATTACAAATTTTCAAGTGAACCACACAGGGAAACTGACTAGGTGAATTATAACAATTGAAAAGTTGAACAAAGAAAATGGCTGGAGCGGGGCTTGAACCTGCGACCTCCGGATAACCATTCTGGTGCTCTTACCAACTGAGCCATCCAGCCCTGTGTTAGGGGTTACCCAATTGGTCAATGTCTGTGTTTAAGGGGTGCTAGTCAGAAGCCATAAACCAGTATGCCATACAGCCAGGGATCATGCCCAAAGTTACAGGTATTATGACTTATGTTCCAAGTATGAACTCCAAGGACTACATATGAACACTCTGTGAGGATCACATCAATTTTACGAAAGGTTTGTTACTCCACAACACACATTTATAATGTACATTCATGTACCGGTACCAGGGTACATGTACAGTTTGTACATCTTTTATTAAAATCTCTTTAATTAAAATAAATACAGATCACTGTTAGAAAGTCTATGGTTATAAGGTACTTTTGCTCAAATTTCTGATATGTAGGCCTAATGCCGACAAAATCTCTTTGCTAAGGCCAAAAAAAAATACTCGGTCTCTGGTCAGCGCGCGCGACGATTTTAATCATGCGCGTCAACCTTTTTTTTTTTTCAAATTAACACGGAAGCTACAACAGCGCCCTCTATTGCTGCGCCTCCTCAAATTTTTGTACCAAGGAGCACCAAGGAATGGGGAAATTGCACCAAAGCAAATGAGGACACAAACAAGTAAAATAGTACCCACCTTGTCTGTACAATAACAAGCTTGAAAAAAAAAAAAGCCACAAAAAAAAAAAAAAAAAAAAAACGCGTCGCCGCATCAATTCCGGAACTTCGGTCTGACCAGAGACCGACTATTTTTTTTTTTGGCCTAAAAAGGGTTGCAAACTAAAAAGTCGTAAACACATTTGTGTCATGTGGCAAAAGGGCTCACGCCTTATATGTAGCGATGCATTTATAAGCAATACAGTTACATGCATAAACCACATCGGAATCTGACCACAGTCACTTTTCATTGACATAATTTGTCTGTTGAAACGAACAAGTCTGACAAACAAAACCTACATTTTGTAAAAACAGACATGAAAATCTGGACTCAAGTCTGGACCAAAGCTCTTGGCGATCTTTGGCAATTGAATCACTTCCTGAACATTTGAGAAAAGCATGCACAACTGGTGATGGTTTTAACATCTGCCCCAGGGACAAGTGAACTCTCCCTTGAACCTCTGAGGTAGTAATGAGTCTGGTTGCCCACAATTATGTTCAATTTACAACGACACCAATAGCAGTAAATCAGAGCGCTCACTAGCCCCTCATAAATTGCCTGGAGAGGACACCGCTGAAATGTCTGTTTTGATTCACAATCAGAATTAATATTCCGTCACATAAATTTCGGCCACTAAGCAGCTGACAATCAGTTCCCATTTTTAAAATTTGTTTTGGATATTAAAACATTTCATATTAAAGCACATGTCATGAAAGTGCAACTGGGAGTGTTCTAGTCTTTGCTTCAGGGAAAATATGCAGGGAATTTTGACAACACTTGCAGATGTGTGCTCAAATCAGAGTAAAGTTATTTGCAAGCACAAATATGTACATGTACATGTACTACATGTATGTACATGTACATGTATTTCTATAGTAAGTAGATATTGACAGAATATCTACATGTATGGTACACATGGCATTTTTGTTAAGTGAGTCTCTTTTTACACATTGGTACAATTTAAAAAAAACTACAACTGCATGTACATGTACAAGTACACTGAACATGTACAGTTCATTCTATAAATTATCCCTCCTATGCAAACATACATTATGTGCCAAGTAGTCCTTTCGGTCAAAATCAAAAACAAGTGACTGTTTTCAACAGTTCAGAATTCCCAGCCCACATAAAGCAGGATCGACTGGCGGGGACTGTTTAAATAACTTGATACAGCTATGCTTTGACTCCGGGCGAGTAATAAAACAGCTGTGACCACAACTTGCCTGCTTTGTCTGTTGACCCAGTTTGACTAGTCACAGTGCTTGCTTGACATATGATCTGACTGCTGGTGACTAGCCTTTGTTAAAAGTTTAGCAGGGGAAGTGGAAGTGAATTTTGACTGTCTGTGACTGTTTAAAAAGCAGGAGGGTTAAGGATCTCCCAAAGACTAATTCCAAAAAATAATGACAATATACATACCGGTACATAACGTGTACATGTACGGTACATTAGGGCTGTCCAGAATATTCTGAATATTTGCATATTCCGAGTCGATCATCAACCAAATATTCATATAGCTTTTTTCCAGTTCAAATATTCGAAGAAAAAAAAATACCCAGAAACAACACGACTGTGATGTTATATTAATTGTCAAATTGCAGCACTATATTGTCAGATGCCACTTCTTTAAAAATACTTCAGCAAGTTAAGTATACTGTTTAAAATATACACATGATAATCTTGATACTACAACAGGAGCACGAACTTGTCGATCAGTGGCCCATAATATCGATTGCCGTACGCAAATTCTAATAGACGCACTTTGCATTCAACTTTTAGCACGGCACACAGTTGCCGCTGGCGTGTGTAAAACTTGAGCAGCGAATTTCAAAACCTGTACAGTGAGTACTCCTAGAACTATGAGGCTCGGAGCTAGCGCGCAGCGGGGGGTACGGTACTTGCACTTGTACGCATGCGCATACTATCATTTCGCTTGTACCGTCCCCCCCGCGGCGCGCTTCGAGCGAACCGAAAAATCATCGCTGGATCATATGCGTGCACGTTTCAAGTGTCAGGTTGGCTCAGTGCGGAAAGGGCATATTTTTCATCATTTTAGCCAAAAACCGAAAAAATCCAGCGATGTTTGTTCTGCGCATATTACGTGAGTATTTAATGAGATGTAGTACGGAGTTTGGGGGCAAACTGGGGGCGGTTCTGTGGGAAATGTCTGCATTTTGATGGACGGTTTTGTACTTACATTTGTAATTAGTGTTTTGTGCTGAAAACAATTTTGCGGGGTTCTTAATCTATGAGGCTCCACTACGTGGAGCCTCATAGTTCTAGGAGTATACAGTGAGTACAAATGTAAAATATGTATGATCATGTTGTCCTAAGGTCTACAATGTAAAGACAATTTGAAATAGAAAGTACGGGTAAATCCTTACTTTTGGATAAAGCTTTCCATCAATCTCTATTCCACTGCTTCCAAATAAAGGCAATGAAAATCACACGTGTAATGTCATTTGATTTACATAGAGAATCATCACCAATGTGGCCAGGTCAGGAGTTGGCTTGTGAACTCCAATATCCCAACCACAGACACACACCCGAGCGCAGGTACCACGCGATGACTCAACTATGTGTTTGAATATAAATCCTTGCAGCTACAAATTTCACACACACCTCTCTGAGCGGAAAACACAACACGCCTTCAGCCAAGAAAACCTTGGACAGAAGTTGACTGCCCAAAGGCTGGTTAAATTAATTAAAAAACAGGGGGGGGGGGGAGGGACTCCCTTTCTAAATTACACTAAACTTGATTTTCATGATGTAAAATTACCCCACATGACAGCGGCCGGCATGACTTAATGAATAGTGGGGCGTGCACAAAAGGAAAAGTATAACAGACACAATGCTGGCCTAGCAATGCAAGAACATGACAGCTATGTGCGGACAAGAAGAACATTGCGCTCACCCACCCGCCTATGCCCGCTAGATATGACAAGATTGAAATGAAATCTGAACTACTGTACACTATACATTCCCCCCCCCCCCTCCCCCCCCCCCCCCCCCCCCCCCCCCCCCCCCCCCCCCCGTTCTACTGTGTTCAATATGTTACAAATTTCTGTCTAAATTCAATGTGTTTTAATACACGTACATGTATGTACAATGTACGGTATGCTATTCATTGACATGTTGTAGTACATGTACCGTACATGCCGCACAATTGTACAAACTGTGACTCAATCTCGAACAGATAACCATATTCTGACAGGAACTCATCAGACTCGATCCCCTCCCTTACCCCCCCTCCTCCGTCCCCCCCCCCAAAAAAAAACCCCCAAAAAACAAGGGACTACATGTACATGTAATTTAAAAACCACAACCATCCAAACATTTATACATACATGTACATGTATGTATACATAAAAAGAGTGTATTGTGGGAAAAAAAATTATGCATGCACTTGGAGGAGCCTTTGCTAATGCAGATACTTGGTACAACGCTAGCCTGCGCGATGATTGATCGTTGTGGATTAAACGCGAGTGATTTGGATATTCCCCGACTTCATACCAGGGATGCTGTTTGCGTGGGACTGTCACGAACCGGGTGTCTGCTACTATTAAAGCAACGCTTGCCGATCATTTTGCACTTTGGATCATGTGGGCACAAGGGAATGACCGACTGTCTCCAACTGTCTGCGCAAACACAAGCACAACTTCAGAAGAACACAAAAGCAATCAAAAATATTGTCTGCCGTTGACAACTAATCTTTTGAAGATTTAGATTTGTGGCTCCTTGCTAAGGACGGACTCCAAGTTACATTGTAATTGGCCTTTTCTGACAGAAGCATTTATGGTAATGTACTTCACGTACAATTTATATTTGCTGCTGAGGGGTGAGGCACAGTTTTGTTCAAAATATTTAAACAAGGACCATTAAATGGACAAATCTCATGGTTGGGGGGGGGGGGTTGACGCATGGTTGAACACAAGCGGCGAATCACACTTGACATTTTTCAACCCTGCGTCAACCTTGAGATTGGTTTCGCCCTGGGTTGAACTCAACCCTGCTCCAGACCAGGGTTGGGATTTACAGCCCAGGTTGGAACTCTCCCCAGGTGTTCAAAACAAAAGTAACAGAGCGCAATCACCTCAGTTTGCACGAAGCAAGTGTGAAACGATGCAGGGTTGAAAAATCAAAAACTCAACCCAGGGCAGCACTGGGTTCAGTTCAGCCCGGGTTGCGACGCTTACTTGTGTAAAAGACGGCATCCATCAAAAACCTATAGGAGGCATTTCTTGTTGGGTCTTGTGTTCTACACTGTATTTGATTATGTTGGATTCAGCCAGGTTTCAACAGTTAGTTGACATGTACGCACCTTCACTTTTGAATAAAATGAAATAATATAACTGCAGACCATTTGATGGTTTATTGACCTTACAAAGGTGTAAGTTTGATGCACAATGTACACATTATTCAGGTAAATGTACACTTGCCATATCATCATGTTGTATTTTGGATTTACCTACTGTCTTTTACTACATGTAAGTAGTGGACCAAGTCCACCAAAATCCATCAATCACACTGCTTCCAATGCATGCTTTGCTTTACATGTAGGCCTCCAGGCCCAAGTCCATCATACTCCATCAATATTTAGTCAAACCATGCCTGCAGGACCAAGTCCCCCAAAATCCATCAAAATGGCTCATGGATTTTGATGGAGTTGGGTTAATGTATTTTCAATGGTCCAGAATGGTAAAAAAGTGTCAGTTGCAACACACAACAACAGGTCCAATGCTAGTCTCAGTGAAAGGTTACATTGTGTCATGAAACTACCGGTATTTTGTTTATAGCTCCATGATTGTACAATGCACACTTGCCATGCTTTGATTATTCTCTTGCAGAAAATGCAGAGCAAGTCAAAACTTTATCCTTTGAGCTTACAATATTTGACAAGTGTAATTTGCACATGCAATAAATTGTTACCGGTACGTGCAACTTCTGAGATGTGGACACATGGTTTTCGGCACTCTCTGCTTCATCTTGTGTGTCACACATCCCTTGACTGAGAAAAAAGGCCATACATGTATCTCACACCACATTCACTAACATACAAATGTGCATAGGTTCCCAAAATCCCCTTTTCCTATAATCAATCACAAAACTTCTCAAACTTGTAGGGTGGGTGCAGCATGTCCAGGGACCAGGGACTTCAGCTTGCTACACTGTAGATCTCGTTTGAGCGCAAACTAACCTCATGCCCTTGTCTGTAAACCCCAGATGGATAAATAGTCTTCACTGTATACAAACAATAACAAGGACTCCCAAACAGGAACGATTACTGCATGCACATTCTGCGGCATTTTCTGTCAAGATGATAAATTGTCCAGAGAACTGGGCGGGGCCTGCGAGGAGAAAGGTCAGGTACCCTGACCCACCGTGCGACTTTCGGGTTGCAATTTGTCAATGCAGACTGACAGAAGATCTGTTCATGAGACAGTGCTAACAATCAGTCAACATGATCTCTGGTTCAAACCTTATGTTCACAGGCCTGTAAATCTGGTAAATTCCACAAGTTCAGTGGACATTTTGCCAAATGAACCTATGATACAATGTATACATACCAGTACAAATAAATGCAATGGGATGACATTAGACACAGAAAGTGCTTCAACAAAATGTTTTATTTTGAACTGTCATGTACACATGAACATGTACATACTGAGATAAGGGGCCTTCACATACATGTATAATGTGCCCTGGCCCTCGACTTGCTATAACAAAGACATGTAAGAGGAGACCTTACAAGTTATAGAAACATTCAGCTTAACCCTAACTCCCTAGCATAATTTACTAGGAACCATGCCCATCCAGGCAAATTCCAACACACGCACGTACACGTACACTGACACTGTTGGACCGTGGTTGGACCATGGAGGTACATTGTAGAATGCCTCCATGGTTGGACTTACCGGTAGTTTCTGGAGGTATGCCTGGAACCCAATGTAAAAAATATCAGTTTAGGGGTACTGTACCCATTCTAACAGATTTCAACAACATCTGCTAAACTTGGGTTGAGTTCGGTTAGGGTTAAAAGTTGTTAAAAGGATTTGAGAACCTCCACAGCGGAAAAAGCACCAGTGCAAGAGGTCACACTCTGAAGATCTTCAAACCAGAATATTGGATGCAGGAAGAACTTCTTCTCCCAAGGAGTCGTTAATGTGTGCATGTTGTGTGGAATGCTCTCCCTCAGGAAGCGGTGAATGCTAGAACTCTGCCAGAAAGAGCTTGACTCATATTTCAGAGAGAGAACAAAGATTGGATATGGGTCCCAAAGGCTAGTGCCTAAATAAATTACCCATAAAACCGGGCTTGTGTAAGTGTACCGGTAAGTGGGTAGGCCAACACCGTGTTATGGGGAAGTTTTTTATTGTTAGGAAAATTAGGAGGTCCTGTGTTAGGCCAACAAAAAAAAGTCTCCGGTTTCTGGTATGGAGCTTGCCCAAAAAGTGGTGCGGCGACGTGGCTTTTTTTGTTTTTTTTTACCTGAGTTTTTTGCTTCAAATGTCGGCTGATGACTGCAAATGGTGCCCGACTAAACTTAGTGCAAATATATGGGAGTACAGAGAGGCCACATAAAGCTGATTCTCGACCATAACCCAATCTAAAAACACGTTAAAATTGTGCAACAGCAGGATTCCAGTCAAACCAGTGAGTTTGGCGGTTTTGAGACATCATCTTTCATTGAAAAAAAAAAACTTTTTCATTTTGCCGACGCGCATGGCTACGGCGACGCGCGCGCATACCAGAAACCGGAGACTTTTTTGGGGGGGCCTTATGGGGACTTTCTGCTGTCCGCACAGCGTTTTCGGTCCCCACAAATACCTCGTACAGACGAGTGTATGTCCCCACAACTACGGAGCAAGAATTGTGTAAATTTTCTACACAAAACAGCCTTGATTGAAAGCAAAAGAAAAGAATGGTGCTCAGCAGCATATCATTTGAGAATACCTGTCAAAACATAATAGAATTAGAATCTCCTTGGCTACTTAAAGGGGCAAGGCCAGCAATGACAGCTGACCACAAGGCCAAGAGGGGTGTGAAGTGCATATGGAAGTAATTTACTCGCTGCCAATTTGTAGTTTCTAATAGGAAGGTGTCATAATGCACAGTAGGGGGCATTGTTCTTTTGTCAGTCACTTTATTTTATTTTTTCCATTTTTTTAATGATTCCAGTTCAGTTATTTCTCACCCAGCTGGTTTTGCAATGTGTAGCTGATGATCAATGTATATATACTGTTCTTACCCTCCCCCCTAAAAAAAAAAAGAGACAAAAGATTGACAGTCAAATGTTACTAATTTACAAGTGCTGCAATTCGTATAGCCACCCAGAATGTTTTTAATTGGTATTTACATAGTTTACATGCGTGCATTGTGCAAAACTTGACCAAAATACGTTTTTGAAAGAAACAAAGCACACTTAATAAATTCCATATCATTGAAAATAATTTGGGCAAAATGTGGGGTATTTGTAAGAAAAAAATAGTGAAGAGATTGTAATATTCATGCCCAGTTGGGTCTACATGGGAACTGCATCATTCGTTACTGCCACAGTCTGGTTTATTTGTCATACATTACACCATGGAGGATTTCCTCCATGATTACACACGGTTACAATGCACACAGCAATCCTGGCCAGCTTGACAGCAATGGTAATGATAAGAAGTGTTTATGCTGAGAAAAATTCCCCTGCTGGTTGGCCACAAGATAAAGATCTGGGTTCTGCATGCCAATGAACTCAATGGCAACCAGTTTTAACCTGAGGGAAGGACCCCCTCCCATTTTCTTGGCTAAGTTGGCGAATAAATTGGCTAGGTTGGCAAAAAAAATTGTTTTTAAAGGTAATATATCTATATTGTATACAACATTTGCTTTTGCTGTAATTTTCAGAAATGGATAGATGGGGGGGGGGGGGGAGTATTTTATAGCAAATACTGATACACTGACCTGTTTACAGTTTTGTGTTTGTACATGTACATGTAGATGCTGGAAAAACCAAGAAAAATAGGTGTTCTTGTAGTCTGGTTCCCTGACCCTACTTCAGACGAAACAGAGCAATTTTTAGACGTCGGAGAATTGTCACGTCAGGGAACCAGACTACAGATAGCTGGCTTGTACACGTTAACGGATGTGTAACCGATGGCGAACAAAATGTGGATTAGCTAAGTTTGGTAAATTGGGGGTAGTATTTGAAAAAAGACAGTTTTTTCCAACGATGTTTAACCGACCATCGTTGGAAATCGATAAAAGTTCCAATTTCTCGAAAATGACAGCACAACAGGGGTGCCATCATTTCACAGGATGCTTGAGACTAAGTTACAGCCAAGTACCGTATTTAAGTTGTACATGTATATTGTTTTTATGTTTGCAAATGTTGTATACATACAGGTGACCTTTAATACTATACAACATTTCTTCTGTGGCATTGGGTACAAACACACAGTACAAGATATTTGTCACTGCACAATGAGTAATACATTACCTGCACACGATTTCCACGAACACAATTAATGAATCATGACTTTACAAAAGACTTGAGGCAAAGGCAAAATCCAGCATATAAGCACATGTGCTCCACTGTCCCAACATGTACCAGTACATACATGTACAATGAAGCCTCATGTTAGAAGTTATTTATTAAAACACACAAGAAAAACCCCACATTTTGACATAAAAGCTTCAGTCTAAATTCATTACTGCAGTCTGCTGCCCATTTTTATTTACAGTATTTTTTTTTGGGGGGGGGGGAATTCAAACAAATCTGTCAGACTTGAATCTCACCTTTAATTCTTGCTTTCTGGATTAAAGAAAAAAATATCTGCACTCCTCTGGTTTTCTCTGGCCAATTTGCATAGATTTAGGAAGCCAAGGTGTGCCCCCAACTTTACAAATCTGCCAGGGAGGGCACAATGGCATTGGAAACCAGGCATTGATTGGAGCGCGGCGGTGGAACTGCTGGAGGGAAGAAGGGGGACCCAGCACACATTAAGTTCAAAAGCAAGGGCTGGGTTTTTTTTTTTTTTCCTCTCTCTTTCTCATGATGGTAATCAAGCGGTCGGGCAATTACAAAATGGATCGGGGATCGAGTTACATCCGAATTAACCCTTCTTTCCATGTCGATCAACTGGCTCAGCAAGTTCTGACAGACTCCATGGAGAGGAAATGGCTTGGAGATTGATGTAAAAATAGTCGAAGAATACAAATACCGGTACATGGATGTATGAATGCATGCATGTCAAGAGGCTTGTAGGATGAAGGGTTGGTAAACTGAATCAAGTGTAATTCATTGTACGCTTTACTTAGTTTAGAAGAAAAATCAATTTAGAAGCAAAATCACAATTTGACAAAAATTCTAATAGATGCTTAAAATATACACAAATTAGGTAAACACCCAGTTTGTAATGTACATGTATGTACATGTATGTAAAATACATGTTATACTTACAATGTACATGTATGTACCGGTAGGCCTACATTTTATTGCTCAGACAGAGAAAGGGAGATACATAAATATGTACATGTACATTATGGCAAGACTTTATATTTATAGTGTATGTATACAGTGTACATACATGTACATGTTCATTGTACATGTACATGTACACACTATTCAGCATCATGTTACTGTACATTTACATACTGCGTACCGGCACCTTGCAAAAGATCTTCTGTTTTTGAATTTATTTATTTTAAATTGTTTTAAATTTCAACTTCGTTGCAAGGATTTGTATTTGACACATTCTCATTTACATGTAGTTAGGCTTTGCCCGACTCGTGCCGACCATGGTAATTCATCCACCAGAGAGGAGGACACACGCACACGTAAAAAAAAAACAGGAAAAGTAAAACGAAAGAGCTTTAGGTGAGTCACACTGCTGCGATTCATAATGATCAATCGCTGACTGTGTCTGTTACAAGGAGGCAGATATTACTGGCCAGCATTTACACAGCACGTACTTAGATGTAGTCCCGGCCGGCCGAAAGAGGATATTAGTTGGGATTTCAAGTCTGGCATATAAATCAGTCAGGATCTTGGGCATGTGTTTTCCATATCTGGGGGTATCAATCTTAACCCGGTAGATTAGTGCCAGAGATTACACTTGTTTTCTGGTCGGGGGAAATGGTTTTATTCGATGTAATTCTGATCTACATACACATGTACATCTTTTCCTTTTTTGGGCTACTTTTATTTCTCTTTTGATAATAAGCCATTGGAAAAAGGATGGTGATTTTTGGACTGCATTGGGGTTTTTGTTGTTCAAGTTTGGTTTATGTAATGTACAGGTACACATAGTGTTACTACATGTAAATGTTATTTGATTATTAAATTGATGGCAATCTGTTTAAAGCTAGAGGACTATTTTTTTTAATCGTTAATATTGTTATTAAATTTCATTTCATTTCATTATATTTTATAAATATATTTTTTTGGGGGTGGGTGTTTCATTTTGTTTTGTTTTATTAAATCCAAGTACATGTACCACGTTTCATGTATTGTGACCATATTCACATGGACCTGTACACGCAACACATGCCACAACTGGCATAAAATTATCTAAATGAAGTGGACTTTCCCTCACACCATTTGTGACACTTGAAGTTTGGACCCAAGTCCCATTATTATGGCGTTTCTGTTATCTTGAACAAACATAAATGGCAATCTTAATTTGTATGCCTGTACTCTACATCAACGTTTTGACAATTGGCATGTCAAAGTAGGACCATTGTTGTGCAGGATTGTTGATCATCAATTAGAAATAAACCTACATGTACAACTTACAGATTTTCCATCAATGTCTATTTTTACAAAACATTGTTCATATGTACCCTGTAAGGTAACGCAATTTTTGTGGTTTTATTTTAGTAAAAAACAAGCTTGATCTGAAGAGCTGCAGGCCAATGCATTTGTGTTAATCTTACATTTATTTTGACCTTTGACCCCATAGCTGTAGCAGTAGGTCATATGAAATGGTCACCATAGAAATTTTTAATGTTTGACCAAGGCCAATATGTTGGCAGTGCTAAGTTGTCATTTCAGCTTATTTGAAATTGGACATTATTTTGACATTGACCCCATGGTAGCCTTTGACGCCAGTTCGATCATGTAAAATGTTGGGACTGGGCTACTGATACTTTGGACAAAGTTTGGTTGAAATCAGTCAAAATATGTAGGAGCAATAGACAATGTCAGCGTGTGTTACTAACCAACGAACTTACTAACGGTGAGATATGATAATTTGTTGAGCTGCCTACCCGCAGCTAAAAATTGACAACCAACAAAACTGCATGGTACAGAGATATGGGAACCAGTTTTAAGGAGCTTCTTTAGAATTAGAGGCAGTGTGCTAAAGGCAAAAATGAGCTGGGAACCATGCAGTCACAAGCAATGTGTACATTTTGGGGCTCTCATCAGTCTACATACAAGAACATTTTTTCCTTGGGTTTTCCAGCATCTATGAACACAAAACTTTAAAGGAAAGATACAACATTTGCAAACATCGAAAAACAAAATGATCAAATTGAATACCTTGCTGGATTGTTAGGCCAAAAAAAAGAGGCTCCGGTTTCTGGTCCGCGCATGCTTAGTCGTAGCCATGCACGTTGGCAAAATTAAAAAGTGGGGTTTTTTTTCAATGTAAGATGATGTCTCAAAACCGCCAAACTCACTGGTTTGACTGGAATCCTGCTGCTGCACAATTTTAACATGTTTTTAGATGGGGTTACGATCGAGTATAAGCTTTATGTGGCCTCTCTGGGTTCGCATACATTTTGCACTAAATTTAGTCGGGCACCATTTGCAGTCATCGGCAGACATTTGAAGAAAAAACAAGTAAAACAATTTTTTTTTAAAATGCGTCGCCGCACCACTTTCGGGGCAAGCTCCATACCAGAAACCGAAGACTTTTTGGGGGGGGGGGGGGGCCTTAGGGAACGACAGTCTAAAGCATCCTGTAAAATCATGGCTCCTGGTTTGCTGACATTTTTACGTAAAGTGGAATTTTTGTATCAATTTGACCGACCAGCGTTGGAGAAAACTGGCTTTTTTTCAAAAACTGCTCACTAATTTCTTATATTGAGTTATTTCGCATTTTCTTTGCATTTGATTACACACCTGTACTAAAGGGGTACAAGCCAGCTAGACTGATTCTCTGACCTTAAATTCCCCAACATCTATACATTGCTCCATTTCATCTTAACTGGGTCAGGGAACCAAACTACAAAACATGATTGGTTAATGGTTTTTCCAGCATCTACAAGCCCAATGCATCAAACAAGTCAGTGACACAATATTGGCTATGACATACTACATGTATTCATCCAAATCCATATATTTCTGAAAATTACAGCCAAAGCAAATGTTGTAGGCCTACATTCCTTTAAAAACAAATATTTGCTATGAATCCCAAATTCATTCATTAACAGCCCAAAGCAAATGATGCATAGGCCCTATTACCTTTAAGGAGACAACTCTTAGTGGATCCCTTGACCTTCTACTAGGCAGAGATAATTTTTAAATTACACAGTATCCAATGACAACGTAAACCCACAGGAGCCTTCGCACCAAGGTGTTACACACATGTGCCTGCATGGTGTGAATCACTGATTAAAGCAATCACTGCCTTGATCGGACGAATGACGATCCGTTTAGCAATCAGAATGCACTAATATGATTCTTGTATCCATCTAATACATGTACATGTGGATGTGCAGTTTTAATACTCATAATTGCATAAACCGGCAGCTAAACGACTATTCATTCTGCAACAATTACCTACAGTAATTACCTTAAATTAACCCTCCTACATGTATATGAAACGTTTTTTACATGAACATATACATACATATGTTCTATAAATGTAAAGGACATTTTTTTTCATTTGATGGCACACGTTTAACAGTGTATAATAAACTGTTAAACACTACAATGGGACTACATGTATAAAGGACTGATCATCATAGTAAATTTGTCTATCCTGGGGGGAAAAATCTTCATTGTTACTTAAAATATGTATTTATATCGTTTAATGTACATGAATAACCTTATTGTTAATTATGTACAACAAAACATGCCGCGCCTTTCTTTCATTGCAAACATGCTTTGACCTGTAAAATCTGGGAGATGTTTTCGAAAGAAAAAAAGTGAACCTGTCAAAAAATATAAAAATTCTCCAAGAATGTCAATTACTGGAACCATTATAAAATGTAAAAAAACAAAAATGTTATAAAAAAACTTGCAATTACACATGCCCATTTATACGATTGACAAGAAATCAATAGACAAAGGTTCAGTGCACACACACACACTCTGGGCAGATATTTTCCCCTTATCCACGAGCATGCCAATCTCTTCACCAAGAGAGCTTCTTGAGTTAATATTATCTCATTCTCTCAAGCAAGCATAGCACAGCAGAGCCTCCAGGGGATATGACCATAGATTCACACTGCCGCTTTGCAATAAATTAGACTCTAATTGAAGAATATTGCTAGAGTATTTCTCTCTCTTTTTGAGGGGGGGGGGGTGAGCAGGCTTAGATGACATGTGTGACAGGATGAATAAATTGTCATCCATAGTGTTACTGACCTCATAATCATATCTGACCCCTTGGTTAACCATACAATATTCTAAGTTGTATGTTTGAAACAAAGACTGCAGCGTTTGGATTTTTAATTTTAATTAAGCTGTACTGTTTATAAAGAGATTGGCATAACTAGGAGAAAACAAAATGTGATGTGGTTTTCATTGTTCTGAGCCCTCCCACATGTGAGAATTTCCAACGCATGATTTTGATTGAATGTGAGGGATTTGGCACTGATGGCAAAATTCTGAAGGGTACATACATGTACGGCATCTGCAAAAGCTGGCACTTTGTCAAGAACTTGTAATTTCCGCAACTGTTTCAGTCTACATTCATGTACCTGTTCGCGTTAGTTCACTGTTTGGATTAGCGAGTAGAGAGGGGAAAAACAGCCTCCTCACACCAATGAGTGATGATGCTGTTTGTTGTCTTTGACAAGATCAGTTACAAATGACTCAGCGACATCGCGCATCTGACACCAAAGTCTGACGGGTACCTGACTAATTTCCATCATTTAATTTCCATCAAACAACACCAATTTGCGGTGTTACCAGGCGGTATCACTTTGGTCATTTGCATGGTTTTTTTTTTTTTTAGCCAGCCAACTGTACATAGTACACATCGTTTGCAATGAAAAATGTGCCCTGTGGAATAGGGTTACATTAATCACTCTTCCCGCATTATGCATTGATGTCCAAGTGAATAACAAAATTTGTACACGTACCGTATGTACATATTACTGTAACACACCATTTCGTGAAATTGGCTGCCAGAGTTGGCTGCCAGACCGTGCAATTGTACAGGTAGATGATTTTTTCCAAGCCTGGCTTTGTCACTGGCTATAATTAATGTTGGGATATTTTTTAGGAATGTCAAATCCAAAGTTTGAAGAGTAATTTAGGGTTGGGTTGATTGCCAACATCAAAAGCTCCTAACTGACTGTACAAGATATAAGATTCATGTCGCTGCTGGATCATACAATACCCAGGTTTAAGAAATGATTCTACCCCAGTCCCAGACAAGCAGCTTGAACTTTAGAAAAAAATGATGAAACTCCAAACCACACAAGACTTTGTACAGTATTTTCCAATTTGTAATGGCATTTTATGAGAAGTAAAAAACAGGTCCAATCAGTGGATCCGAGGAAAAGTTGCATGCCTGCTGAGTCCTTTCTCCAAAGTTTTGGTCTGTGTTTGTACACAATGTACCATACATGTACAATGTATGTATGTACTGTACAACAATCAAGAAACACTCTCTTGGTACTTGGTGCAGCAAAATATATATGGTCAACAAAAATAGAAAGTTATTTTCTTAGAATGTTTTACGGCCTCTTTGCGGTGTCATTCTCATTGGCCAGACCATGGACCTATGGGTTCTAAAAAATCTGTGCCAATAAATGTAGAAGAATGTCCCTTTCCTTTTCACCACACTTTCACCCGCTATTGTAAACATTTAGATAGATGTTAACCGCTTTGAAACCAGTCAAAATACCCTTGCAATGTACCACCCTCAGAAGCATGCCAAGCATGCAATTACTGGCGGCCGTTAATGTCCTGGCCCACAACACAGACTCCTGGTGTTTACCAAACTTGTGTGTCAGGAGGTCAAAAGACATTCTGTGGCAAACACAAAGGAGTTTGGAGGAAAGCATGTCAACAAGGGGATATGTAGTATCTGTGAAGTGGCTTGCTGGTCTCACTAGGGATGAGATTTAAAAAAAAAAAAAAAAAGTATTGACCTCCTTTGGTGCTACCGTACCTGTACCTGTGCCAAGGAGCAATAAAACACTGGACTTCCAAAAAGTTCCATTCCTTAGTGAATGGAAATTTGACCAGGAGAATAACATGTAGTAAATAGTGACTGGTATGGTACTGTACAGTAACGGTATGCATGCTCAATTACTTCTCCTGCTGCTTCTTCTTCTTCATTCATTCATTTTCATGATGACTTGATGAGTTGGGCCCAACTGTCCCTGTCGAGCATAGTGTTGGAAAGAAATGGACCACTCAGACCAGTTTCTAGCTCAATGGATGTTTTCAGGGTCATGTTGGGACGACCTTTTCTCCTGCTTAATATCAGATTAAATTACATGTAATAGATTAAACTTAAAGTAAAATACATGTCATATCATGTACAATGTCCATGTACTGTACCTGTTCAGTGAATGCTTCAAAATAATGAATAACACATGAAAACTCATCACTGTTGTCAAATTTGAAATTTGCCGCTAGAATTGTGTTTATTACATACATGTATACTGGTAACTACTGGTACATGTAGTCTCCACTGTACACGTGTAAGTTATAACCAGAATTTACACTGTACACTAAGTGTATTGGCAGATACATGTACTCATTATTGAAGTTCATTACTTTAAATGAACCATGTTTTGGGTATTACACGTCATGTCCATGTACTGGTATGTACAATACTTTAATAGAGACCTACATAACTGGTCTATGTTACCAGAAATGAAAGTTAGTTGCTATGGCAATGAGTCGGTAACACTGTTGTTACAACTTAGAAAGATGGTACTGGTATGTATACAAAAAAATGTACATGTACGTACATTGATGCCAAGCAATGTACGGTAGTGTACACATGCGAATGGGCATGTGACAAACAAAACAATACTTTGTGTTACAATGTAGAGTGTTCTTGTACCTGTCCCTTGACCCAAGCACAATTAAAAGTCTTAGTCAAGGATAACAATATACCTTTCCCGTGCGGTTACCATAAAGGACCTCACCCTCAAACTTACTTGTCGCCTCTGTGGAATAATAACAAGACTGAGCAGTGAAGCACTACAAGTGTGTACAGGTACATGTACAATTGTACCGGCATGTAGGATTATGATGAAGAGGGATTAGTATGAGCTGAGAGAGGGGCATAAGAGTGGTTCCTGTAATTGCTAAGGACACTCTACACCACAGACAGGAAGACCTGATATTCCTGTAAACATGTTATGATTTAAAAAATAATCACTGGTCCACGGGTACCCGCCCATAGCGAGAATCGGGCACCCGGTACCAACAAAACCTGTATACGCACAAGTACAACGTTTGCTTTTGCTGCATTTTTCAGAAATAAATGGATTTGGAGGATGAGTATGTTAAAGCAAATATTGTTAAAATGACTTGTTTCACATTTTGGGCTGTAGATGTTGGAAAAACCAAGAAAACCAATCATGTTCTTGTAGTCTGGTTCCCTGACCCCACTTAAGATGAAACAGAGAAATTTACCGACTTTGGGAAATTGTAAGGTCAGAGAATCAGTCTAGCAGGCTTGTACCCCTTCACAGGTGTGTTATCAATTGCAAAGAAAATGCGAAACAACTGTTATGAAAAATTCGGAGCGGTTTTTGAAAAAAAGCCAGTTTTCGCCAACGCTGGTCGGCCGACCAGCGTTGGAAAAAGTCAAATTTTCCTGAAAATGTCAGCACACCAGGAGCCACGATTTTACAGGATGCTTTAGACTGTCATTCCCTTACAAACCAGTGAGGTATTTCGTGATAATTTGATCATTTTGGTTTTTGATGTTTGCAAATGTTGTATCTTCCCTTTAAACCCTTTTTGGTGTTTCGAAACAATTTCATTATAATCTAATCACCACCCCACCCCCTCCTCTTCACTCCCATCCACCCGAACCAAGTCCCTGAGTGCAAGTCTTGCCCAGCTCCACATCCTGTGTTCCAGACCAATTACTTTAGGCTATTTTTTATAAATGACTTAAGGTGCCATTACCGTGCCATTACCGATCCATTACCGTTTCTGGGCCTCTCTGTCATATCACTCAGGCTGAATGCCTCCAGATGGAAATGTGATATGGCAATCCACCAAGAAATATTGCTAAAAATCATTGCTTCTGAAAAGGGTCAGTGTCAAAACTGTTAACGTCAGGCCACAAATAACTGCAAATTAACTACACGTACATGTACATGTACCTGTACATAAGGAACATGTGTACATGTACACACATGTACCGATATGCACCGTAATTTTCGAAATATAGGCCGCGCGGAGTATAAGCCGCAGCACCCAAAAATCTGCAAATTAAGATTTGAAGTTGGCCTATTAGCCTCACCGGCGTATAAGCCGCAACGTACTTGTACATTTGTTGCACGTATGCAGACTAAAAGGCCAAGAAAACAAATTGTGCGTTAATATAAATGTAATAATGGCAGTTTAAATTTTACCGTACATACCGGTATGTACATCACTACAAATGTAAATTATACGTGAGCCATTACTGTGAAATTTATGCATGTCACGAAGCTTAGCAATACCGCTATAGTCTGGTCCCATTAAGACAACACTTTAGAGTTGTCTGGTTACCAAGACAACCATATCCATCTCCAAACTGGCCAATGTGTGTACAGAAACCAAATCTCCCACACTTATGACTTTGATACCGATGACTCACAAAGCATTTTTCTTCCAACTACCTCAAGACGAAGAAAGAAAAAAAAAAAAAACTAGATAATCGGCACGTACATCTGTATGCCCGATACCCAATTAAAATGTGGCCCAGCCTAGACAGTTCACAATTCCGGGCGGTGATAAATCATTCATGGCAGGCAGGGAGTGAAGTTGGGAGAGAGACGAAGAAGCGAAGTGTTGTTATGTATCCCAAGATGGGAAACAGCTTGGGACAAGCCGGAATCCAATGAGAAATTCATGGGATTCTGCGGGCACGTGAACTTTTCCATAAAGCTCTTCTCAGACACGCCAAAAACCCACCTCCTTTGAGCTTTGTGTCTGGCTGGCTGGGGTAGTGATGCTGTATTTGCAACTACATGTAGTATCAAAAGGATGAGGCATGGAGGTTTTCCCTTGAGCAAACTCCTCACTGTCTCACCTTCCAAATCTTCTAGATTTTTTGTTTGTTTGGGGGAGGGGGGATCCACAGCATTTACTTCTGAATTACAAAACAAAAAACAAAAAACAGCAGACACGAAGAACCAAAATTGGGAGAGATTTCACACTAGGGCTGTCCCCAATATTCGATATCAACTGAATATTCAAATAGTTTTTTTGCCGGTTTGAAAATTCGAAAAAGAAAAAAAAAATATGCATATCGTGTGCACATACGACTGTGATGTTATTTAACTGGTAAACTTGCAGTTTTTTATTGTCAGATGCCACTTTTTTGTCGACGGTATTAAACTTTTTATCTATGCATATTTGTTGGTCCCATTCTTTTAGCTGGGTAAAGTGCCTAACAGTTATACAGTACTGCATCCAGCGGCCCATAATATCCATCGCCGCATGCACATTTTAACGGGTGCTCTTTGCACGCAACTTTTGACCATTGAGGACGGCAGCTGCAGCTGGCGTGTGTAAAACTTGATCGGCAAGTTTCGAATAATTGATTATTCAGTCGAGTGCAGTTTCAAATAATGGATACCAAATTATTCGGAATATGGACAGCCCTATTTCACATACGTTTTGGATTCCAAAAATGCTTGCATGTTTATTACTTTGTTTATTACAATCAAGTCGGCACATTCCCTTTGCTACCAATGTGCAAGTACCCATGACTGGGCACCAATTACCGCCGCAACGACGTTTGCCATTCAACAGTGTCAAACGCGTCTAACTATGGTCCAACAAAGGAACCGGTGTAGGTTTGATTACTGCCGACAAAAGGCCGTTTTGGCTGAGCCGAGCTGGAGGCCTATGATCCTCTAGCCCTGTCAGCGGGGGGAATCTCACGAAGGAATTCCAAACCTGGAAACAACAAAGGTCTCAACAAATGAACCGGAAGATTCCCAACAATGACTGGATTTGCAGACTGTCTGATAATATACTGGCCATGGTCCCCTGTTTAACACAACAAATTACGGCACAAGACGTGAGATCCAAAATCTGTGTGTTGACCCAGGCCCAACACTTCGGGAAGCCCTTTCACACTACATGTAACAAGAATCCAAAATGACCTTCAGACAGGTCCCACACTCTACGCGATAAAATCCAACCCTGGTATGGGCTTTACCCAGGTAAAAAAATCCAAAAACTACAGCCAACCTGTGTACAACCCATTGTGAGTGTGAATGGTATCCTTAAAGGGAAAATACAACATTTACAAACATCAAAAAACGAAATGATCAAATTATCACGAAATACCTTACTGGATTGTTAGGAAATGACAGTCTAAAGCATCCTTTAAAATCGTGGCTCCTGGTGTGCTGACATTTTCAAGAAAACTGGTATTATTCCTACACTGGTCGGCCGAGCAGCGTTGGAGAAAACTGGCTTTTTTCAAAAATTGTTCTTAATTTTTCATATTTAGTTATTCTGACTATTCTTTGTAATCGATTACACACCTCTGAAGGGGTACAAGCCTACTAGACTGATTCTCTGACCTTACAATTCCCCAAAGTGAATTAATTGCTCTGTTTCATCTAAGTGGGGTCCGGGAACCAGACTACAAGAACATGATAGGTTTTCTTGGTTTTTCCAGCATCTACAAGCCAAAAATGTGAAACAAGTCAGTTTACCAACATTTTCTATAACATATTAATCCTCCAAATCCATTTATTTCTGTAAATTGAAGTAAAAGCAAATATTGTACATTCCCTTTAACTACATGTGTTGTTTACGGTGAACTTGTGTTGCAACTTCATTGGTTAATACCATTTGGTTTCTTTAAACATATTTTGTCTCATGAAAACAACAAAAAAGTGCTTCAATCAATTGTAAAGATTTGCGTTGCTTCATTATCCAGGCAATGAGCGCATAGCAGCTGTACACAATGTACATGTACTTGTATGCAGTCTGTGACCAGAAGTCTGTCAGTCCTTTCCTTTCCCGATGACATAAATTCTCCTTGCTACTGTTTCATATTAGCCTGGCCGATGACAGACTGTAATCCCAGTGAGGGGGAGGGGTGAGGAGAGGAAACGTTGAGAGGCAAGGAGGGAATCAGGCGTCAGTACTGGAGCCCTGGTGACCAGGTTTGCGTGTGATGGATGGATCTATCTCCAACTTCCAAGATGCCTGATGTGGTAACAGACGGACTGATGTTTGTCACAACAAACCCTGGTCTAGGTTGTTGAAAGGGCAATATCCAGGCCCGCGGCACATTTTGCAAATTTGAAATTATCACCTTGAGTGATGGAATTCCACATACATGGAGGAGATATTCATTGGCATAATGTACATGTACATGAAATGCTATGTAAGAAAATATTGCATGCTACAGGTAATGCAAAGAATCTTTGCTTAGCACTGAGCTTACATGTAAATTTAGAAGAAAAAGTGTACATGTATTATTGTCACAAGTACAAGTATCGGTACATACATGTATATTATTTGTTCACAGTATGCCATAGATTTCATAAGTCACATTGTGGCAAGAAATTTAAATTTAACTATAAATAGCTGTGCTTAAAGGGAATGTACAACATTTGCTTTTGCTGCAATTTTAAGAAATAAATGGATTTGGAGGATTAGTACAGTGTATGTCATAGCAAATATTGTCGAAATGACTTGTTTCACGTTTTGGGCTTGTAAATGCTGGAAAAACCATGAAAACCAATCGTGTTCTTGTAGTCTGGTTCCCTGACCCCACTTTAGATGAAACGGAGCAATCATGACTTTAGGAAACTGTAAGGTCAGAGAACTTCAGTCTAGCAGGCTTGTACCCCTTCACAGGTGTGTAATCAATTGCAAAGAAAACGCGGAATAACTAATTTTGAAAAATTAGCAGCAGTTTTTGAAAAAAGCCAGTTTTCTCCAACGCTGGTCGGCCGACCAGCGTTGGAAAATACCATTTTTCTTGAAAATGACAGCACACCAGGAGCCACAATTTTACAGGATGCTTTAGACTGTCATTCCCTAACAATCTAGTGAGGTATTTCGTGATTATTTGATCATTTCGTTTTGTGATGTTTGCAAATGTTGTATCTTCCCTTTAACTTACATATTCTGTGTGCATGCTGTAAACACAAACTGATAATAAGCCCAGAACTTAAGCGAAGAAAAATGCCCCATGATGTCAGTGACGTAACCTAAATGAAACTTCATTATTAGATACATGCATGACATTGACCATTGCAACTGGTTGTAAACTGTTCACTACGAAAACTTGTAAAATCAACACTCCTGCCTGTCACTGTCAACACCTTCAACATCTTGGTGTATACATGTAGCATCTCTATGGTGGCCAGTCTCCGAAGGACCACTGCTGAGCTTTGACAATTTCTCCTTTGTAAACCTAGACACGAATTGCCAATGAACCTTGCATAGCGTGGCTGCGAAGTGAGAGATCTTGGCAGCCTAACCTAAATAATTGGGGGGACTCTAGGGCTGGGTCAGTGATGAAGTGAACGCAGCTGCAATGCCAGGCTTCGTGTGACAGAATCTTGCTGATGACTGAGAAGAAACACAAAACAAACATGCATGTATCGGGGAGGCAAGGCAACTTTACACTGTAAGCCTGCTAACATGATCTTTGTTTGTGAAGATCCTCTCCCAAATAGGTCATTTTCTCATTTCCACTTCGGTTCAACTTCATTTCAACACTGGTCATAACAGCAGACTCTGCAGCCGATCATTTCACACCACGCAACATTTAAGATATGCCAAATTTCACGAAAGTCCGCGACTTACATGTACGCAACAAATTATGGCGTAAATTGCGCAATCATTTTAGGTGACGTACATGTAAGTTGTGGCGTACATGTAGCTTCTGAAAATTAACCATTTTACTGGCACATCATGATCGTTGTGGAGCCTGTCATTGCACAACTTACCAAGGTTGATACAAGACACTCATATCTGTGTGTTTTGAAGTAAAGGAATTGCTATTTTTAATCCTGACGGAATTTTTTAGAGATGCCGCATGATTCAAAAGAAAGCTGGGCAAAACTATTTTCAGGCGGAGGTGACTCAACGACTGGTTCATGACCGAACAAAATCATTGAACAAATCTAAAATCTAAACAAATCTAAAACCGAACAAAATCATACGTATACATGTACAAACAGCCTTCGAAAATGCTCTTAAAAAAAGGGCTATTATCCTACAAGTCCAAGATGTTTAGATTATTTAAAATGTTGCACAGCTAGTCCAAGTTTCGTGAAATCGACCTTAAGTTTATTGTCTTACAGCACAACATCTTTGTTGCATAAGTCCTACCGGTACCAATGGAGTATGTTACGCACTGTTTCGTGAAATCGACTGCAAGGAGGGTAACTTACAAACTACATGTACATACTTGTACACGTACACATAGTCCTCTCCTACTCCTAGCACACTATTAACCAGTTCGCGTCGGGTGACGTGTTAACACTATCTGGCTGACGGCTGACACAGGCAAGGCTGATGGGTTAAAACGTCAAGCGTGCCTCGACTCATTTCCAGATGACGTCTAAACATGCTAATCCCCCATTTGTTTTGTACATACACGCAAAGTCCAAGAAGTCTGTGGAGGCAGACTGTGTGTTGTACTTGAACTTGGCCGCTGTGCACAGCCTGTTCGAAATCCACGCAATATCGTGCGTGAGTCAAACACCGTTACCACTGGACCATGGCGTTCTAGTTGGCTGCTTGCCTTTTTCGAAAATCGAAAGTCTCTGCCAAAAAAAATCCCGGCGCGAACTGGTTAATGTACACTCAGGCAGGCCCCCATCAATGGCAAAAGCATAGAGTGCCAGTTATTGTACAACTACCCCCGATGGATTATCAGAAAAATAGTTTGCACAATGTTTGCACCATTGAAGGGGGCCTCCATGAGTACAGTGCTCAGAACGGTCGGTATTCTAAGTGGTTACTGATATTATTTGCAAGCATTGTGTAGGCCTACATGTTGGATCATGCATGGATGCATGGAATATGAATTTTCATGACAGTGTCTTCACCCTGAGTGAATAATTCATGACAAGCATCCACAAAAAGTGTGACAATTTTTGGGACGTTCCATCTTGGCCATCTGCTCTGCCAGGCACTGCCAACACGTAACAGAGCGGTTTCTACATGAAATATTAAACACGTTAAGTCTCTGTAATCAAAGCCAGATCAAATAACCAGCAGTTTTATGGGTCACTCCATCTAATAAGCTCCATTTTTAAAAGCTAGGTCAACATGTACTTGCACACTTGCAATTTATGTCTTTTTGAACTGGCTTCACCCCCCCCCCCCCCAACTGATTCCCCCTCAGGGAAGTAACCTCTAGAAATCTACTGAGTGAAGGGTTTGGCCAGGCATTGTGCTGGTCTGACTGATATGGTGAGGGAGAATAAAGCGGAGAAAAGCGGCAAGAAGCACGAGGGATGATTGATGGGTGTTCTCCTGCAGCTCTAAGACTGGATCGGGCAAACTCTAGGCTGACCCCCATCAACAGACGGACAAAGGTTACTCATTATGAGAGGGCTGGATACCAGAGCTGAATACCACAGGCTTGCAGTGTATTTCCATGAAGATTGGGCGATAGACTCTGCAGCACAATGAACATGTCAATTCCAATAAACGTAGAAGCAGACTCGTGACTCCTATGTTTTTGAGGAGTAGTCGCTGTAAGCAATTCAAGTTCCCCGAGTATGAAATGAAGGTACGGCAGTGCTGCACAAATCTAAGGAGTGAGGATGGGGTGACGCTTTTAAGGCCTAATAAAAAAAAAACATGTTGAGCATCCTGCCTTTTTGAAAAAAAAGGAAGGAGGGCGCCCTTTTTTCCCCTCCAAAATGGCTGCCTGGCTGCGTAATTTTTATTCCTAGGAGGGTTAGGGGCAATGTCATGAATAATTCATGTTTATCCATGAGAACGGACAATGACATCAACAGCATTGTTGTTAGTTACTCAACTAGTTACAATACATTAAAGCATTTTAAAAGAACGGTTGTCGTCGAGCTACCACACAGTAGCCTAGTGGATAGCGAGATGAGCTATGGATACAAAGATCCCTGGTTCGAATCCACGTCGTCGCTGCTCATTTTCATCAGCTATTTTTCTTCTCCAAATTTATCACTGAGATAATTTTAAATTAAGGGGAAAATAGAACGAGAACCTAAGTCCTGAAATGATTCAAAGGCATTGCCCCTAACCCTCCTAGGAATAAAAATTACGCTGCCCGACCCAGCTATTTTTCAAGATGGCCGCCAGCTTTTTTTAAATGGCCGCCACTTGGACTCAGGAAATGACATACATGTACATGTACCAGCTTTATATGGGCTACGGTAGATGCAACAGACAAATAGCCCAAAATGATGTCACTGTTTAAAATTTCTCTTTTTTTTTTTTTAACGGAGGCTACCTGTACCTCCAATAAGGAAGCGGGCAGGGACGCTAAACGTGTTTTTTTTATTTGGCCTAACTCAACCCCATAGTCTAGGATATATGGCTCTGTCTAGGATATTGCTTGCATTGTATCAGTGTAGAACAAAGGAGTGATCTCAACAGGTAGAGCCTGCTGCCATAAATCATCGGTCTGAACTCTGGACCAATTGTTTATCAATTTAACGGTGGCCTTTGACATGCCAGAGTGCAAAGGTCACACAAGGTCAGGGGTTCGTGTTAACAATTTATTTTAGGGCCAGGAAAAATTTACTTGACAATGAAGCCCGACAGCGCCAAGTGATTAACAACTGCAGGCCAAAGTTGTCAATTGTGACCCACGATAAAAATCTTGACTGCCCCTCCCTTGGCCAAATTTACACAACACACGGTACAGTTTACAAACATTTCGCATTTTCTGTTGCTGCCTTGTAACACACTCTGCCTCCAAGAAAAGATTGTGCTAACAGAACAATGTGCAATGTGTAAAGGAATTAAAATTTGATATGTACATGTATATCTACCGGTAAGCCTTCCTTCCAATGCTTTCCGTACGTTCAAGTACATGTACATGTACATCTGTAAAGGTTAGTGTTTACCAAATGAAAAGAAAATACGAACCAAAAACAGGCCGAGTGTAAATTACCTTTTTGAGGTCCCAATCATCAGATCTTTCCCAGAGAAAATTTTAATGCTCTCATTTTCTCTCAATATATTGTTGACTGGTCACAATCATCAGAACTTTCCCCCCAAAAATTGAAAGCTCTGAAAATACCGGTATTACTGACTGGTCACAATAATCACAGCTTTCCCAGAAAAACTTTGAATGCTCACATAACATTAACCCATAGTCACTGTACCCTTGGCCCCAAACCACGCTGCCATGTACTGTCCAAGCACTAGATTGTTTTAACATTGATTCATCAGAGAAATTTATAAACAAATGTATGCATACATACATGTGTACATGTACTTGTATGTAAAACAAAGTACAGCGCGTCCCAAAATACCCGCAACTTTTCTTTGCGAGGCTCCAGCATCAGTGCGGAAACACGAACTGCCATTATTTTTATACCATTTTAAAGCTTGGAATCTGAACTTTATCCCTGAGGAGTAAATTGGTTTGATATTTAAAAGAGTTTTACAATTATTCATGTTCAAATATACATGTAGGCATGTCGAAAACAAACTCAACCAATTTCAAGGAAATTCGGTGATGTGGTACATCAGATGCAAACTCGAGTCACACTTTGAGTGCCCTTTTTGAATACCGTAGTTTATGTACACATGTATGTATGTACTTGCACGTAAATTTCAAAAGTGAACTTGAAACGAAGAACAACATTATGAATTCATTTAAGGTGACGTCTACGTGGATCAAAAAGAACAGGAAACACAGAAACTAAAAGGCAACGAGATCGTCACATCATGAACATGATGAACCATTTCCACATTAGAAAAAAAAATGTGTCGAAATGGGATGAGTTTGTTTTTGACGTGCCTTTATTTGAACACAAATCATTTCAAAACCATTTTGTATTACCAGGGATTAAAGTTAAGGTTTCAAGCTTCAAAATGATAGAAAAAAATAGTGGCGGTACGTGTTTCCGAGGCGATGCTAAAGCCTCACAAAAAGTGTTGCAGGTATTTTAGGACGTGATTTAGTACAGTTGCTAATCGGTTATAATTTGCCCTTATTGAGAACAATAGCAGTCGCAGTTGCATTATCATGCTGGCCATCAAACGTTGTGCTTTTTTTTCAGAATAGAAACTTGTGGTCTTATAGCCTACATGTACATGTACATAAAAAAATGACAGCAGGCTTAAAATACAGTAAAAGCTGAAAATTTACAAATTTCAGCAGAGCATGCCTTTAACCTTCAATCAGCATGCGAGGCTGGAGCCTTTTCTTGGGAATGAAGTCATGCGAGCTTGCAAATCCCCACCCGCAAGATATCAATTTGGCAGCGACAGTTCTCAATATGGGTTTTGACTTTCAGCAAGGCTGTGCTGTCAGTGAAGAAAAACCAAAAAAAGCAAGTGCAGTTGAGAGTCCATCTTAGGCCAAAAAAAAAAAGTCTCCGGTTTCTGGTATGGAGCTTGCCCAAAAAGTGGTGCGGCGACGCGGCTTTTTTTTTTTTACCTGATTTTTTTTGCTTCAAATGTCGGCTGATGACTGCAAATAGTGCCCGACTAAACTTAGTGCAAATATATGCGAGTCCAGAGAGGCCTCATAAAGCTTATTCTCGACCATAACCCAATCTAAAAACACGTTAAAATTGTGCAGCAGCAGGATTCCAGTCAAACCAGTGAGTTTGGCGGTTTTGAGACATCATCTTTTATTGAAAAAAAAACTATTTCATTTTGCCAACGCGCATGGCTACGGCGACACGCGCGCATACCAGAAACCGGAGCCTTTTTTTTTTTGGCCTTAGGCCTACAGCTTTAATAGTATTTAAATTTTAAGCTTAAGATTTTACTGGGGATTTCCAAAACTGTATCCACAAAAACCTCAAAGCTGGTTTTGTTAAATTTTAACGGACAATAGACAGTACATGATATGCATACATGTACATTTAAAATTTATTTCATGTCTGATCAAGGTGCAATGTACATGTATGTCCCCCCCCCCCCCCCCCCCCCCCCCCCCCCACATTTAAGAAGCGATTGATCCCCTTGTGAGAAGGAAACTATACCCTGTGAGATCATCCATGGGTTTCTCCTCACAGCCTGGGCAGTAAATGCAAGGGGGCAGAACTAATCTGCCAGACAGATCCATTGTGCACTGCACAATACCTGGTGCTTCATATCTAACCCTGTCCCCTTGTTGGAGGTCTCATCCAGTATATTATGTCTGTGTGTCACCATGGTGTCACCTTGGACAGGTCTGAAGACCAGAAGCCACATCAACTAGCTCTATGGGATCACCAAATGGTACACAGCATGAACAGGGGGACTTTTCCAAGTTACGGATTCATCACTAGTAGGCCTATAGGTTTGGCTTCATAAATGTATGTATCTTGCACCAGAAACCTTTATGTTCAAACTGAAGCAGGAGCTTAAGATGAAGTCTTATAAAGTTTTGGAAACTCCCCAGCTCAGCAGATAGGGGCATACTGATACAACTGAAAATGTATCATGTACAGTATGTACTCCACTGTGTGAACAAAAAATAAATTCTGACAAGTGACAAGAGCACCCACTGTTCCACAGTGTCTCGTTTACACTTACATTTAACACAGTGAAACGTTTCACAGACATTGGGATTTTTCTGAGATAACCTTAATTAAAGGTAATTTATATACTATACAACATTTGCTTTTGCTGTATTTTTCAAAAATGGCTGAATTTGGGGGTAAGAATTTTAAAGCAAATATTGTGAAACTAACCTGTTTTAAGTTTTGTCCACATTTGTCAAGCATGTGAATTGTAAATGTACAACAAAGGTACCGTACACTGTTTTTTTTATGAATGGAAAGTTTTGGTCTCCAAAGTATGAATTGCAATCTTTTCTTTTCTTTGTGTTTTTTATTAATATTATTGAAAAAATCTACAATTTTTTTTTTTTAAAGTTATCAAAAAAGACACAAAAATCCAAAACCAAATTGCACTTAAACAAATATTAATTTGTACATGTGCCAATACAATTCAAGTACAAGAAAAATACTTTCCCTCATTCACTGGAAACTTTTAGTTTTACACAAGCCCGTACATAGTACATGTACTCAACCTACTTCAGAATCCTTATGACATAATTTTACTTTCCTTATTTGGCCAGGGAAACATAATGTCTGGACCAATAACCACAGCTGGCCAGGAGACAGATGACTGTGTTTATTTATGCTCAGTACAATAACACACTGCACTCTGGACATACATTGTAATGACACGCATATCTACACACACGCACATGGGAGGAGGGTGTCACCATCGTCTAACCATACTCCAGTCACGTCCAGGCAAAAAAAATCCGCCCCTGGCCCTTCTTTTACTTTTCTGTAGTGGGAAATTCCACAGGAATTCAGCTTCAGCCCGGGCCTCATAATGAAAATGGAGAAATAATAAACAGCCCTCCAAGGCTAAGGCGATACAGGTAACGGCACAGACACACAGAATTGTGATTTTACTCCTTCCCTCCCGAGATACTGGCCACAACTGGCATACAATGCTCCAGGCTCTGCAGTCTGTGTTTGTCTGTGCGATACGGTTTCTGCTACCCAAAAATGTGTGCTTGGCGGGAACAGAAAAAAATCTGCAGTAGAATTTCTAATCATTCCAAGAGTAACTTACATACATGTACAGTAAGGCAATTTTTTTTTTCTTTTTTTTTTAAATTAGGAATTTGTGTGTAGATTTTCAGAAGAGAAATGCTCAATGTGTTAAGTTTCCAGCAGGATTCCTTATCATCAGGCACACAACTGGGAATTCAGGGGGAAAAAACTAGGAAATTCCAATTTAGAATTGCATTCATGAGAAGTAAAAACGGATTCCAGGAAAAGTTGCATGCCTGTTAACATTTATGATGCTCTATGGGAACTAAGACTAAATATAGTGCTGTAACTGCTGTTAATGTACATGTATAAAACTGTACCCCATATTTTCTTTAAAACGAAATATCAATAAATGATGTACAGTACACCAATAACATATATATACCGGTGCATGTACACAATTCATGTTTGGATCCTCAAATGAACATGTAATGTGTCATACATGTACACTGTTACATTGTAATTTTAATTACTGATTCAAGCCTGAAAAATTTTTGGGGTCTTTTCCTTGACAGAGTAAAACCGAATTGTATGGCTGTCCAAGCAACTACAACACAAAAGTTGTGAATATTTCGATGAATTATGAGTAACAGACAGGTCTCTCAAAGGAAAAAAACATTTTTGGGTTTGAAGAATTTTGAAGAATTATTGGGGGAAGCAAACCTCCACCAACCTAAATCCTTGAAATAAAACAAACAATCACTCCCAGAGGGTGAAATGTACTTTCGAACACTGAGCATTTTCTGACAGTTTACCATAAGGCCAAGTAAAAAGAAAAACCAGTTGATCGTTTGGGTTTTTTCAAAAAGTGGAGGATCGATGGCCTTATTATTTTATATATTTTCCCAAGATGGACGCCAAGTATTTAAATTAAAAATGGCCGCCAATTTAATTAGTTATCTTAATACTAAGTAGTCAAAATATTCGTGTTAAACATATTCTATGTATTTCATTATTAAAGCGAAATACAAGAAAAAGTTAGCTTTTTGAGGTGAGAAAAAAAATAAACAAAAAATAAAAAAGGATGCAGCTTCAAAAAAGGAAGCGGGCAGGGACGATCAACTGGTTGTTTTTTTTTACTTGGCTTAATTGTGTGTGAGAGTTCAAATTTGAATGAGCTACGTGTACATGAATTTCAACTTGTCCAAGCAATTTCTGTGCATAAGTTTCCATGTTATTCCCACCCACCCCTTCAAAAATAAGTTACTGTTATACTCACATATTATATTTAGCTCAGCGGGATCACTGGTTTTACTTTCCGAGGTCACCGTATTGGTGGCCACGCAACGAAACTCCCCTAAGTCCAACACTCTGTCCACTCTTGTAATGGTCAAGTCCCCGTCAGTCACAGACCGGCGGTCATCATCTTGTATATCTTCGCCTTCTAGCGTCCATTTGAATTCAACGTTTGTGTCGTCGTCGACGCTGCACTGAAGGATTGTGTTCCTCCCTTCCAACGAATCCCTGCTCCGAGGCTGGTCCACAAACTCAAATGCATGTGCTGGTTTTGTTGTCACTGCAGAAAAATAAAAGGAATAGACAGTTAGGGATAAAATAGTACAAATATAATACTCACTGAAACCCATTACTCCTGGTACCAAAAACACACTGTTACTAAGGACGTTCTTGGTTGGTTTTAAACACACAGGAAAGTACGTTTTAAAACCAGCTAGGAGCCTGGGCGGGGATAATGGCCCAAGCCCTTAGCCAGTTTTAAACGTACCTGTTTTCATACTGGCCAAGCACATTTATTCTCATTCATAAAAAATTCACAAATTTCCAACGATTTTGTTCAACAATTTTATGTTTTGTGAAACACCCATCTGGCCATGGTAATGGTACTGGCATGTGCCTCGCACGCATGTACATGTAGTGCTAAAAATCTCCTTATATGGAAATTGGCGCGTGCGCGGCACATACATGTACTGCGTAGTGTGGCACAGAACGTAGAGGTATTTTACCGGCAGTTTAAAACCAACAATAGGAATTGGTAAACTGTCTCAGGTATTTATGAATAATTATGAATGTGTACAGCCTGAAAAACCGCTGCAGCCCTAACTCCCTAGGCCCTTTTTGCTAGGAGCCATCCTCAATTCTCCAAAATCCTCAAAAATTTCGCACTTATGTTCAAATGAAGGATACCCAGCGTCTCAATCCTTCAAAATCGTCAGACAGTCCTGCCTCAAAAAATGCATTCATCCCCATTCCTCCAAAATCCTCCTCATTTTCAAGGAAAATAAAGGGCCCCTTTTTTATAACTGTTGGTCCCCCACTTAAAAGTTTGGAATAAGTAATATAAGCTGAATTTGATAATGTTTGGTTTAAACGTTTGAACACATTTTATCAAACAGACTTCAAACCCATCACTCAAACCTTTTGAAATTGAATGAGTATTAACCACCTGGCCACAAATTCTGCACTCCTTGTGGCTTAATGGCCAGCATTTATTGTACATAGCCCCATAAAGAGGAAAAGAATGCAAGAGGAAATAAAAAAAAAACAGTTCTCCCAGCAAACAAGAGGGAAAAAATTGCAACTGTTCACTGGGATCCCTGTTAACACTTTCACCCCTACAAAATGATGTTGTTTACCCAACGGAACAACTGGTTCCCAAAGCATGCAGACAAAGCCCGAATGCCATTCTTTTTTTTCTCTCTTTTTTGGCAAGCACAGTCCAGCAGTAGTACAACCTTCCAGTTCTTTTGATCTGACGAGTGCCGTAAAACATTCAGGGTTTCTTTCTGCATGACTGCAGTGATCATGTAGTTAAGATTATCGACACCAATGCGCGGCAGAAGAGGCCCAACTGTCTCCTTTGTCATCGCCCAGCGCTTAATTGACGGCAAATTTCCACAAAGCGTGCCGCCGCCGCCGCTTTGTGAAACAGACTGCCAGATGCTCCGACTGATGAATAAAGCATTGTTTGTTGATACGCACAATTGTACAAATATTTGAACGCTTTCGCTTGTTGTTTTTACCACTTTCCCTCTTTCAAAGGACTTCCAAGGTTAAAGGGCCCATGCAAAGTAATTTTTTAAATGCTATCCTTGTGTCCCATTTAACCATATTTGCAATTTTCGTTTTGCCATTTTGAAGGGTATTTTGGCGCCTTTTTAGTTTTTATGCTATCGAAAAATTTCCACATTCATAAGCAAACCTGTGATGTAATTCCAAGCAGAAACCTCAATGTTACAGCTATTTCAACACAATAAGTTGCCAGGATTCTGGATACCGGTAGTTTGCTGTTGCAACATTTTCTTTTCTTAGGTGATTCGTTGTTGTGCAAGTACATGGCTAGTCTGAGTATCACCCGTTATCCACGGAGCAAGACTCCTGTATAACGTCTGATATGTCTAGACATAAGCAAGCCGTGCACCAGCCAATCGGAGTCGACTTTACTAAATCGTGACGTCATTTCATTCCTAAATCAGGACTAAATGGTTTGATTGGTCAATTCGAATGCAGTGTTTTGTAATGCAACAACAGCCGGGCGCATTATCGCGTAACATGATACAGAGCGCGTGACGCAGGTTTTTTTTGTAATCCATTGTCTATGACGCACAACGGGTGAATGACCAAAGACCCGATATAGAAAGCGCCCTCTGACTGGTCAAAATCTAGGAGGTCAAGAGACGGGGTCTTGCCTAAATAATCAGCAAATCTGCTCACATATCATAGACCCATGGCGAATATTACTATAGACTAGTACTCGGCAGCAAGCCAATAAGCAACCCTTTCTCACAAATTTTTTGAATGAGCAAATTTTGGATTCAGAATTTGAACAGAAAACCAAACTGAACAGTGGCCTCTTGAAATGACATAACACCAACAGCGCCCTCAGCAAAGTCATTTTTAAATGCTACAGAAGTGCATTTTTTAATAAAGTTTTAAAACCAAAAAGGGGAGTCAAATATCTTTCATACATTTCAGAGGAGAAGAAAGTTGGACAAGACGTGTTCCTCAGAAAAATTCACTTCCTGGACCTTTAATAAACCCATAACTTGAGTTCATGGAGAACGCACTTTTGTTCAAATGATTATACATGTACACATTGTAAAGTACCGGTAACTCACTGCAGCTCATTTTGAATCAAGTTTACAGATCAGATTGGCTATATCACACATTACATGAACAAGAACTGACATCAGCATCAAAGGAAAAAAAATGTATTCTCACCATCAAAAATCACATAAAAAGAAGGGTTTCATAAAACAAATGTGTAGGCCAACACTTGTCCTCTTCATACATGTACGTTCTGTAATAACTCCAAAAATACATGCACTTTAATAAAAAAGTTGATTTGAGTCTGTATTTCTCCTCTTAAAGGTTGATCCAGGCCAAACAAACAACATGAAAGACCCATAAAAAAGTCAAGAGTTGGCACTCTTAAAAGAATGTGCTAGAATATTTTGGGAGCAGGAGATGAAGTACAGACTCAAGCCAATTTTACCAGTGGACACTGTTCTCACAGATGAGGCCCATGGTCTGTCTTCTCAGACAGTAAAGCTAGTAACAGTGGGTGATACTAAGCAGTCTACATGATGTACATGTAGGTTCCATATCAGGGAGGGGTGCAATTGGGGGGGGGGAGGGGTGCGATTGGGAGAGAGGGGCACAATTGGGGGGGGGGGGGGGGGGGTGGGAAAGAAGAATCCACAAAATAATCGGCAGAGGGTTCTGAGGGTCACTGAGTGGCCCCAAGAGTAATAGGGCCCAAGAGCAACATCTATGGTACAGTATGTTTGTACATGGAGGTTAGAATTACCTCCATGGTTTGTATGATTCATTGCACCCCTTAAAAATGCCCATATCTTTTTGGTTATTGTTTTTATAAACCTTTATAAGTAAATGGACCTCAGGCCCGTCGCCGAGGGGGAGGGGGCCTGGCGACAGGGCTGAAAGACCTTTATGGTAAACTATCGCGAATTCCAGGGTTTAAAGGATTTTTAAAGATCCTGAAATTCAATGTACATTGTAGGAAACATCCTGACAAATGTCACCCCTGCATACGAACATGTATGGGAGGACTGTGGTTTTAGAATCACAAGGTTACACTTTGTAAATCTTACATTTTTACTGGAATTAAGAAACCTCACATTCAGGCATACCTACACTTTCTATGAACTCAGCAGTGAATCACTGACCAGACAAATGCGCACAGACCTCTATGTGTCCTTGTTAAAAAATGTTGTTTTTGTTAACCCACTCAATCCAACGCATGTACAATGTACACTATACAAGTACAGACACGCTTGTTTATGGTGTACATCGAGGATTTCTATTGTTCCTCATCCTTTTTCCTTGTAAATAAGTACTACATGTATTAACTTTTTTGCAACAGCTCTCATTGGTTTTGTACACGTTTTCTAACAGAGGAGTCCTCGATTTGTTCCTGTCCTCGATTCGATGATGTTACACGTGTGTGTGTCCTCGATTTACACATTTTTGTAAACAAACGCATGTCATACATATTATGTACACGTACTTGAAAGAAATAAGGACTGTTATCAAAGGCCAACACATTTTTTATTATTAAATGTGCATAGTTTGTATATACCGGTACTTGGTACTCGCTGTAATGTGTTGGTTACATGTACATGTACATGTACATGTGTACAATACATGTGTACATGACCTTTGACAGCTTAGGATAAAAATACTCTGCAATCTTCCAAAATCAAATGAATTTTCATTATTTTCTTTTGATACACATTTGTCATTGTACAATGTACCTCCATTTTAATAATTTATTTAATTTTAAAATGACCTGCTTTTGAACCAAGCAAACACCAGACAAGTGCCATTATTGACGTTTTTGTACATAAAAAAGGTACCACACCACAAATGTTGTTTGCATTCAGGCATCCTCCACACTGGCTTACAGATGTCTGCCACTAATATTTTTCTTACACTTACAGGAAGTAATTTGCAATAAAGAACACCAGAGTCAAAGGGTCATCTGGCTGGCACAATGCCTGGATTGTTCCATGTAAAACTGTAACCGCTGGAGCACAATGCAAATGTTGGTCCGTTGTGTGGTTATTTCAAAACAAAGCTCATTCTACTTTTTATCCCAGTGTCACATGAATTTGGACTCCTAGGAAATCTGGTCCATTTTGCCCCTTTATTGGTTGAATGGTTTGCACCCTCGCACATGGCCAGTCACTCTCCTAATTATCTTCACTTGCGCAATACTACCAATGAGGCCGTATTATTTTCATAGAGTCCTAAATTCACAGTACACCAGCACTGAGCTGCCTTCTGCGCCACATTGCACCACGCGCGCACCAATCTCCATAAGGAGATTTGTAGTACTACTTGCAAGAGGATACCATAAACATGTAGTTAGAGGGGTGTTTCACAAACATGATGTAAACTTGTTGAACAAAATCGTTGGAAAGTTATAATTTTTGACTTGTTATGACTTTTGTTTTGACCAAAGGTTACGAATGTACTGGGCGTGTAAGTACCGGTATGTATAAAACGGGCTAGAGGCCTGGTTGCTTCTTTAATATCAGCATCCAGGCCCCTAGCCAATTTTAAAAGTACTTGTTTAAAACTGGCCAAGCACATACCCTTAACTATAACTCCCTAGGTAGGCATTTTTGCTAGGATGCAACCTAATTCACTGCAAAATCCTCCAACTGTCTCCATATAAACATTACATACAGCCTCAGGAGAATCCTCAGGCAATCAACGTCAATATGGTGAGGCAGAGCCAGTGACATCCTGGAGCAGCGCGGAGGATTTCAAGTATAATCTACCGGTAGGCCTAAATTTATGCACGGCTGAGCATAAACAACACAAGGTCAAGCCCAAGACCTTGACACAGTGCATCCTCCAAAATGGTAGCCTCAATCCTGCAAAATCCTCCATTTTGCAAAGAGGACTTTGGAAGGTTTGGAAAGGTTAGGGTTAATAAGTCTCTCCACTGATGTTTTTAACAATTGACTGTATACGTATCATGTATAATATTTCACACAAAGTATAGAACAGTGTTCGTAACTTGTGCACATTTGCAACAATGACACATTACAACGTCAGCTTTAGTCCCTCACTGTGCTTTATTGATTACTCACTCCACAGTCATTGTCCAACAATGCACTAATAAGTGTGCACAGTCTGTGATAACAAAGGCAATAAAAGAACATACATGCTTTCAATATGCCTGCTCTATGATGTGGAGGACAGGACTTCATCAAGAATTAAATGGTTCTACCGGTATTAGGGAATTTACAGGGCAATGAAGTTTTCCTAATTTGGACTAAAAATGGGCACCATATGGCCCTTAACTGAAGATCGGTGGATAATAAGTGGTGTTTAACTTACATGTAAGGGGTAATGATACTTGGGGGGGCTAGAACTTTAGACTGTCATCACACATACCGGTACGTTCATGTACAATGAATGCATGTAAAATATTTCACAGTAAAAATGCCGGAGGGGCCATATTTTTCTTTTAGGAATGTCTCACTTTCCCACCCTTTCTCACCCTGTCAAAAATTAAATCTGTGTCACATTCTTACATGAACAAAGCAATGCAAGTCTTGTAGTTTTTAAAATTTGTTCCACATGAACGTGTAAAAAGTTGTTCCACATGAACGGGTAATGTTTTTTTTATCTACACCAGCCCAACTGCAGGATGCTACCAGTACGAAGTTGAACAATTTCCCGGGAACACAGAGAACAACTGCTGTGCTGGTTTATTCTGTATACAGAGAGATACTTGGATCCTGATTGATTTGTACCATACTCTGAAAAGAAAGGAACCACAGCACTCAGTCTGCACTCATAAACAAGAACATTTTCTGGTCACACAAGGTCCAAATTTCAATACACTTGACAAATGACATTTCATGACAGTTAAAACAAGCCATTAATTCTTTGCACTTGGCTGGGGTTATGTCTCCTACGTGCATTACAAAAGTACATACCTTCGTTCTACGTAAGTCATGCTGAACTATCGGTACAATGTCCATGTGAACACATGTACTACCATACACACTGTACATGTACATACAGATATTGCATTGAAATCACAAGTTTTCATAATGCTCTGAAAGATGTTTTGGCTCATTTGGTTACACAGTCTTGAGGCCTTTTCACACTATCAACTTGCCAACGCAACACGGGTCCGCCATGAGCAGAAGAGGGTACCATCAAACACTGGTCGACACGATACATGTACAATGTACATGTCCCACTCACCGTTCACACTATGTGGACGTGGGTCAGCTGTCAACTTCCACTTTTTTACCAGGGAAGAGGAGCCTCTTAACCCTGGTCAAGAGAGTTTACCCGTATAGAGCGCCAGACCTGTGTAGAAGCCGTCTTTGATTTTGCTAGTGTGAAACGGATTCCTGAAATCTCTGTGTTGGGCCCATAACCATCATGGCGATTTTGGAGAGTGTGAACGGTTCTTTGGATGGTACTCATTTGCACGGCATGCATGTACTAAAATACATACATGTACATGTACGGGTACATGTACCAATGTGACAAGCCAAGGGAGAATTTGTGATTTGAAGCTAAATACCAGTATTGTATTAATTACGGTACATTTAAACTTACATGTTGCCCTGATACAAGTGTACAATGTTACTGTAAAGCCCTAGTCATGACTTCTTTTCTATCGTGATGGTGCCATGATTATTTGTTGTTGATCCAGCAATCATCACCGGCTTTGCAACCAGACAAATCTGGAGCTCTTCCTAATTGTCAGGCTTTAATACTAGCATGAGAAATGAAAATAACTGTTTTGCCGCCGCCGGAAAAAAAAAAGAAGAAAAAAAACAGCCATGGTCTTTTAACAGTGTAAAGTCTGGAAGACAAACACGAATCTCTGCAGCGTTCGCACAGAAAGCACGGAGGGCCCTCCAGTCCGCATTGTCCAGACAGGACCAATGGGGGGCACTGACACACTAAGTAAGCAGGCTGAGAACAAAAGCCATTCATCCACTCAATAAAGTCGCAATGAGTCACGACATAATGGCCTGCCTTGCTAATGTATGGGTCTGGTATCTCGGTCTGGGTCCTTGCTCTATGGTCTGAGGTATGGGAGCCTATGCACAAACAAATAGACAGGGGTCACCACTGTTTGCTTTTTAAATTCCACTGATTGTGGTTTATATGAGCCTCGAAATGTAGGTCACTCAGAATTTTTTTTTAACAAAGTTGTACTGACGGTCAGGCACATGTACATGTTGTAGCTCCATGATGAGCCACTGTTGGCACAGTCATGACAGTTGCCACAGTTGGAGTGTTCAGAAGCATTGTAGACAAATGAGGAAATTATCAAAGTTGGCAGTAAGAACCAAGTTAATTAAAATCATCAAGTAATTCTTGCTACATTCCCAGTGACTATCATTACAAAAGCCATATAAGTTAAAGCCCGAGTCCATCATTTGCAGCTATCCAAAAAAGTAACCGGCGAAATTATTGTTGAAAAACATACTGGTTGAAAGATAGTAAGGGGACTAAACTCCCTGTGAAATTATCCTTTCTGGCAAGCTCTCATTTTGAAGAAATCAACGAAAGAAGGCATTTCCAACGTTGCTTCTTAAGAAGCACCGTAGGAAATTTTAAATTAGTTGTTCGTTTTGTTATTCGGCGCAGCGCGCACAAGCATTGGAACGACGCACAGGCGCGCGCGGTTGCTATAATTCGTTGGATCAGTGCGCAACCTCGCGTAAAGCTGCAATTCAAAACAATTCGAAACATGATTTAGCAACTTTTGATTTTAAATTGAGATCCTAGAATGCTGTTTTTCTCGGAATATGAAGCTGAAGCTGAGCTGAAACTTCATCAAGTAAGTTGTTCAGTATCCTTCATTAGATTTTGAACACTTTTGTTGCTTCAAACGAACAAAATGCACTAATTACAAATGATGGACTATAGCTTTAAGCTTGGGTAATTGTGTAGTTTAGGACACCCCTGATGTTTTACAAGTTCCGTTCATAAATCGAAACCCTGCCCTTTCCTCAAAATTAAGCTAGCTGATATATTCAACATGGTTTTCTCTTAATCAAACCAAACACAGCTTGAGTAACTCCAGCTCCAATGCTCATCAGGAATTTGACATTCTAAATGTTGAATTCCTGATGAGCATTGGAGCTGGAGTTACTCAAGCTATAGCCCCATAAATGTGGCCAATTTACTGGACTACCTCCGTAAATAAAGGCCACACTTGGAACATGTACCCAAACATGTAGAACTTTGTCAAATTTTGATCTTCATATTTAGGCTTTGTTTGTAGTTTATTTTTGCTTTAGAAGCATACTCACCCTTTTTATTGGATAGGAAAAAAGTGCTGCATTTGTCAGACGTCTATTTTTCGTGTAATTTCCAGATTCGTTGCACACGTTTGCGTATCAAAATTTCAACATGAAGTTACACGAAAAATACTAGACATCTGAAAAATGCAGCACTTTTTTTTCTAGATCCTAGAGTAGAGGGTGAGTATGCTTCTAAAGCAAAAATAAACTACAAACAAAGCCTAAATGTGAAAACCAAAATTTGGCAAAGTTCTACATGTTCGGGTACATGTTCCAAGTAAGTGTGGCCTATATTTACGGAGGTAATCCAGTAAATTGGCCACATTTATGGGGCTACTCAAGCTATAATATTGAATTAGGTGATTCCAAACACATAGCGACTTTTCCCGCTTGTTGTATCATGTGTCTTCTCATGCTCTTATATGGGCGATCGTGAAGTGAAGTGAAGGGCCCGGTTCCTATATAAGGGAACAAAATCCACTTTATTAAATTATTGGACCTACCAAACTAGTTGGCGACATTCTCAATTAAACAGGTATGTTCATAGATAGAGGGCAGGGTTTTGATTTTTTTGAGGGAAATTTGGGGGTAAAATGACGATGACAGCGCGGCGACAACACACGACCCGAAAATAAAGATGGCGATCACCGTGCGATGTACTGTGAGCATGCACGGCGCATTGAATCGCAAGGCATAAACCGCGCAGGAAACTCGTGATTTCTACCCCAAGAATCTGTTCAAAATTGCAAATCGGGTGTCATTAGAATTGAGAATAGTCTGCTTTTGGTAACCCTTTCTTTAGGACACTTCTATTTTTTACAAGTTCTGTTCAAAACTGACTTTTGCAGATGACTGTCCATGACCAAAGTGACTTTTGCAGGCTAAAGCAGTCTTTTTTCTTCATATAAACTCATGTTAGTTGTAATTTTGAAAGCACTTTCAAAGAAAATGTGACTTTCCTACCTTTTTTGCAGTCAGATGTGCATACTTCTCACAACATGGGTGAAAGCCCTACATAATGTTAGCCAGATGCTGATTGGCTGCTAAAAAAATAAGATGCTTATTTTTTTATCAGCCAATCAGCATCGAGCTTTCATTGAATCGAGCTTTCACGTTTGCCATCTTGGATTTTGAGTCTGTTTTCTGGTTGTCATCATCTTTTACCCCTTATCAATTTCCCTCAATCATAAATCAAAGCCCAGCCCTCTTTCCACAAAATTAAACCTGCTGATATTTAAGAATTAAATTGTCATTGCCAATTCAATTGTTCAGATGTGTCAAGAAATATGTCAGAATGTCAATTTTGAGTGTCATTTAGTCAACTGTAACTTGTAAGGTGATTTTTTGAGCAATACATTTTTTTTTTTACTCTAATTAGTAATTTGATCAAAACAAAACAGGGGCCCTACACTTCACGATAGCCCTTATAATGGAATGGGGTCCAAAACCATGGACCAAATACACATAGCATGATGTGTCCGTGCCTAAACAACCACCAGCTTGAGTCTTTTCAGTGCATCTCAATCACCCATGCGTATAGCCCCATAAATGTGGCCTATTTACTGGACTGCCTCCGTAAACATAGGCCACACATCCACATGTACAAAAACGTGTCGCACTTTGCCAAATTTTGATTTTCACATTTAGGCTTAGTTTGTACATGGAGGTAGGAAACCTCCATGATTTGTAGGATTTTTTTGCTTTAGAAGCATGCTCACCGTCTTTATAGGCTAGTCACTAGTCAGAAAGTGCCGTCTAATTTTTGTGAAATTTCATGTTGAAATTTTGATACGCAAACGTGTAAAAATGAATCTGGAAATTTCACGAAAAATATACATCTGAAAAAGGCAGCACTTTCTGATTAGCCTATAACATTGTATAAAGAGGGTGAGTATGCTTCTAAAGCAAAAAAAACCTACAAACTAAGCCTAAATGCGAAAATCAAAATTTGGCAAAGTGCGACACGTTTTTGTACATGTGGATGTGTGGCCTATGTTTACGGAGGCAGTCCAGTAAATAGGCCACATTTATGGGGCTACCATGCGTAATGAATGGCAGGATTGGGACAACTCACCTGCAACTGACAGCAACGTGGCGGCGACTACAACGGGCCACAAAATCACACATCTCAGCCCAATCACAGTCCTAAAATGCCCCATATCTTGACGTTACAGGGTAGCTGCTTTCAGTACAATTCCAAGTTACCAGCAATCAAGAGGATTCAGCTTTAAGAAAAGATGGACAAAAACTTTAAAAAGGTGAACACGGACAGAGTAAGCGGTTTTCAGACGGTATCCATCTTCGCCCACATGCACACAGCTGACATGACTGACTCGACTACTGACAACCGTGCAGATCGTACATGTATGAACGAACCAATGTAAGATGCATATTATGCATTGTGCAATGCCTTTGTGTGTGTATGTGTAGCGCTACTTCTCACCTGATCGGCACATGAACTATTGAGGGCGGTATTTCAGCCACTCGTTTGCTTGGGTTTTTTGGGGGGGGGATCAGTAAACTGGTCCCGAGGGGTGGATCCTCAATTCCTAAGTAGAGGGGCAATATTTTTATTTTGTATAATAGCTTCAAAAACTTAGCTCTTCTTTTGTTTTCATTCCTGATTCTCGAGTAGAGAGGGCTGTTTGCTGATAGTTTCGTTGGTAGGCCCCCAAAAAGTTAATGACACCTACTTTTATGTTCTTTTTGATGTTTAATAACCGGTTTAGTTTTATTATGTTCCCATCGAAACAAAATGCACCAATGGGTCGCTGCACGTAAATGGTACAAACCAAGGTTTACCATAGAAACAAATAAACCCACTTTTCCATACAATTTTGACATGCAAGAGGAACCGTTTGGAAATACAGGTTTTAAGATTTGAGCATGTCATGTGGGTAACATTGGGTAAAACGTGGGGAAAATATCCAAAAATTCCCTATATCTCCGTTACTCGGAAATTTGCACCTTTTGCTCCTTGTCTAATGACTTTATAGCTTATTCATTTCAAGGAAATCACCCATTATCATCATCTAGATAATCGGGCACATCATCACAGGCGCGGATCCAGAGGTGTTTTTTTTTTTGGGGGGGATCACATACATTTAAAATAATGTCAACCCCCCGCTCTGACACCCCACAAATAATGATAATAATATCCGCCTGTGCACAGAATTTGTCAGAGCCAGCTGGGTTACTGGGGTCTTTCTACACTATTCTGTTATATAGTGTTGATGATCGTCGGATTTGAACAGCGCCCATGGAAAGCCCCCCCCCCCGGGCGTTGCAGTCTTCCAAGGGCGGATCCGGGGGAGGCAACGGGGGCCATGCCCCCCCCCCCCCCAAAAAAAAAAAAACACGAACCCATTTTTCTTTTAAGTGACGTCGCAATAAAAGCAGGCACTGCGTACACCACCATCTTTTCCTCCAAAAAAATGGTTAAAGTGGTGAAAAATGGTTAAAGTGGTGAAAAATGGTTAAAGTGGTCAGATCGCATCACAGAGTATCTAGAATCCAAAAATTGCTTGGGGCCCTTATAAGCAGGCCCCGAACCCCTCGCCGTAATATTTGGGACCCACTTTTGGGGGACCAAATGTTTTTTTTTTGGCCCCCCCCAAAAAAAATGTGTTCTGGATCCACCCTTCCAGTCCTCCAAAATGAAAAGTAGATGCCCATCAGTGCAGTTCAGTAGTCTTGTCCAAGGTTTCTGGCTACACCAGTGACATCGACCACTCTCCTCTTCTTGCCTACACAACAAGCCCGCGGGAACGGGGGGGGGGGGTGCTGTTGGTGCTGCAGCACCCCCAACTTTTTGGATTGGGGTGCTGGAATATGCTTCAGCACCCCCTATTCCTTGGCAAAAATGTGTTCCAGCCAGCATTGTTCTACGACGATGAAATTGCGCCGCTACGCTATACATTATGCTTGCTCCACCAATATCTCCTTCGTTTTGTTCGTTTCTAGTTTTGCCGCGGCTAAGCGCGGCGCCTTGAACGTCTTGCACAAACACTGTAAAATATCAAGAGGAGGTATTTTCTAAATCTTCAGGCAGTGCATGTAGAATCGATATTTCTCTCAAGGTATTTAAAATTATGACATGTCTATGATATTTCCGCCATGATGGAAGCTTTGACCCGAAAGCAATAACCTCGGCCATGACAATGGTGGCAAAGTTGGTTATGCTTGCCACGATTTTTTTCATTCGATCTTTCAATAGGGGCAAAGTTCATACCTTTCCCCTGAAGGTTTTTCTTTTCATTTAAAAGTTTTATTGACGTTCCTAGCATTCTGTACTTCAACATTAACAAATAGCGAGGTTCACACACATCCCCAAACCTAATAGGAGTGGGACGGGCTTTCATTGAAACTACATGTAGTCATGCTTTACGCCAATTCCAGTGTAGTTTTGTTTTTAATAAAAACGCTATTCATGTTTTACCCTCTGCATGCAACGTTTTCCTCATAAAAACTCAGTAGACCGATGAATCCTTGCCTAGCCAAAAACTTGCCATCTACCGATCATAAACATAAAGATGCATTTAACTTGGTCTTTTAGTCTTTTATATTTGCCATTCCCTGTAACAAACAAATAACACTGCAAATATATCGAGAGCTACATCGTTTGGTGAGTTAGAACTCAAGTGAATACTTTTATGAACAGAAATTCATCCGCTTCCAGTGGAACCATTTGTTATAACTTGAACCAAAAAACATCCTTTCGGGTTTTATAAGTTTCAGTATACTTCAGTAAATTTCATCACAGTGCATCCAGAATCCACAATTTTCCGGGGCCTTAAAGCGGGCCCCTGGCCCTGTGGCCCCACGCCGTAAGGGCTCAGAAAATATAACAAAACGTACACGAAGGTATTTACTAAGTGTAAGAAAGCAGCCTTGCAACAACATGCGATGTCATGCATAATGATACAATTCTTTGTCCTGAATTAAATGGAACCAAATATGGAGATACAAATACAGGGTTCTCCACTTTTCAGTACAGTTAAACGTTTTAAGAGCAACAGTATATTCTAAACAAAATAAAGAAATAATTATCTTTGTAATCTCAAAAAACTTTTGCTAAAAATGTCAAAGGAAAATGGCCAGGAAGCGCCTCAGATTGCACCACAGAGCATCAATATTCTAAATTAAGCCACGCCGTAAGGGCTTTGCGCTCCGCTTTTGCATTAATTCTGTCCGTCCTTTAGAAATTCCAGCATCCCCTGGCAAAAGTTTGCTCCAGCGGCAGTGCTACACAAGTCATGTGAGGGAAAAAGGAATTGCGGGGAAAAAGAGATCTGTCAATGTGTGGCATGCATTCACGTACGACTGGCCCAGTTTCGTAGAGTGAAAAGGTGTTTTTTTTCTTCTCTGGATATAATTTGATTAGTATCCGTTCCCTGCTGCTTGGACACGAGGCTTTGGATCTCACCGTACCACACATCAACTTCATAATTTGATGCAGATGGATGGTGTGCCTCGTCCTCCACGATGAGAACCGTTGGAGCAGTACAAAGGAGGCTACATCAACTGATGAAGTTGATGACTTGTCTGTGATCCACAGCCTCATGTCAAAGCAGGAGAAAACGGATACTCGTGTCATCCTTTACCTGATCGATACGCGGTTGAGGCTGGAATGCCGATGTTCATACACCAGACACAAACATTGTTTTCATCCACAGTTTACATTATCTACAGCAACTAATCAAAATATATTCAGAGAAAAAACACCTTTTCACTCTACGAAACTGGGCCACTCAATCGTGAATTCAGGCCACACAATGACCGATCTCTTCTTTCCACAATTCCTTCTGTCCCCACATGACTTGTGTAGGCGAGAAGAGGAGGGTGGTCGATGTCACTGGTGTAGCCCGAACCCTTGGACAGAACTACTGTCCTGCACTGATGATCATCTACCTTTCACGGGGAGGACTGAAAGTCGTCCCATACCGCAGAAATTCCCCAAATATCAGGATGCTTTTAGGCATCAGGGAGTTTGTGGAGTGGAAGCTGAGGCAGGAGATTTATGAGTTGTTGGAGGAATTCACCTGCTTGCTACAGTCATGCTCGCCTCACTCATGATGACGAGATGAGGCGAGGACAGTGATGCTCAAGAAGATGGTTCGGGATGAGGAGAACCTGAACAGTAATTCTGTCTACCCTGCAAAGACTCTCTCATCCCTAATAATCAACCGAGTAAGCTACAGGGTGTGTCAATTCAAGCGGTCCCACGTCCAAATTTACGAACTAGCTCCCAAAACCAGAGGATGGACATGGCTGGGTGAAGACCGATGGCACTCTCGAGCCACTTTGGTCACTCGGTCCAAAACTTCCTCCTTCACTGCTCTCGTACAGTTACTTTTGAAGCAGATTTTGTGGTAGCTGTGAATCAACCTTGCCATTGCACGCTGGAAATACCAACACCAAGCACACGATATAAACCCATTACATGCTAATTGCGGTATCGAATCAGGATACAGGAAGAAAGTTTCCCATTCAGGGCTTACTATTGGAAACGATGTTGAAAATAAGGTAAGCCCTGGGGACGAGGTTGTGCTTGCGTCAGTTGTTCTTTGCACTTGACTCAGGTATATATCTGTGACGTCAAAACTCACGAGATTGTCACTTTTCCTCTAGGGCTACGTACCAGCAAAAAAGTTTCACTCAAATTGCTGATGAAACTATATACGGATACTACGGATATTGTTTTGGGGCAACCTTCAAAAATCCATTAACTCGAGTTTAATGAATTTGTGGGGAAAAGGCTCGAAAAGCTCTTGAACTTAGCGAACTCCTTCAACAAAATGAACGTCAAAGTACGAACCTTGGGTGAAGGATGGGATTGACTTTTTGGGGGGCTAAGTGCTGGCAGTGTTTGTTGTTTCTTTGTTTGTTGGTGTGTTTATTTGTTTTTCAGCTTCGTTGACACGGTTGAGGAGGAACCGAAGACACATTGTAGTAACTCTAGCGTTCAGGCTGTTCGTACGCACATCTCTCGAAAGCGAAGCGTGAGACCGACCGTTGTTCATTTTTATATAACGCCTATCGGTACTGTGCACTTTAAAAAGCCCTGCCAACAGGTCAGATTTGAGCCGGACGGCGGGTCACATTTCACCTGGTACTTTTCAGGGTCAAAATAACATTTTCCCGATCTTTGTCCAGTCAGGTCCCCCAAAAAAACCTTCGGGATGAGAGCCACTTTTTCTATATATTTGGGGGAAATGACCAGCGGAGACTTCATAGGGAATATATATTACTGCCTTACCTTACCGTTCAGAGTAACACAAAATTCGTCTGGGTTTACTTTGTTGATTTTTCATCATCAGCTCTAAATGCATTTCAGCATTGGCCTACGAATGCAATCAATTTGAAGCCCCATTAGCCCTAGGCCTATTCATTATTTAATTAAAAGAAACAGTACAAGTGTACCTATAAGTATAGTTTTACGATTAAGTGGTCTCTTCACGTTTATTAACTTATAACGTTTGAAATATTCGAATGTAATTGTGAAGCCCATAATTCTGAAGTGTTTGGTAGGGTAACAAGGACGTTTGCATTGGGCGCCAAGAAGCGCTTTCTGGGGCTGCATGAGACGGTGTGAGGGCTTCTGTTCGTCTCCCGTTGTACAAAAAACGGGAGTTTGGGCGCATGGACAAGCCCAAACGCAGTCTATAAATCGCCCACAAAATGACCCAAATTCGTCATTCCTACGACTCAACAGCTGCAGAATGATGCTGAAGATTGTCGTGCTTGCCGTGCTGGCCTACACGGCTTACTCCAAGCCAGGGGTACGTATAGACTCTTCATTCAGTGCATCTTTGCAAGATAATTTTCGAACATTGCCGATTATTGTGTCGATATTTATTTTACTAACATCCAGGTTACTTCATAATACCTCGTTTATTATGTCTTTTTTTGGATACAGCTTTTTGCACAACTTTTTTTTATTACAGCTGAATGTTATCCTGTCAGACAAATGGTTTTCAAAAACCTGTACCAACCTGAATAATGTTAAGATTGCTCTCCCTGTACATCCAAATAGACCAATCAGCAGCTTAGTCCACGCATGTTTACGTTACATACCAAGTGTGGACATTCCCTTGGTTTCGTGTAGTTAAGAAAGTGGACATTCCCTTGGTTTCGTGTAGTTAAGAAAAACCATGGAGTCAAAAAAAGCTCATTTTTCTCAAACTGTGAAAACTCAACCCATTTTTCCCCCTATGATCCCCTTTAGTGTTTCTCTTCATTTTGCCACCTATAAACCTAACCCAAAAATGCCTCTATAAACCTGTTTTCCAGAAATGGGGAAACACCGTGTTGTCTCCTCTGCCACACCAAGGGCGGATCCAGAACACAATTTGGGGGGGGGGGCCAAAAAAATTGTGGTCCCCCAAAAAAGTGGGTCAAAAAAATTACGGCGTGGGGTTCGGGGCCCGCTTAAGGGCTCCGAAATTTTTTTGGGATTCTAGATGCTCTGTGGTGCGATCTGAGGCAATTTCTGACCACTTTAACCAATGTTTTTTTGAGGAAAAGATGGTGGTGTACTCATTGCCTGCCTTTATTGCGATGTCACATACAAACAAAAAATTGGTTTCGTTTGGGGGGGGGGGGGGGGCATGGCCCCCTTTGCCCCCCCCCCATCCGGCCTTGTGCCACACACGTAAACACCGGCAATCGTGGACGTCCCATTGTCCCTAATCCTCTTTCCTTTGTTTGTTATCTAACTTTTTAGCAACAGCTCTCATTGGTTTTGTGTGGACGTATTGTTTGTGCCCCAACTCTTTTGTCCTACGTCCACGATTGCCGGTGTTTTCACACGCACACCCACACACCCTAATTATTGTCGTTAGCTTTATTCATGATATTTCAGTTAACCTTTATCTGTCTTTCCTGTGCATACTCATCCACTTCGTTATAATTCATCCCTGTTTATCCTTTGCAACTAACACTGAGCTGTGCTTTGCGGGGCATTTTGCCACTAATCGACCCGCGCATTGCTGCTGTTTTTGTGCGGGGCGACTCCCCTAAAAAAGCTCAGTGTCGCTTGGACTCACTTCCCTTCTATTGCAGGGAACACTTGGCCGGCCGCGAAATAATATTTACATCTAAACATTAGAAAACATTCATTATCTTTTAGGGGATCGTGACATAGATTTTACTCTAAAATATATTCTGCACTTGCTACTCCTGCTAAATGTAAACCTTACATCTGACCTCCCTTTCGGGTTAATGTTATTATGTAACGTGCACTTTCGGAACTATTTGGCATTTGCCAGTTTTTCTTTTTCTCATGACAATTTCGCGCGTTGTTGCTGTGATGTGATTTCATGAAGGCACTGTAGTAATTAAGAGTTTTCTGTACTATTTATGAACCACGCTTCATGTTGTGCTTCCTGACCCTTTTCTGCCAAACGTTTGCTACCTAGCATATTGCCATATACCTGTATCATAACAACAAACTATTTAATAGCAACACCGCTAAAACAGCCAAATGTCCATGATTCTGGTCCCGCATTGTGCTAAACTATTTGTGACATTAAGGTATGTGTTTGAGATGGCATCACACTTGTGCCCTTACATTTGGAGTTTCTTGATATGGCAGAACAACCTTGAGATTGAAAACAAGGGTAAAGGGGGCACCTATTATCATGTTTACAATTTCCGATGTTTTCCTGCTGTATTTTCTTGTCATTATATCTTTACAATCACAGAAAAGTGTGTTGCATTAATGTTTTACCTATTGCCTGTGTAATATCTGGTTGTAGGCCATCAATTTTTCTCTAGATTTTGTGCTTTAAACCAATACGGCTCATTCATATTATTGAGTAAAATATTTATCCTGTACATTAACGGGATGGGCGAAAACCCCGTGAAAAAACTTTTTGAGGAAAAAAACACGGGGAAATTCCCAATCCGGCTCCAGAAGTGGCAACCAAGTTTATAACTCCGTAGATCGGCGTGTTTTGAACTTATTTATTAATTGCTTCAATTGTTCTGACTCATGGCTTTATTAAGTTCTGGTTCTGATGCTATCCTAGTGCTAAATTGTAATCTTTGCGCCACTCACTGCCAACCTTCTCGTAACATTCCTTTATTTCCAATATTTTGGAACGTTCATCTCTAGTTAAGTTGAGCTTTAAGCTTTAAATATGTAGACGATCTGACACTTGCAGAGGTCCGTCATGCTAATGAATCTAGCCAGATTGGATTTGATCTTGACGGCCTGGATGCGTGGACGAAGGACAGCCACCTCAGGCTCAATCCTACCAAATGCAAAGTTATGCAAGTTTGCTTCAAAAAAGACCCTCCAACACCACCTTGTCTTAAAATTGGTGGGATTGAGCTTGGGGTGGTGTCCGAGACTAGGCTTTTGGGCCTGATAGTCCAATCTAATCTTGGCTGGCAATCTCAGGTTATGATATGGTCTCAAAAAGTAGTCGTAGGTTATACATGCTTGGCCGCCTGAAACAGTTTGGTTGGCCTATCGACGACTTGGTCTCTGTGTATACTTGTTATGTCCGTCCAATTTGTGAGCATGCAGCCCCAGTTTGGCATGGTAACATCAGCAATAATCAGACATATCAACTTGAACGCATTCAAAAGCGTGCATGTCGTATTATTCTTGGAGCTGACTATGAGTCATACTCAATCGCTTGTGATCGGTTAGGCCTTCAAACTCTGGAAGACAGAAAGACTCCATCTCTGTTCCCCATTTGCTAGTAAATGTACAAAATCAGTTAGATATGCAGAATGGTTTCCTACTAACAATAGCACCCACAAAATTACTCTGAGACAATCCAACATTTACCAGATTCCACATCACAAAACAAATAGGTATGGCAATAGTGCAATTCCCTCTCTGACAACACTCCTGAACAAGAATTCCTTAGCAGCAATAATAACAATAATAATGTTATGTCCCCTTTTGTGTGTTCTTAGATTTATATTTAAACTGTAGATACATGAAGTTCTGTAATTCTTATTCATTTTAAATTCAAATTTTTCTTGTTGAATTTTCTTGTTGAATTTTCTAGTGGTTTTTTATTTTCTTGTAATAACCATGCAATTCAGCGTCCGGCTGCGAATTGGTCTAATAAAATATGAATATGAATATGAATATTTAGCCTTCCAATAACCTGTTGACCTTCTTCAATTTAAAGGTCGCTTTCAAACAGTTGCCTTATTTTCCCTTATCTATCACGAACTTTTAGTAATCTTGCTAACGCTGGCGTTGCTTCTAGAATATCATTTTCTTTTTTTTTCAAAAAATTGAGACCTTATCTTTACTGTGGTACCTGTTGTTTACAACTCTTTTTGCAATATTCCTTGATTACCATGCTCTATAATCTTGACTTTATTTTTTGATTTTTTAAATTTATTTATTTATTATTTTTTTTAATAGTTTTTTTCGAACTATTTCTAAATTCACCAATATTTATTTCTGGTTATTTTGTTCTTTTTATTCTTTCTTGGCCTTTTAAGGGCAACATGTCATGTCGTATATTCGGTATTACTTTCCCATAATCTCTTACCATCATTAAAGTTACTTTGATGGTTATTTAATAACATTACCTGACTCTCATTGAAACAATGACTTAATTTCCGTAATACTATTTTTTCTAACATTACCTGAACAGGATTAGTAAAATTGACTTGGTTATACTCTGACTTACTATCTGTAATCAATTTGTCAAGAACTTTCAATTTTTGCTTGAATCATTTATGTTATATAGGATGAATTATGTTTGTTAGCTAAACTTGATCCGGCCACCATTTACCCATGTAAAACTAACCGGAGTTTGATGTCCTGGTTTGTTTTGTGGACCTTAATAAATTGCCTACTATAAGTCCGTGTGAAAGCACTGCATAAGTTACTTCAAATTAAGCTTTCTTATAGGTGCATCCAGTGCACTTGCTCAGTGTTTCCGGTGGTTTTGGTAATTAATACAATAGTTGTTATGAATTGTGTTAGCTTACTCTACTAAAGGAGGCGTCTTTCTACTATTTGGTTTTTCAACTTTGAGTTTTTCGATAACAACTCGTATCGCGGGTGTCAAGTGCTTAGTCTCCGTTTCAGACACCGTATCTTCTGAATATTATATGTATTTGTATACTAACTGCAACCCTTGGCATACTTTTCCAACGGCTAAGTTTATTTTATCCGTATTGTAGGTTTGTCTTGGGTGAGAGAAGCCAGCCTTTCCCCTTTCTGCACCCTGTTTTGTTCAGTCTTTTGTGTGTCAATCAAGGGCGGATCCAGAACACAATTTTTTTGGGGGGCCCAAAAAAATGTTGGTCCCCCATAAAAGTGGGTCAATAAAATTACGGCGTGGGGTTCGGGGCCCGCTTAAGGGCCCCGAATTTTTTTGGATTCTAGATGCTCTGTGGTGTGATCTGAGGCAATTTCTGACCACTTTGACCAATGTTTTTTTGAGGAAAAGATGGTGGTGTACTCATTGCCTGCCTTTATCGCGATGTTACATAAAAAAAAGAAAAGGTTTCGTGGGGGGGGGGGGATGGCCCCCTTTGGCCCCCTCCTGGATCCGCCCTTGGTGTCAATTAGCTGAAACGGATTATCCCGTTCTTGCTGAATGATTCTACGTGCGTTTTGACTATTCAATCTTTCACCCGTGTATTATCAAGATTAACCTTGCAATCAAGGGGGTCATTACCTGATAGAGTAGGGAATTGGTTAAAGCTACAGTCCATCATTTGTAATTTGTGCATTTTGTTCGTTTGAAGCAACAAAAGAGTTCAAAATCTAATGAAGGATACTGAGCAACTAACCTGATGAAGTTTCAGCTAAGCTTCAGCTGTATATTCCGAGAAAAACAGCATTCTAAGATCTCAATTTCAAATCAAAAGTTACTGAATCATGTTTTGAATTGTTTTGAATTGCAGCTATACGCGACGTCGCGCACTGATCCGACGAATTATAACAACCGCACGCGCGTGTGCGTCGTTCCAATACTTGTGCGCGCTGCGCTGAATAACAAAACGAACTACAAATTTAAATTTTCCTACGGTGCTTCTTAAGAATCACTGTTGGAAATGCCTTCTTTCGTTGATTACTTCAAAATGTCAGCTTCCCAGAAAGAAAAATTTCACAGGGAGTTTTAGCTTGAGATAGCTTTTGAAAATCCAAAGATATGTTTGAATAACGGCAAAGCCAAGAAGCCCATTTTGTGCCACTTTCTGTGAAGCAGTTAAAATCAGTATAGTCCTTATCTAAAACCAAATCATTTTACTGTTAGTGAGTTTAACATTTTAAGCAGAGTGTGCAATATTTATTTATATTTAATTGAACTCTTTCATTGAAGTTGAACCTTAAGTTGAAGTTAAAGAAGTGAACCTGTCTGTACTATTAAATCGTTTCAACATAAGAACAAAACCCTATATTGTCGTGTGAATGGAATGTCTGTCTTACTCCCATAGGGATAATCTTATCAAAAGAGCCATACTGGCATTGTCTGATCTTTGAAGCACTCGCTTCCTAAAAGTGGCACAGAATGGTAGTTTTGGCTTTGCGGTTATTCAATCATTTCTCTGGATTTTCAAAAGCAATCTTAATTAAACAAACGGTACTCTCAAGCTAAATCTGTAACCTTGAAGATCATGTAAACATTTGCAGTAAATTCCGATTGTAATTTGGCGAAAATGGCGGGGTTTACATGCGCCATTATTTTCAGGGCACCCTGTATGATTTGCATTTTCATGATTATGTAACCACGTACTAAATGGGATTCAGCTTTCTGCTTTGTTCCCTGTGATTCTTGTGTAAGTGCCACGTACAGCTCACAACTCCCACTGGGTTGTGATGCACTATAAATAGAATGACCAATCATCCATGAATTTAATTAAGAGTTACTTAATTTATTTACAAAATGTGTAAAAGACACCACCCAAAATTATTTCCAAAGAAGTATAAAAGGATGTGGTTTTGGGTGTATTAAATACACATGAAAAACACTCATATTCCTTATTTTTTTTCGCTGTATAGGTTCGTAACAAAGATCTCGAATTTACAACGGAGGAGCTTTTTCGCTACTTCAGTGTTAAAAGCCACGAAAAAGGTATTCGCAATTGATGTTGGCAACCGCGCTAAAAAAAAAATCGTTTTCAGATGATTGTGTCTTGAAACGGAAAATAAAAACATTGCCGCAAAAATATTTGCTTATACGAAGTATAAAACATGTATTGGGTTTATTTGCAAAACTATTGAGGGTTGTCGCAAACTTTTGCGTCGTTTGCAAAACTATTTCGTTTCAGCATCACCATATACTGCACATCTGTATGATGGTACAATCCTGGCCAAATCTCGCTGCCCCCCGGCCCCCGCTCAATGTTGTCTCTCATTGTGCGGTGTGTGCTCCAAAAGCTGGAGAGAACAACATTGACCGGGGGAGCGGGGGAGTGGGTGACCGTGGCAGGCTCAGGAAGTGTCCCAACCACTTTGGCCAGGATTGTAGCTATTAAACTCAGTATTCCACAATGCATTCCTTTGTGCACGCTCATTACAAGTTGCAATAATCAGTTGAAATAGGTATTGTTGAGAGAAGTCACCTAAGAAGGCCATAGCACTGAAAACGATAACAATTAAGATTCCTTCCTCTGTAGCCCCGGAATATGAGATTGTGTACCCACAAGTAGTCGAAGCTGAAGGCAAGAGGAGTGTTGGCAAGGGAGCCACTGCCGCCTCATTCTTAGAACTGGAAGTCGAAGCCTTTGGAGAGACGCTTAACTTCATCGTAGACCACGACGACAGTAATTATGCCCCTGGACTCAAGGTTGAGATCTACACAGATGAAGGCATCCAGAAAGTGCCGCTTCGGACTGACTGCGTCTACACAGGGAAGGTAGCCGGTGAAAAGGACTCTCTTGCATCCGTAACTGTTTGTTACGGCTTGGTAAGTCATAGGCCTAGTGCTTCGGTGAATCCCACAGCTGCCACCAAAATGTTTGAAGAAGGGTTTATAGTATCATTGATTGGAATAAGTTATGAAATTTCCCAAATAAACAATGAAAGGAATTATTTCAAAAGTAATCCTTGTCTGGAGCCGACACCAAATGTCTGTTTGAATGCCTTTTATTCGGTTGTTTTATTTTCTGAATGGTGTCTTTTTTTGCAAGATGGCGGTCATATTTCGCAACCATGGCCGTGGTGAGCTTTACATCGAGCCACTAGATGACGAACATGCCGTCAAGCGAGATGTTGGTCGGGGTCACCCGCACGTTGCCTATAGGAACAGACCAGTGGAAAGAGGGGCATTCTGCGAGACAGCAAGTAATAGAATTTATTTGATTTTGTTTTTATTGATCACACTTTTCAAACAAATTCCGCATGTAAGTCAAAACAATGAAGAACTCACATTTCTGACGCAGATCATTCATTCTGAATCTGAAACCTGGAATGATCAACTAATGTTCAAAGGCTCAATTATTTCTACGCATTTATATAAACCTGCTCACAATCATTTCAATATTGATCTAACTTTGTTGGTAATTTTTAACAACTGACTCGTCAGCAGAGTTGTAATGACTCGAGTCAATGACTCGACTCGAGTTCGACTCGAGTCACATTTTTTGGCGACTCGACTTGACTCGAGTCCCGACGGGTAAATGACTCGACTCGACTTGAAGAAGGCTAATACGACTCGAGTCCCAAAAATGAAAGCAAAACTTATTTGCGAAAAATATTTGCAAAGACTATACGCCGCGCCGTTCGCGTTGCCAGTTTTTTGTTCACGTCACGTTATGTTCGCGAATAATGTACGCTCAAATACAGCGTACATAGTGATACAACAAACATACACCGAACATACACCGTGTCGCGGACTCCCACCTTGTGGTTCTATACCTGTAGCATGTAATGCTAAACCCGGAACCAGACTTAAAACGCATTTCTTTATCCGTGGTTTTATCATTGGTTTCGGGCGATTTCTTATTAAGCACTTGGTGGAACGCTGGCTAAATTTATTTCCCGATTTCACAAAACAAAATGGATACGGACGGGCCAACCTTTAAATAATCAGAAACAGTTTTGTATAATGCAATTAGGTTTTGACGTTGTCAGGGATCAGCGAACAACAAAATCTAGACCCGAAGCCAAACCAGTTATAAGACCGAAGTTTCACATCTTCTTATCTGTGACGTGAGCTAGAAACTGTTGGTTGGGTACCATATAGCATACTTTATGTCTTTGGATTTTCGTAATAGACTGGTGCCTTGTATTCTTTCTCACTTGTGTCTGTTGCTTTTTATTGTAATTTATTATATAGTGTTAAAATATTTGTGACTCGAATTGACTCGAGCTAAATACTTGACTCGACTCGACTCGACTCGACCACACACTGTGACTCGACTCGAATCGACTCGTTGATCTAATGACTCGACTCGACTCGAATCACTTCTTTAAAATGACTCGACTCGAGTCTCAAAAATCAGTGACTCGTTACAACTCTGCTCGTCAGTTTCTTATGACAGCTTGTCAAACTCCAAGCTTGATGCCCGACTGGTTTGTTTTTTAATTGTTCTCCTAAGCGCCACCAACTTTGCCGTTAACATTTGCTGACGAGCCGCCAGAAGCCTTGCCGATTGACACGAAGGCAACGAAATATCTGGAGCTGGCATTCATTTCTGATCAATTGGCATTTGTTCGTAAAGGGGCAAGCATCAGCGCAGTCACCGCGTGCGTTAACGCCCTCTTCAACGCGGTGAGTTCTCGGATAAAATCCGATATAATGACAGAAACCTGGCTCAAAGCGAACATCAGACTGTTTGTTGCAACTGAGAAGAATGTAGTAACCAACGCATAGCGTATCTCCGACCGATAATGTCACACGCAAATTGACCGATGCTATAGCACTATAACCGATAATGTAAAAAAAAAAACATTGACCGATGGTGTAGTAAATTTTGCCACACCATGGGTCAATTTATGTTACATTATCGGTTGGTGATACGTTATCCGTTGGTTACTACATTAGCGTAACACCGTTACCAAGCATCCTGCGAAATGATTCGGAAGAAAACTAAACCTGACGTTTGTTTTGAAAGGGTGCCCGCGGGCAACTTTAAACGTGCGCTAGCAACGGACTCCAGTTACCAGACATGTTTTGTTCCTGCATTCATATAAAGCAAAAACTTCAGCAGGATGCACCCTACCTAAACTTTGAAGCTATTGCTTCAAACGAAAAAAAGTGCAAAAAAGCAGTAAACCCCATACGCGCCTTTAAACACTCTCCAATAATCAATGTGTACCTAGTGTGTCGCTAAAGCATCAAATAAATGTTGTGAAGAAAAAAGGTAGGCCTAAGTAAAAAGGTCGATTGGAAATAAGGGAAAATTGGCCTACATGTGTTTGAGCTTATGCTAGTCTTTCATACCACATTGCGATTCAGATAGTGGCCTTTGTTGAGTTATTTTCCTGCGCCCATTGGCGGCGTTTAATTGGCGTCATTATCTAATCAAAATGAATTTGAAGGCCAGATGCAGTCAGTTGACCAAAAAGGTGTTGCTCGACCACTCCCCCATTATCTTTTTGCTAGTATTATTTTGTCGTCACCATTTTCGCCTTATTTTGGTACTTTTGAGAAGGCTCTTCACATTGTGCGCCTACCATTGTTGGTGATGAAAGACGCATATTTACAAGTATTCTTTTAGCGATTTTTCCTCTTTGCTTTTTCATTCTTATATATAATTTAGGTAAAAAATGTTTTGCAATTGAGTTCTCTGAGAGGAACTGGGCTGGTTCCCAGGCTGACGTACGTCAAGGTCTTTGGAGCATTTGAGGTAGGTTTATGACGAATAAGCTTATACAAGTCATGTAGTTATCTCACAACTTCACATGGAAGCGAGTCATGGAACAAATTAAAGTTGAAATTCATATTGAAGAATGGATTCGCTGAAGCCCATATGAAGTATTATTTTAATATTGCATCAAGTCTAACATGTCCAGGCTACATTTATCGTTGGACTGAAACTGTGTTTCTTTGTATTGATATATTTTTTGAACTTAGCGACAACAATAACGCAAGTTTTGCAAGGTAAAGTATAGTGTCTGCAACAAGTTGTTTATTTTGACTGTGGCTCACGTTTTAAACATATTCGTTTCTTGCCAATAATTTAAATATGCCCTTAAGAAAATGATAAAGACAAATAAAAAACTAGAGGTCAAGGCGTTTGTTGAGTTACAAACGCAACTATTTCATTAGACACAGCCCAGTTAAGGTATGAATAATTTTATGTCGAAACAAAGACCACGAGTATTTTACCTTTCCAGTACAACCAATGATTTTGTTTAAAACAAAAATGTTTCAACTTTCAGTATAGATTTTATGTTCTGGCTTAATATGGTTTAATATGACGTCACATGTCACGTGATGACGTCATCGTGACGTCACTTAAATTTTCATCTATAACACATCCCGGTTTAGGTGCATACCAAGTTTCAACACAATCAGACCTGTAGTTCTTTAGATATTGGCCTTCAAAATATGCAATTTTTAATATGACGTCACATGTCACGTGATAAAGTCATCGTGACGTCACTTAAATTTTCATCTGTAACACATCCTAGTCTAAGTACATATCAACTTTCATCCCAATCGGACCTGCAGTTCTGGAGATATAGCCCAATCTGTGAGAACTAGCCAAATTCTGCTGGAAAATAGTCATAACAGAAAAATCGCATATAATGTGACGTCACGTGACTCATGATGACGTCACGATGATGTCATTGTTCGGTACAGAACTTCAGCTGCTGCTCTAAAGTGTATGCCAAGTATAAAGTCAATCGAATTGAATTCAGATCCCAAAGTGCCGGTAACAAAAACGTGTACAAATGGATATGGGCAAAATGACTGAAAAAGAAAACGCGAGTATGTCTGTTTGATAACAGAACATTGGGCTTTCCCGCTCATTGAGTGGTCGGGCACACCCGACCACTCTCTATTATTGTTACGATTAATCTTTCTTTCTCTCTTTTTTTCCGTACAGCACGTTTCCGCGGGTTTTCTTAAAAACAGCATTCTAGGATCTCAATTTTAAATCAAAAGTTGCTAAATCATGTTCGAATTGTTTTGAATTGCAGCTTTACGCGATGTCGCGCACTTATCCGACGAATTATAGCAACCGCGCGCGCCTGTGCGTCGTTCCAATGCTTGTGCGCGCTGCGCCGAATAACAAAACGAACAACTAATTTAAATTTTCCTACGGTGCTTCTTAAGATGCACCGTTGGAAAGGCCTTCTTTCGTTGATTTCTTCAAAATGAGAGCTTGCCAGAGAGGATAATTTCACAGGGAGTTTAGTCCCCTTACTATCTTTCAACCAGTATGTTTTTCAACAATAATTACGCCAGTTACTTTTTTGGATAGCTGCAAATGACGGACTCGGGCTTTAACTAAATAGAGTATTGTGTTCGTTTTTTCGTGAGGTTGTAGACTATACTTCTTGTTCCCGGACTCAAAACCGCTTGACCTTTACTTCCGGTGTTACCGAAATTGCAATAGAAATTGAATCTAACTCTAAAATGGAAGCAATTTAATACTAACAAATCCATAATGGAAGTATTAAGTGAGGAATGCCAAACACAAAAACATAATTTTGACGTCATACCACAAAATGGCGCCCTCTAGCGGCACATCAAAACAGTTTAATCTTTGGAATGTTAAACCCCTCAATCAAATTTTCATGAAATTGCCCCTATATATCACGTGAACAATCATAAATGAATTTGCAAGATTTCATAATCATTACGTCATTAGACCGGAAGTTACTGTGGGGAGAATTCAACAATGATCATTTTATTTTTAATTTAAATCCATCATTTGATCCCTGTCTCATGACTGTTTTTTGCCCCCAAAATGACATCTGTTACACTTAATACTGGCCTTTTGCTTAGAAATACTATGACGTCATCAAACTGGAAGTTTGCTGTTTCTAAAATATACCCTTAAAAGACGCATTCTTTTTGTACAAAATAATTGGTAATGGAAATGTTTAAGTTCTTGATCCCTTTTTTTCTAACATTAACATTTTCATAACTTAACTGGACAATGTCTAATGAAATTGTTTACCCGACCACTCTGCGTTTGTAACAAATAACGCAAACCTCTAGTCTTTCTTTCTTTCTTTTTCCGTACGGCACGTTTCCGCGGGTTTTCTCCTAAACGGTTTATGGTATGAACTTGTAACTTGCAATAAATATCGACCCTCATGTGGTGCATTACTCTGACGTAATTATGACGTCATCGAGTGAAATTAAAAGCGATTTTAGCTGAAAAAGTGACCAATTACTTTCAACTTTAACTCTTGAAAAAATTGATCAATCATGTTCAAACCTTGTAATCGGATAGACCACTAATTGATGAACATTTGTTGTTTTTTACGTGAACTCGCTTGACCTGTACTTCTGGGTCTACCGGAAGGTCAAGGTTAGGTCAATTCAAAACGAAGAAGTTTAGTCTGAAATCAAAACAAAGCAACATGTAATCCAAACAGTTCACGGTATGATCATACAACCTTGTGTGATCTTGTACCATGTAACGAATATGTTATAAATTTTGTTACGTTATCATTACGTCATCAGATATCAAATTACAAGCGATTTAGGGCAAATTTTGACAAAATAGTTTGCGTCATATCTTTTGAACTAAAAAGAGTATCGTGTTCGTTTTTTCGTGAGGTTGTACACTATGCCGTGAAAAACATTGTTCCCAGACACAAAACTGCATGACCTTTACTTCCGGTGTTACCGGGAGTGCAATAAAAACCGAATATAACTCAAAAGCGGAAGCATTTCACTACACACATACAAATTAACAAAGTGTTTAGTGAGGAATGTCAGACACATAAAATAATGTGATGACGTCATCTTTTAAAAGGGCTCCCCCTAGCGGCACATAAAATAGTGTTTGTTTTTTTTAGTTTGAAACCATCCGTTCAAATTGTACAAAATCGCTTGTTCGTGTACCTAAATGTTTACTGAAATTTATCATACCCTAAAAGACGCATTTTTTTTGTACAAACAAAATGGTACTGGAAATGTTAAAGTTATTGATCCTTTTTTCTGAAATAAACATAATCATAACTAACTGGACAATGTCTAATGAAAAAGTTGTCTACCCGACCACTCTGCGTTTGTAACAACAAACGCGAACCTCTAGTTTTGTCTTGGTTTATTTAGAATGGATTGAATATGTATTCTGATGGTGACACCTTCCTTGCAAAATGTGCGAGCTGGCAAGATGATAATAAGAAACCGTCCTCAAGCAGTGAGCATTGGGACAACGCTGCATTCTTGACAGGGTGAGTATTCGTGCGCAACATTGGCGTAAATCTGTGTCTGCGAGTGAGGCGGATTATTGTCGGGCCGCAAATAAATCGAAATCGATTTCTAAAATAAAATTAGAATATCACAACTATTTTTAGTCGATATCGTATTTAAAAGTGGAAACAAATGTCTCGCTAGAAATAGCAATAAAAAAAAAAGCAGATTCACTCTCGGGGTTGAATCTCGAAAAGCAGGACGGAGAAAACAACAAAAAAAGGAACAATTCTAAATACTCAAAGTAAGAAAAGAACTAAAAACGAAACTTGATATGTGTAATACGTGGGGTGGAGAGCGTGAAACTCAAGGATTTCGGCCCTTGTTTTGAAAAAAAAAACACAAACCAAGCAAACAACCATGCAGGTTCCTTAATTTTGATCAGATGTTTCAATAATAGACTTTAGTTTCGGACTCCAAATACCTACATGTAATGCTAAAACTACTCCACACCCTTTGCGCTTTGTGTTTTCCTTTCGTCCCAAACAGAGTAGACATTTCAAGTTCGAGGTCTGGTGACGGATTACTGGGCATAGCATACGTTGGGGAATGTGGCCGGTATGGTACATCACTCAGTGAATTCATCGGATTGGATGCCACTAGTACTACCGCACACGAGATTGGACACAAGTGAGTTTAGCAGCTATTATGGCAAACATAATTATAATTGTTTTGGTATGTTATTCAAAAATGGCCGCCACACACAAGGAGCCTGTAATATTGATCCTCGGATGACAATTTTCGTTTTCTACATTCCGATGTAAATTCACTTCCCAGTGGCGAATCTAGAGGAGGATTGCAACCCCCTAAACACCCTTTCAGCCGCTGATTAATGTTGTGGTCCTCGTAAATTGGGGGGAAATTAATAAATGGAATGCTTAAGTTCATAGATGTATTCTCAAAATGCATTAGAATGCAGGAGAAAGTTTTGTGCAATTCAACATTTTAGGGGGGGGGGGGCATGCCCTTGGCAGGGCGTGCCTTAGGCACGCCTCAGTCCCTCAAGCCCCACACTTCCCGAAAGCTACATCCGCCCGTGCTTCCATTCGCATATAATATTTCGAGGACTTTAAAAGCTACGTGCTATCACAATGGTGATATCGTCAATTTGGCATGCTGTTTTGGCGCCTTCGCAGGACCGATTGCTATAAAAAACGCCCGCAAACGGGGCCGTATCGTAAGTCCGACGCCTCATAAGTCCGACATTTCTGGAATTATGAGGCGTCCGATTTATGGGACATATCGAACTTAGGGATTCAGCCACATTGCTCTGACACCTCATAAGTCCGACACCTCATAATTCCGACAATCGACAAACGATGTTTCGGACTTGAGGCGTCGGACTTATGAGGCGTCGGACCTATGGGCGTCGGACCTATGAGGCGTCGGACTTATGGGCCTTTATTTGGTTTGGAGATGAGATTTTGTCAGACTTATGAAGCGTCGGACCTATGAGGCGTCCGACTTATGCGCGGACCCCCCCCCCCCCCAAAAAAAAACAGCTTGGCGTGATTTAAAAAAAAAAAAAAAATTGGATTTTTTATTTATTCAATTTTCAAAATGTTCATGTCTACAAACGTGTCTAAAATCTCCCCATGCACCCTTATACCCATCACGTAAATCACTTTATTTCATCTACATTGGTTCAATACATGTAGTCTACCTCATTAGTCAAATGGTACATTATTAAAACTGAAGACACTTTATGGCTTGATTGGTACAGCTCAGATACATTGTGAGAAGATATGAATGAAAAACGTGATTTATGTTATGTGTACATGGTATGTACACAAAACGAGTACAGTCTTCCATGGGAATGTTTATTTCACAAAAAAATTCAAAATGACAGCACTGATCCTTGTGAACTTATAGTTATTATAATGTGAATGTATATTGTGAACTTATAGTTTTTAAATAATTATTAATATCCTTATTATTCTGGTTTATTAAAAATCCAATGTCTTGCAGCATTGCGGCTGAATTGCACATGGTTACAAAGATAAACTAGAGGTGTCTGTGTACAAACACAGCTGTTTCGGCTGTTTGGAAAAACTGCGACTTGTGACGACATCGTCATGATGTCACTATTCAATTCACGTATGACACTATAACAAGAAGTTACAACTCAATCAGTTATTTAGCTGAAACGAAACAACCGATATGATGTGACGATGACAGAAAGTGTTAGGTATGACACGTGACGATTTAAGGTACTTTTCGAAAGAGAAATGGGACAAATATTTCAAAAATTGAGAGAAAATGACAACATTAATTGTTTTGACCGCTGCACATTTTGAATAGGCCCTTTTGGTTTCATGCTTGACGGCCTATGCACATTTGTCTGACGGGGAACATAGAAATCATGAATGTTAAGAAGTTAAAAATCATTGTATTCTATTTGAATGAATTGATGAGGTTTTTCAAAATGGGCCGGGCAAATATAATTAAATATTAATAGCAACCAATCTAGCAAGAAAGAGTCAATTCAGAGGCTAGACGAAATGTGGTGACGGACATGGAAGCTTTTTTGGTATGTGTTTTCGTTTTCACGCTTAAAGCATTGAACTTTTTGCTTGAGTGGTGAAGGTGATGAGTTGTTGTCGTGCAAAAACAGATGGAATGCAATTTGGGTGATGTTAAATGTTTTTTTTTAAGGGAAGAAGGTCTTGACTGAGGCTTATGACAGAAACCAGTTGCAAGGATATGACATTCCTTGTAAGTGATATACATAAAATTGGTTGAATATGACGTCACATAACTTGTGATGACGGTATGAGGACGGCAATTAACTTTTATCTGTAGCACATCCCAATATAAGTACATAGAAAGTTACAGCTAAATATGAACTATAGGTGTGTAGTTATAAGCTTTAGAAACATGCCCGCTTCATGTGTTGTAACATGACTTGTGATGACGTCATGATGACTACAATTTTCTTCTGCATGTATAACAAATCCCAATATAGGTTACTACTTACTACCAAGTTTCAACCACATCGGACCAACAGATGTGTAGTTATAGGCCTCAGAAAAATAATGGCGGTTAAATACACTGAACCTGAGTTTCCCTCCAACGCTTTTAGTTTGTAGGCCTACGTATCTCACCAACCAACTTACAAAATACATCAATTCTGAGTATCCGTGTATACACCAAGTGTATAGGTATATATCGTCGTCGTTGTCGTCCACAAAAACAATCAAATCCGTGTTTCTGTCTTAACCGGCGTTGTATGTGAACCAAGCAGCTAACAAAACATATCAAATCTCTGTTTCCCTCAAACGCTTTAGTTTGCAAGTACTTGCCAACTTACAAAATACATAAATTCTATGTATCCCTGTATGCAATAAGTGTATGGGTAAATATCGTCGTCGTCGTCCACAAAAACAATCAAATCTGTGTTTCTGTCTTAAGCAGTGTTGTATGTGAACCAACATGGTAACACAACATATCGAATCTGTGTTTCCCTAAAACGCTTTAGTTTGTACGTACTTGCCAACTTACAAAAAGCATCGTTTCTGAGTATCCCTGTATGCAATTAGTGTATAAGGGATATCGTCGTCGTCGACGTCCACAAAATCAATCAAATCCGTGTTTCAAGGGGCTAACACAACATATCATTTATGAGTCTCCCGCTCAACATTAGTATAAACCTTTATTTAATCAAGCGGCTCATAAATCATGCCATTTATGCGTTTCCGTGTACGATGTGTACAAACCCTATGGAGAAAAAATGCACCTTTAATGTTACGTAACTTGACACCTGATGACGTCACAATGACGAATTTCATCTAAGACCATCTGTGGGTTGTGGTTTAAGTGTGTGCCAAGTCTGAAGTCGATGAGATTTACAAAAATGCCAAAGTCGACTGGTGGAAGAAAAACGTGCACAAACTCTATGGAACCTACTGAATACCAAGAAAAAAAACTAGAAATGTGTTTGTGGAAAAACACAAGCTGTATCGGATATTTGAAATACTCTGTGCACGTGATGAACACTTCATGAAGTCACCTCGAATGTCATCTGCCAAGTGAAAAGTCAATCAGAAATATAGTGCCAAAATATGATTTGAAGAAAAACGTGTACAAAACCTATGGGGGAAAAATACTTCTTTAATGTGAAGTAACCTTACACCTGATGATGTCACGATCACGAATTTCTTCTAGGACCATCTGTGGGTGGTAGTATAAGTGTGTACCAAGTCTAACGTCGATCGGATTTACGAAAGTGCCAAAGTAGAATGTTTTAAAACGTATACAAACCCTATGGGGAAAAATGCATCTTTAATGTGAAGTAACCTGACACCTGATGATATCACGAACACAAATTTCTTCTAGGACCATCTATTGGTGGACTGGTCTAAGCGTGTACCAAGTCTAACGTCAACCGGATTTACGAAAGTGCCAAAATAGAAAGTTTTAAAACGTGTACAAACCCTATGGGGAAAAATGCATCTTTAATGTGACGAAACCCAACACCTGGCAACGTCACGATCACAAACTTCTTCTAGGACCATCTGTGGGTGGTGGTCTAAATGTGTGTCAAGTCTAAAGTCCATCGAATTTACGAAAGTGCCAAAGTGGAGTGTTTTACGAAAGTTAAACCTATGGAGAAAAAGTCTGAAAAAGGAGAAAAAAAATCTTAACGAAAACAAGAGCTGTTTCGGTGTGTACACCGAAACAGATTAACGAAAACAATAGCTGTTTCGGCCGATGCCGAAACAGCTAAATATCAAAATATAGTGTTTGATGATGGTCCTTCATACGAGGTGGAGAACAGAAATCAGGCCTTGCACCTCTAAAAGGCATTCCATTAATCTCAATCTACATTTTTTTATGGAGAAACAGGAATAAGACTATCAATTGGGACTTTAATACACCTTTAAATGGTTCAGGTAAGCCTACACCAGCACAGCTGATTCACAATATTACTAAACAGATCAATGAATGGTTAAAGCAAAAGTGAGTGTGCTGTCATTAAAATTCAAATTCAAAGAAAACTTTTTAAACTCAGATCTTGACTTTAATCAATGATTCAGGTAATTATGCAAAACCTACAAGTAAGTTGATTCGAGGCTGATGAAGTCCACGTAGGGGTGTTTGAAAGTGAAAAGAACATATTACGCTTTGTAACTTGGTGGAATCGGTTGATTTAAATGATTAAAATGTCCCTCAATCAATTTATTTCGCCAAAATAAGATTTCTACAAAGAAGTGATTTTGATCAAAAAAGATCATTTGATTTAAATCTCAATTTAAATCAGTGATTAAAATCAACGTGATTTAAATCAACCAACCCTGTTTAGAACGCATCCCTGGTCAGTTTATTCCCATGAGCTGCAGTCAAGTTTAAGATGTCTGTGACTTATTTTAATGATACACTTGGCGTAATGATCTGACTTCCATTCGATTAATAATTGTTGTGTCAAGTTTGTACTGCCCTTTCACTAATGTCAAAATGTTGAAACGTTTTAAACGTTTCAATTTTTTTTAGGGTTTGATGTGTTTTTATCCAAATGTTAACAGGAATTAAAATGTGTAAACGCTTTTGTATTTTTAAGACGTTTTATGGTTGTACGATAAATACTATTAAACCTTTAGGTTGCATGCAAGTAGAAATAAACAAATAATAATGATACTTAAGAAAAATAGTGATGCGGAATGAATATACGAGAAAGGGGTTAATGACCAACCTCGTCCCCAGAGCTTTTTTATTTCCAACCTCATTTCCAATAGTAAGCCCTGAAATGGGAACTTGCTTCCTGTATCCTGCAACTTGGTGTTGTTATTTCCAATTTTATTACGTTTTTTCACGTTTACTGTTATTCTTTCGTCCACAACTTCTGAAAAATAATCCCTTCCTTTCCAATTTGCTCACATTAATATGCAGTGTGATACTGCATATTGGCTGGATAAGATTGTATTAATATTTTATCTTGAAACAAATCGTGTTTTCGTAACTCACGCTGCGACGAATTGATTCTGTTTTTATCCCAGACACCACATACAAAAAAACACTGGTGTAAAGAACAGGACAGCACCAGACAATTCTCATTTGCATATAAACGTATCCAAACAAAGTTGGATACGCAATTGACCCAATACCAGGGTGAGGGAGAAGGTATATAGTGGTGGGAGCGTACTGCTCGACACCCTGGGAACCAGGTTGGTTAATGGCGTTTCTGTGGTAAGATGTTATTGAAACCTTCAATGCCATTATGATTTTTACAATTTTCTCTGCAACGATTACAGCTTGGGCATGTACCATGATTCTGAAGGTCCCGATGGTGGTCCTAATAACCGCTGCGCATCAACGGGTTACTTGATGGCTAAAAACAAAGGTGATCATCGCTTAGATCTCGGCTGGTCGTCATGTAGCCGGAGCTACTACAATACCCGTATCACGTGAGTTGCCCCCCCCGGTACAAAACTACACTTAAAATCAAACATATCAAGCTTGCTACCAAAATTGGACGGAGCACTCTGATTGGCTAAGAATCAAGAATCAGGAGGATATGAATATTTATATGATTTACCCATCTCGCTCGGTGCAGGCGCCGGTCCCGGCCCCAATGGTGTTATTACACTGACGCGCGTGGTGAATGCTTCCAGCGAATGCATCAGTTCACCGTGCAACATAGCCTGGATCGAATCGATTGCGCGAAGGATCGAACGCTAATTCCTTGGTCGTTTGGAATCCATGCATCATTATATTGTCATTCGGAAAACACGATTTGGACACTATAATTTTCTATTTTACCACTGAGTGTAATATTTTGACGGAAATCGCTACAAAAAGAGAGAGAGAGAGAGGGAGAGAGGGGGGGGGAGAAAAAAGTGTGCATTTATCAAGCATGCTACGAACTGTATCCGCACTCTAATAATGGACGATTCCAAGTGACACAGCCAGGTTATCATTGGCTCTCTATGGAAACGTAATACATATGCATTTCGCTGCGCGCATAAATGAATAACGCCCGAATTCATATAAGTCAAGTCGTTGAAGACCTGTCAGATGTCGGATGTAAGCACGATACAGGGTGCCAGCTAGTGCCGTGCTTTGTAAATGTTGACGGACAAAACACGACAGTGTCCAACGACTTTATTTCAAGTCTAGTATGGATTGAGGTCTATTAACAGATGTGATAATTTTCCACTATAATACCTGATTTTTAAAGGGCTAGAACTATTTTCCTTATATACCATATTGATCTTGATTCTTCATTAACAGTCAGACGACATGCTACAACGATGCTTGAATTTTTACCAAGATGTGATTCAAATCGTAAGTATAATTTGCGTCACGTTCAATTATTAGCAGTAATTTCCCTTTTTTTATTGTTTGCCTCTCTGGACCATCATAGACTGGGTTCAATGTTATCACTTTGATTTTATGGTCCTTAATCAATAAACTGAGGGTCCTTTAAGTGATTTTTGTTGGGGGGGGGGGTTGAATTTGAGGGAGTAGATCGACTAAGTTTAGTATATGCAATGCTGTGTTCAAAATGAAACAAAATAAGAAAGACGTCTTGATAGGAACAATATCAGACAAGCAGAGTCTTTGCTTTCAAAAGCCGCCTACTTTCTAAACCATGGGATCTTTACCGAAAGATATTTATTTGTATTTTGTTTGTTTGTATTTTCAGGACAATGCGGGAATATGATCGACATTGGTTTTTTTTCTTTCGATTTAAAGTTTTTAAAATGCATTAAAAATAGGTCACTTGAAAGTATTGTTTTCATTCGTGAAGGACTGTTTTCATTGTTCAGCTCTTATACCAATACCGATAACACTCTACACGTATAGAACCCTGTATGTATAATTATATTGGTACAGGAGGACACAATAGTGTGACAATCATGTAAAATGTGTTAATTCTGTCTTGAAAGTGTTCGAGTTTAAACGTTTTCTTTTCACAAAACGTGCTATTCAGTATTCACATTAATCTTTACCCCGGGATAACAATAAGGCGTACGACGAAATTAGTGACTGAAGTTTCAAAATTAACAAAACGCTTAGCTGCAGACCGCTGTCAGGCAACAATTAAGACTGTTAATTAGAAGATACCACATTTCTGGCGGATTTTAACATTAAAAAGGACTTGATGAAAACCACCAGATATCATTGTGAAATTTCCAAAACAGTCTCCCAAATTGAGCCTCTTCACCTGTATTGTTCATCCAGATTATGTTTACACTAATGATCAGTCATTAATTGCAAGTCTTGTACTGTTCCCAAACAATGTTTTATGTAAATATTTGCTGCGGTTGTATAAACTTGATACAGTTTTTGTTTTCATTTTGAGGTGAAGGGAATACATTTGAATAAATTTGATTTGAAGCATTGAAGCATCAAAATTGTTCTGTTTCTGTTACTTAAGAAAGTATTGAGAGGATTTTTAAATCGATTTTCAGGGTGGTAATTATAATCGTCACCGACACCACGAAGTAACACTCATGTACATACCGGTAAAATTTAGCAATCGGAGAAAACGGCATCTAAAGTTGAACGCCTTCTAGAACAACACTTTGCGTCAAAACTATACAGAGTATTTTCAGTTGAGTTTCTCGATGTAGACACTTGATGTATTGATGTTATTAAATTTGCTGTTGTTGACCCGTTTGTGTATTAAAACAACAAGAAATAAGAGAAAAAAGATGAGTGCTAGTTCGTGAAACCAAAAAAGCTACGAAACTGTAAAATTTCGTTTTCACGAAGTAGCACGCTTCAATGTATTACACTAGAAGAGTGTTACTTCGTGGAAACGGAGGTCAGCACGCGCGCGCTCAAACAACGAGAGTGTTACTTCGTGAAAACGTTTTTGCTCGCATTTGAGCAGAGTGCATGCCATGCATTGCAATGGTAAATAGAACCTGAGTGTTACTTCGTGAAAACGAAAATTGTCACTTTTGCGCAAAAGTTGCCATGGATACTTAGCGTAATTATTAAAGTAAAGCTCTTGAAGCTTTGAAACTTCGTGCAATGGTAGGCCTTGATGAATAATGTTTAAAAATCCAAAAAAAAAGGAAATCGAAAAAAATATGGTTAAACACGGTAGAGTGTTACTTCGTGGTGTCGGTGACGATATTTATTGGACAGTGTCAAAAAATCTTTTTGGTGCCCACCATCGTAAGATGTATTTTCAGCCGAACTTTCCTGAATTTTGAGAGAAATATCATTAAGCTATAATATTATGACATCATTTAATTACGCTGTGGTGACCACAGGAGGGCGCTTTACCATTTTTGCGGGCCTATTTTTTTGGAAACATATTTTTGTTTTACAAATCTATTTATCTTCATTCAAACGCCGTCGTATTTGGCGTAGTTAGTCGTTGAATCATATTTGTTTCAGCACAAAGGGTCACCGTTAGGGGCGCTTAAACATTTTGGGTATTTTATGGGGGTGTTGCCCACCTTGCTGATATGGTAAAGCATTTCGTATTATGCATAGGCTTCCGTGTAAATAATACATGATCATCACTGCACTGTGATTTGGCACGTCAATTTTCGAAAAGCCATGACCGGACTAGGACTCGTTTTCGACCCAACTTGAAATGACTCGAGACTCTGACCCGGACTCGACTAAAGTGACCGAAAATAGGTATTGTTTTTACGAGTGTATGTAGTGAAACTGTGGTGTCAGGTTCTGGGGTGTTGTTAGTACTGATCGAGCTGTCTTTATATCATCATCAATATATAAAAATATATATTTAAAAAAAACCTATTAATAAAATCAAATCAAAATTAAACGATATAAACGTCCGCAAATGCTACATGTACATGTGTCTTCCATTAATCAAAATAAACTTAATAAATTAAACCTGGAAAGTATATAATATACATGTATATGTATATTGTGTGCTAAAGTAGAAAGACCCTTGCATGCACGGGTGACCTTTGACTTTGTCAGCGCCATAAAACTATGCAACATTGTAATATACACAATGAAGAAAATAGCGTGAAAATCTTCACCATACCAGCCAGTGCCTTGGGTCCCTGGGTTGCCTCTCCTTCCCTCGTTTGGGTCCCTAACTGCAAACAATATGGCCCTTCTATGGCCATAAAAATGAGTAAAATGTACTTTAACGAGACTCCAGCGAGCTCAGCAATGCCCGCAAAACCCGTTCACGTAAACTTATGTTTACTATTAAGCCGCACACAGTTAACAATAAAAATCACCAATGGATACTCAAGTATACTCATAGACTTTCCATTACTTATTGGAAGTTTACCCTCAGTACTACTCGACCTTATAAAAATGGATGGAACCCCTTTTATTTCACTTATATCCTCAAAAGGACCCCTTAATTATGCACGCACTACTTCTTATTCATATAACCCCCAAGCAAATCCACGGAAGGTCGACCCGTAAACTGAAACAGCGCCTTCAATCGGCTGTAAATGGGCAACTTTACAATTCTTATTATAGACATATTATTTCTAATCACTACACAAGTAAAGTCGTTTATTATAGAGCGCCTGTTGGTTTTGCTGTAAAAGGATTACTGAAAACACACTTGAAAAAAATATGAAAGCACAAATAACATAAATATATGCCCCCAAAAAACAGAGTTCACATCAGTTCACTTTGGTAAGATTTGGTGTTTGGTGAATCGTGGCTGAAGGGCGCTATCTAGATATAAGCGTACTTTCAGCAAAAAGTTTAGGTATAAAGCTAAAAAAGAAGACGAGATAAGAGTTTGGGTGGAACACAAAATACATAAAATCTTATTTCTCAAGGTAAAGACGATGGCGATAGGCTAGGTCGGATGATAAACAGCGAACTGCGAAAGTTGTACGGTATAAGAAGAAACTGATAGAAATCAAAATGACGTAAAAAAAGAAGAAGATAGAAATGCAAGTGGCCGAAAGATTAGAGCACGAAAAAAGCTTCTAACGAAAACTTACGATTTCCACATCTCAGTAACGAAAAAAGAAGTTTAATTTGTACGTTAGGCACGACATTTTTACCCTGTCAGCTCTTACGACAATAACTCTACAGCACTAGCCTTAATTTCAAGGCTGTGCTGTTTCAGCGGACGCGTATCACTGCCATGGCAACAGCTCTGGCCCCCGGCCCTGTACACACACGGAGAAACCCCGATAGTCATACGTAGTATGAAACCCGCAGTACATGCACACCAGTATGGAGCCCGTTTCTGGCGAGGGCCCCCTGCTGGAAGATTGTGACATCGGTTTTTCTGAGAGACGTTTTGGATGAATCAGAGATAGAGAAAGTTGAAGAAACCAAACATTTTATTTTGTCCGGATAGATTTAACGGGAAGGTGCATTGAAAGGACTATAAGGTACACTTCATGGCCGGTCGTATGGCCAATGTGTGGAACGACGAGCAAGCAAATTTGTTTCTTCCTGTCCCTCCAGGGACCAACTTTAAGTGTGTTGGGCTGGCGGCCGGAGGGTAGGAAATATTCCTGCAGGGATTTCATCAACTCTTATTGTTAGCCCAGGTCAACAGGCGGAGTACAATTTAATGGAGCTGCGACATCGTCGTCAGGGAGACAAAGAGACATAACTGGAGTCAGGGCAGAGTATCAGGGAATTCTCTGCGTTGGCGTATCCCGAATTCTCAGATGAAGGAAGGGGCGTACCGACTAGCGAGAGGATTTTCATGGATTAAGTTGGAAAAAGGGCGATTAGAGAAGCGATTTTCAGGGCCAAACCAAATTCCTGGATGACTCGATTAAGGCATATCTGGCTGCTGAGAGCTACCACAAGGTGCCATGTCTACCCTGCAAAGACTCTCTCATCCCTCATAATCAACCGAGTAAGCTACAGGGTGTATCAATTGAAGCGGTCCCACGTCCAAATTTACGAACTAGCTCCCAAAACTAGAGGATGGACATGGCTGGGTGAAGACCGATGGCACTCTCGAGCCACTTTGGTCACTCGGTCTAATACTTCCTCCTTCACTGCACTCGTACAGTTACTTTTGAAGCAGATTTTGTGGTAGCTGTGAATCAACCTCGCCATTGCACGCTGGAAATACCAACACCAAGTACACGATATTAACCCATTACATGCTAATTGCGGTATTGAATCAGGATACAGGAAGAAAGTTTCCCATTCAGGGCTCACTATTGGAAACGATGTTGAAAATGAGGTAAGCCCTGGGGACGAGGTTGTGCTTGCGTCAGTTGTACTTTGCACTTGACTCAGGTATCTGTGACGTCAAAACTCACGAGATTGTCACTTTTCCTCTAGGGCTACGTACCAGCAAAAAGTTTCACTCAAATTGCTGATGAGACTACGGATACTACGGATATTGTTTTGGGGCAACCTTCAAAAATCCATTAACTCGAGTTGAATGAATTTGTGGTAAAAAGGCTCGAAAAGCTCTTCAACTTAGCGAACTCCAACAAAATGAACGTCAAAGTACGAACCTTGGGTGAAATATGGAATTGAGTTTTTTTTTTTGGTTAATTGCTGGCGGTGTTTGTTTGTTTGTTGGTGTGTTTATTTGTTTTTCAGCTTCGTTGACACGGTTGAGGAGGAACCGAAGACACATTGTAGTAACTCTAGAGTTCAGGCCGTTCCTACGCACATCTCTCGAAAGCGAAGCGTGAGACCGACCGTTGTTCATTTTTATATAACGCCTATCGGTACTGTGCACTTTAAAAAGCCCTGCCAGCAGGTCAGATTTGAGCCGGACGGCGGCACATATTTCACCTGGTACTTTTCAGGGTCAAAGTAACATTTTCCCGATCTTTATCCAAGTCAGGTCCCCCCGAAAACCTTCGGGATGAAAGACATTTTTTCTATACATTTGGCGGAAATGACCAGCGGAGACTTCATGGGGAATATTACTGCCTTACCTTAACCGTTCAGAGTAACACAAAATGCGTCTGTGTCTACTTTGTTGATTTTTCATCATCAGCTCTAAATGCATTTCAGCATTGGCCTACGGATGCAATCAATTTGAAGCCCCATTAGCCCTAGGCCTATTCATTATTTAATTAAAAGAAACAGTACAAGTGTACCTATAAGTATAGTTTTACGATTAAGTGGTCTCTTCACGTTTATTAATTATAACGTTTGATGTATTCGAATGTAATTGTGAAGCCCATAATTCTGAAGTGTTTATTGATGCTGGTAGGGTAACAAGGACGTTTGCATTGGGCGCCAAGAAGCGCTTTCTGGGGCTGCATGAGACGGTGTGAGGGCTTCTGTTTGTCTCCCGTTGTACAAAAAACGGGGGTTTGGGCGCATGGACAAGCCCAAACGCAGTCTATAAATCGCCCACAAAATGACCCAAATTCGTCATTCCTACGACTCAACAGCTGCAGAATGATGCTGAAGATTGTCGTGCTTGCCGTGCTGGCCTACACGGCTTACTCCAAGCCAGGGGTACGTATAGACTCTTCATTCAGTGCATCTTTGCAAGATAATTTTCGAACATTGCCGATTATTGTGTCGATATTTATTTTACTAACATCCAGGTTACTTCATAATACCTCGTTTATTATGTCTTTTTTTTGGATACAGCTTTTTGCACAACTTTTTTTTAATGACAGCTGAATGTTATCCTGTCAGACAAATGGTTTTCAAAAACCTGTACCAACCTGAATAATGTTAAGATTGCTCTCCCTGTGCATCCATTGACAAATCAACAGCTTAGTCCACGCATGTTTACGTTACATACCAAGTGTGGACATTCCCTTGGTTTCGTGTAGTTAAGAAAAACCAGTCAAAAAGCTCATTTTTCTCAAACTGTGAAAACTCTTTCAACCCATTTTCCCCCCTATGATCCCTTAGTGTTTCTCTTCATTTTGCCACCGATAAACCTAACCCAAAAATGCCTCTATAAACCTGTTTTTCCAGAAATGGGGAAACACTGTGTTGTCTCCTCTGCCACACACGTAAACACCGGCAATCGTGGACGCCCCATTGTCCCTAATCCTCTTTCCTTTGTTTGTAATCTAACTTTTTAGCAACAGCTCTCATTGGTTTTGTGTGGACGCATTGTTTGTGCCCCAATTCTTTTGTCCTACGTCCACGATTGCCGGTGTTTTCACACGCACACCCACACACCCTAATTATTGTCGTTAGCTTTATTCATAATATTTCAGTTAACCTTCATCTGTCATTCTTGTGCATACTCATCCACTTCGTTATAATTCATCCCTGTTTATCCTTTGCAACTAACACTGAGCTGTGTTTGCGGGGCATTTCGCCACTAATCGACCCGCGCATTGCTGTTGTTTTTGTGCGGGGCGGCTCCCCTCAAAAAGCTCAGTGTCGCTTGGACTCACTTTCCCTTCTATTGCAGGGAACACTTGGCCGGCCGTGAAATAATATTTACATCTAAACATTAGAAAACCTTCATTATCTTTTAGGGGATCGTGACATAGATTTTACTCTAAAATATATTCTGCACTTGCTACTCCTGTTAAATGTAAACATTACATCTGACCTCCCTTTCGGGTTAATGTTATATGTAACGTGCACTTTCGGAACTATTTGGCATTTCCCAGTTTTTCTTTTTCTCATGACAATTTCGCACGTTGTTGCTGTGATGTTATTTCATGAAGGCACTGTAGTAATTAAGAGTTTTCTGTACTATTTATGAACCACACTTCATGATGTGCTTCCTGACCCTTTTCTGCCAAACGTTTGCTACCTAGCATATTGCCATATACCTGTATCATAACAACAAACTATTAAATAGCAACACCGCTAAAACAGCCAAATGTCCAGGATTCTGGTCCCGCATTGTGCTGAACCAGTTGTGACATTAAGGTCTGTGTTTGAGATGGCGTCACACTTGTGCCCTTACATTTGGAGTTTCTTGATATGGCAGAACAACCTTGAGATTGAAAACAAGGGTAAAAGGGGCACCTATAACCTTGTTTAAAAGTTGTATGAAACCAATAAGGCGAACAGGGCCCTATAAAATTTCCGATGTTTTCCTGGTGTATTCTCTTGTCATTGTATCTTTACAATCACAGAAAAGTGTGTTGCATTAATGTTTTACCTATTGCCTGTGTAATGTCTGGTTGTAGGCCATCAATTTTTCTCCAGATTTTGTGCTTTAAACCAATACGGCTCATTCATATTATCGAGTAAAATATTTATCCTGCAGATTGACGGGATGGGCGAAAACCCCGTAAAAAACTTTTTGAGGAAAAAAACACGGGGAAACTCCCAATCCGGCTCCACAAGTGGCAATCAAGTTTATAACTCCGTAGATCGGCGTGTTTTGAACTTATTTATTAATTGCTTCAATTGTTCTGACTCATGGCTTTATTAAGTTCTGGTTCTGATAATATCCTAGTGCTAAATTGTAATCTTTGCGCCACTAACTGCCAACCTTTCTCGTAACATTCCTTTATTTCCAATATTTTGGAACGTTCATCTCTAGTTAAGTTGAGCTTTAAGCTTTAAATATGTAGACGGTCTGACACTTGCAGAGGTCCGTCATGCTAATAAATCTAGCCAGATTGGATTTGATCTTGACGGCCTGGATGCGTGGACGAAGGACAGCCACCTCAGGCTCAATCCTACCAAATGCAAAGTTACGCAAGTTTGCTTCAAAAAAGACCCTCCAACACCCCCTTGTCTTGAAATTGGTGGGATTGAGCTTGGGGTGGTGTCCGAGACTAGGCTTTTGGGCCTGATAGTCCAATCTAATCTTGGCTGGCAATCTCAGGTTATGATATGGTCTCAAAAAGTAGTCGTAGGTTAGACATGCTTGGCCGCCTGAAAGAGTTTGGTTTGCCTATCGACGACTTGGTCTCTGTGTATACTTGTTATGTCCGTCCAATTTGTGAGCATGCAGCCCCAGTTTGGCATGGTAACATCAGCAATAATCAGACATATCAACTTGAACGCATTCAAAAGCGTGCATGTCGTATTATTCTTGGAGCTGACTATGAGTCATACTCAATCGCTTGTGATCGGTTAGGCCTTCAAACTCTGGAAGACAGAAAGACTCCATCTCTGCTCCCCATTTGCTAGTAAATGTACAAAATCAGTTAGATATGCAGAATGGTTTCCTCCTAACAATAGCACCCACAATATGACTCTGAGACAATCAAACATTTACCAGATTCCACATCACAAAACAAATAGGTATGGCAATAGTGCAATTCCCTCTCTGACAAAACTCCTGAACCAGAATTCCTTAGCAGCAATAATAACAATAATAATGTTATGTCCCCTTTCGTGTGTTTTTAGATTTATATTTACACTGTAGATACATGAAGTTCTGTAATTCTTATTCATGTTAAATTCAAATTGTTCTTGTTTAATTTTTTTGTTGAATTTTCTAGTGGTTTTTTTTATTTTCTTGTAATAACCATGCAATTCAGCGTCCGGCTGCGAATTGGTCTAATAAAATATGAGTATGAATATGAATGTTTAGCCTTCCAATAACCTGTTGACCTTCTTCAATTTAAAGGTTGCTTTTCAAACAGTTGCCTTATTTGCCCTTATCTATGACGAACTTTTAGTAATCTTGCTAACGCTGGCGTTGCTTCCAGTTTATCATTTCCTTTTTTTTCAAAAAATTGAGACCTTATCTTTACTGTAGTACCTGTTGTTTACAACTTTTTTTGCGATATTCCTTGATTACCATGCTCTATAACTTTGATTTTATTTTTTGATTTTTAAAATTTATTTATTTATTAATCTTTTTAACTTTTTTTTCAAACTATTTCTAAATTCACCAATATTTATTTCTGGTTATTTTGTTCTTTTGTCACATTCTTTCTTGGCCTTTTAAGGGCAACATGTCATGTCGTATTTTCGGGATTACTTTCCCATAATCTCTTACCATCATTAAAGTTACTTTGATGGTTATTTAATAACAGTACCTGACTTTCATTGATACAATGACTTAATTTCCGTAATACCATTTTTCTAACATTACCTGAACAGGATTAGTAAAATTGACTTGGTTATACTCTGACTTACTATCTGTAATCAATTTGTCAAGAACTTTCAATTTTTGCTTGAATCATTTATGTTGTATAGGATGAATTGTGTTTGTTAGCTAAACTTGATCCGGCCACCTTTTACCCATGTAAAACTAACCGGGGTTTGATGTACTGGTTTGTTTTGTGGACCTTAATTAATTGCCTACTAATTACCTAAGTCCGTGTGAAAGCACTGCTTAAGTTATTTCAAATTAAGCCTTAGTATAGGTGCACCCAGTGCACTTGCTCAGTGTTTCCGGTGGTTTTGGTAGTTAATACAATAGTTGTTATGAATTGTGTTAGCTTACTCTACTAAAGGAGGCGTCTTTTTACTATTTGGCCTTTCAACTTTTAGTTTTTCGATAACAACTCGTATCGCGGGTGTCAAGTGCTGAGTCTACGTTTCAGACACCGTATCTTCTGAATATTATATGTATTTGTATACTAACTGCAACCCTTGGCATACCTTTCCAACGGCTAAGTTTATTTTATCCGTGTTGTAGGTTGTCTTGGGTGAGAGAAGCCAGCCTTTTCCCCTTCTGCACCCTGTTTTGTTCAGTCTTTTGTGTGTCAATTAGCTGAAACGGATTATCCCGTTCTTGCTGAATGATTCTACGTGCGTTTTGGCTATCCAATCTTTCACCCGTGCTTACAATATCAAGATTAACCTTGCAATCAAGGGTCATTACCTGATAGAGTAGGGAATTGGTTAAGCCCCTCGATACCCACTGTACACTGTTCTTGTGCAACTACAAGTCGGCCATGCATGAACATCTTGTGAAAATTTGAATATGTCAAGCAGAAAATGGCTGCTGTCTTGTTGCTGGCACATACTTAAGCTTCACATGTCTCCCTGTACATCTTGGTTGTACAGGTTTCAGTGCTTTTTCCGTTTACTTACAGGGCGTCCTGAAAAAAAAGGTGCATGTAAACCCCTCCATTTTGCTAATTTACAACCAGGGGCGGGGGAACCGGGGGGGGGGCATTGGGGGCGTTTGCCCCCCCCCCCCCAGATTTTCCCAAGTGCCCCTTTTGCGGCCATAAATGTGCCCCCTCGATCATTAAAGTGTCCCCTCGAGATAAATAAAAAATGTCCTGAAAGTATCTTACTATTTCTTAGAAGTAACCATTTCCCAATAATGTTAGAGATTTTTTTGATATAAACGAGGAATATGAAAACCAAGTCCCATAACCCATACAAGACGCCCTGAAAATGGGCACATAATGTATGTTTAGCATATAATCATTGGTTTTGAAGAGCGCCCCCTATGTTGAAAGATGGTACCAGCCCCCCCCCCCCCCCCCCCCCCCCCCCACACACAAACACATTCTGGAATTTGTATCCTTGTGGAGACATTTCTTTGTTCTCGTGTAGTAAAGTTTTCGAGTGTGAAATTTTAACCAGAATTAATTTCCTGGGCTGAAATTTGGACTAAATATCCCTTCTCTAAAACTCTTCCATTTGCGACGGATCAACCTACCTTGGAAATTCCTAGTTTTTTAGTAAAATCCATATATCTATTTCGTAAAATTCTTGTGGAGACGTATTCATCTATAGTAGTATGAGATGGGAGGGTACCAGACTTTACCCCGCCCATTATCCCCCTTCTCCAATAATCTCTGACCCCTGGCCCCACCCTCTGCCCCCACCCACCCCCTCCCAATGATCTCCCTCCCAATATCTCAGTCTCAGCCCCACGCCAAAACCGGGGACTAATATCTCTCGTCTAGAAGATCTGTCTCTCCAGGTACCAGATCAAAATCCTCACTCTCCCCCGCCCACTTATAAACAGCGCCCTCTAAAACTTTTTCTTTTGTAAATATTAACCAACACCCTCCATAATATTAAAAAGAGTCAGACGTTCAAAATATAATTAGACAAAACAGAAATCATATCTACATTAAATTTATTAAACAAAAATTACGCTATTCCGAAACACTTGGAGCAGGGTTATTTACATTAAAACCTCTATACACACTGATAATTAAAAGCAGACAATATGATCAAATGTCTTTCAAAGTCTCTCAACCAGCAGTACAGTCAATAGATACGCCAGTAGATCATGGCAGTTGCACAGCATGTAAACATAAATTTTGACGATGCACGATGCTATAGTCCTATGTTGGCGTGTCTGTATAAACGCTTATTGACGAGGCGGTGGCTATTCTTTGGGAACCACTTGATTGTTTTAGCTTGACGACAATGGCATCACTACATCAATATTGTGTAGGGTTGACAACAGACGATTACTTGTCAACTTGTGATGTCAGTATTTGGTGATTGCTGATGGCCAGATGACTTTTGTTGACAAGTTAAAGTTCTCTTTGTGACTTGGCGTCTCTATATACCAGGCTGTCAGTAGATATTGGTCCTGTGTCGGCGTGTCCGTATATCAGACTGTATACCATGGATAAACGCTCAGTCATGGAGATGGTTGATATACTGGCTCCCGCGGGGCGCAAGTTATCCTGACGTCACTGCTCTGTGTAAGGTTGACTGATGTTTTTGAATAAGCACGCTCCTGGTCCTGTGTTGGCGTGTCCGTATACCAGACTGTAAAACATGGATAAACGCTCAGTCACAGAGACGGTTGCTATACTAGCTCCCGCAGGGCGCGAGTTGATTGTTTTTCCTGACGTCACTGCTTAGTGTGGGGTTGACTGATGTATTTGATGAATGCTGGTGGCCAGACTCACTTTTGTTGACATGATTCCATGAGAAAGTCAGATGCCTTTGTTCATCAGGTACAGATCAACGAAGCGTAATAAATTGAAAATTTGTGCTCTTTTGTTACACTCGTGGGAATCTTTAGATACATATTGTCTGCTGGAATCAGTCAATATGGACTGTATATAGTCTCTTTACACTTGTGCATAAAACGGTAAATTAAAAAATGGTTTGGTATGGCATAAGGCAATGAACAGATATGGATATATAAGCATCGATGCGGCAAATTAAAAAAGTTTGAATTGGGTATACCGCACAGATTGGACTTTTATGCCAAAAATAAGCGGTTTCTTTTTTTAGCGACCGTCACCCAACTGATCAAATCATACAAAATTAAATTTACAAAATATAAGAATTCAACGAGTTTATGCCAACACAAATAATTATACCGTAGTTTGCTGCCAAATATAAGCGACATGTGGGTCTAGTAACATTATCCTAATTTCATTTCTAAGATTGTAGATTGTTTTGAATGGAACTCCTAATTGGTCAAACAAAGGGTAATTTTTAAATAAATTTGCTACAAGACGTATTTTGTTGGCATAAGCTCTGTGAATGCCTACATTTTGTTTAAGCCACTCTTCCCAAGATGTTATTGGTTTTTCTCGACTATGAAGGCAATGAACAGCATCAAGCAACTTTCCATACTTGATGTAAATACCGATTATAGAAGCCTGACGCTGACCAATACCCTCATAGCCAGAAACTAGATGCGGAACAGATTCCCCTAAGGTTTTTATAGTGTCTAAGTTTCTATACAAAGGGAAACTGTTCGGTTGAGAAGAGTGCTGTACCTTACTCAGCAGATGCCTGTGTAGGTCATCGCCGGTTAGCTTAGATTTTGCTTTACATGTAGTTTGACCCAAAAGAGACTTTATATTTCCTCTCGGTTTTATCGGTATGATTTGATCAGTTGGGCCATTTAGTTTCAAATCACCAAGAAATGTCAGCATTTCTTGGTGATATTTTACATGTGACTCTATAATTTGTAAGTCCTCTCGACTCCAGTTATAACAATCTTCCATTGGTACATCATTATTTTCCATGGTCGCTAAAAAAAGAAAACGCTTACCTTGTAGAATTGGTGTAAGAAGCTAAAACCCCAAAACACGTCTGTTCTGACAGCGGTCGGTTCATATAGTGAAGCGAAAAAATGGGCGGCGTCTGATATGAACTAGTTTTTGGAAACAACAACAAAAGCGTGACAGATTGAAATTTTGCAGTCCTGCATGGTAGGCAGTTTATTGACTTTGCTCTTGGAAACAACAATAGCGTGACTGATTGAAAGTCACTGCATGGTAGGTGGTTTATTGACTTTGCTTTTGGAACCAACAATAGCGGGACTGATTGAAACCTGACCCAAACAAGTTTTGAAAACAACATAGCGTGACAGACTAAAACCTGGCCCAAACAAGTTTTGAAAACAACAAAGCGTGACAAATTGAATTTTTTTGTGCGGGCTGCACTTTGCTCTGTGTCATGTATGGAGCGCTGATGGTATGGAAAGTATAAAATGAGCAGAAAGGTATGGAGCGCCAATCATACATTAAAAAAAAAACCTTTATTTAAAACAATTAATCATTTATAATAAATGAATCTTTTTCAGAGTGAAAACGTCGAGCTATCTGATAAAACAGATCAGTGCGATCACCATATAATCATCGAGAATGGTTTTTTAGTTTGTGAAACGTGCGGTGAAATAGTCTCGCGTTACTTTGATTTTTCGGCAGAAAATGCGCAAGAAGATCGTATCAATTGGTCAATCTTAAAAAGAAACAAAAGAAAAACTGTGGAGAAACTTATTTTGTCGGTGTGTCCAGAGCAAGACTTAGAAGATGTCCAAGAAACAATCAATAAATATAACGAGCTCGTTAATTACAAAACATTGAGGGGAAATGGTTGCGTCAAACGCTCGTTAATAGCGGCGTGTTTTTATTATGTAGCTGGATTAGACAAAGAACGAGTTAGAGATTTATTTAAAGTGACTCAAAATCAATTTAATAAGGCACTAAAAAGATACGATGACCACTACAATAAAGGCGGGGCCGAGGGCGTAGCCCTAAGAGGTGAAATAGAGGTATAACTCGGTGGTTCGCTTTCATAATGTTTATTTACCGAGAATTTGAACTTGTAAGTTTTTCGATAAGAGATTTTTTTTCTTTTGCCAGCCGTTCGTCTACCCGTTTTTTAACTTCTTTTTCAAAGTCTGTATCGTTTTTAATCTTTTGAAGCTTTGTGCTGGTCTTTGTTCTAATTTTTTGCTTAAGCTCGTTAAATTTTGCGAGCTCTCTCGTAATCAGTAAGAACTCTTCATGCGATATATCTCCGTCGTTGATGGCTTGAGACACGTATTCTTCAATCGTGTTAAGTTTGGAGTCTGCTAATATTTTAATCTGGTCGTGCTTTTTCAGCTTGGCGGATAATCGCCTAGACGCGATTCTAAGCAGAATATCTACACCAAAAGCGCCTATAAACGTTCCTTCTAGCACCAATCCAACGGGGGCTGATATAACACCCAAGAGAGCGGGAATACTGACAGCCCCCGCTACAGCCCCCAATCCTTCTAATCCTATCTCTACGTAATTAATAGTGTCGATCACTCTCTTTATTTTTTTATAAGTGCGCTCTCGGTGGTCTCTCTCTTTCAAGATTAAAGATCGAATCTCTTCAATCTTTTTTAGTCTGTACACTTTTGTTTCTTCGTTACTATTTAATCGGAGTACATCTCCAGAAATATCGGGGTATAACGCCTTACCATCTACACTCATGTTTTTAATATAAAAAGATTTTAAAATTAAAAGATCTCCAACTCGATAATGATACCCTCACCCTTGTTGTTGAATACCTGTCCTTTTTCACCGCTGATAGAAAATGTCAGTTTGTCGATTATACCGTTTTTAAGATTTTTGAATCCCTCGGCTCTATCAATATCGGGTTTGCGCGTAGCCACGGGTACGATTTTTAAGATGTCAGAAGGACGACCATTAAAAAAGTTTTCACTCGTACTTAATTGCGGGCAGCGAATAAACAAAAATTTAAACGGATTAACGTCGTAAGACCCCGTATACACCACTTTGGGTACCAGTCTTCCTTTGGGTAAATTGAGTAATCGAGATACTTCTCTGTTCAAGCGCAATTTGAGATTTACGTCGGTTATCACCAACGTCACCTTTTTAGATTCTCTAAATATTCGAAAACTTACCCCGGGTATAGAATTTAAAATGAAATCGAACCAATCGACGTCGTACCACCCCGGTGCTATGATGACCGAACCGGTGACTCCGAGTGGCAACGGCGCTAAATGACTCGGAGGAATAAAATCTAAATCCTCACCCGTCACGATAAGACTTCCCCTTATAATTACCCCTGCTTCCCTACTATCTCTCAACTCGCTCAACTCGCTCGCACCCATTTCTCCTTCAATAAACTTTGAAGCCAATTCCTCACCTTCAAAGATTTTTCTTTCTCTAACATATAATAATCTTACTAAAGATTGAAGCGTATTAAGTTCTAATTCAGTTTTTGGTATTTCTGAAGACATGGCGGCTAAAATCAACCCTCGCCGTTCAGCTATAATAGCTCTTTTTCTTTTGTTTGATTCTAAAACGGATTCTAGTCTATCGTCTTCGTACGCTTTTATAAGATCGTTTATAGTTTTTTGTAAAACATTTTCATCGTTAATTAAAAAGTGGTATGGTATATCGGGTAACAATCGCTCTATAAAATCTCTATCCGGCGTTCTTATGTGTACATCTGAAAGAAACTCCGCGGGTATGGGGGGAGGTTTATCTGTGGTAAACGCGGGTCTCCCATCTATTTGCGTAAACCAATCAATCTCCGTGGCGCTGGAAATATTAAAATATCCTGCGTTAAACAACACCCTTTTTACGCGTATAGATTTTTGACCGTTTAAATTATCTACGACGTCTTCTAATTTAAACGTCTGCTCATTTTGAAACAAGTGAAACGAATGCATTTATTTTAAAGTCTTTTTATATTAAAACTGAAACTAAAATAATGAGTGATTTTAAGTCGTTAAAAAAGCAGATACAATCGATAGCTGATCAGGTAACGAGACAAGTAAATCAAAATGTAGCTAAACGACAAGCTACCACCCCAGCGCATGTACTAGACAGTCCGTATCTCACTGGCGAACTCGAGATTACAGTCAACGCGTCTAACACGTTTTTAACCCCGTTTCCCGACTTAATCTCGGACTATAAAATATCTCGCCTCAATACCAACGATGCTGTACTTCGTTGGAAAATAGACCCCATGTCTTTTTATCAAAATCAGTTAAACTTTGCGATCTATTGCGCTACAACGGGCTGTGGTGTTGGAATCGATATTTTAAACTCGAACAACCGTTACGTTAAAGCCTTATTTAATTTTCATCTATACTTTACGGTGAGAAGGATATTAAACGACATGGCCGTAGCAATACCGGGAGAAGACTCGTTTGACGCTCTCAGCAACACCTATGATCGTGGAGCATTTACCAACATCTGTCAGACGTTTGCCATCGATCAAAATAAGTCTTTTAAACAGACGAGAGATCAAAAGACTTATGGCTTAGGTCGGCTTTTTCTTTGGAACGAAAAAACAAAATCATTTTTACTCTTGCCGTTAAACTATGATAAAAACACGACCACACTCGACGATTTTATCAACCCCACGGGTGATAAAAATTGGGGTTTAGACGATCCAAAAAAACACGATGCTTTTTTTAAGCATTGGAAGGGTTATCTCGAACAAGACGACATCGTCAAAATGGCTTGGTTAGATTTTATACCCGCCAAGAGTTCGTTTACCTCCGCGGGAATCATAAAGATCAACGAATCGATCAGATCTTACGTGTACGCTTTACTCGGTGCGCAGGCTCAAACAAAAACGAGCGTATTATCACCGGGCACCGGATTAGACGCTCAGAGACAATTTAACGTCATCGTTGAAGATATCATCAATGCAGTAGACGACATGGAAACGAGTATCGATCAATTTCAAGACTCTTTGCAGTATGCCAGAACGCCTTTAAATTTTGTTGTGAAACCGGGGTTGTATTTAATTCCATCGGATATGAACTTGAGGGTTGGAACGCACGACGGTTATAACAACAATCTTCAAATCGCTACCCAGAGTATGAAAACTGGTTTGGTGTTAGATTTAAACTCACAACCTCAACCGGACGACTCTTTTGATGACACCGATGACGTCGCGCCACCAACACCCCCAGAGCCTATGACGAACGATGTTGTATCACCAACACCAGCACCAACACCAGCACCAACACCAGCACCAACACCAGCACCTACACCCTCACCAACACCAGCACCTACAGTTTTAACCCAAGAACCCACGAAACTACAAACTCACCAAGACGAAAAGTTATCGTTGACGGTAGGAGTATTAGCTATCGTTGGCATGGGTATTTTAGCCTACGAGGCAACGCGATAAGTCACACTCTAATCTCACAAAAAAAAATAAGCCTTACCAACTTTGTGCTGGTAAGGCTTATTTTTTGTGTTTAAACTTGATTACAACTATTACTACCATCGTTTTTGCAGGTACGCAAACACCAAGGCTCCCACACCCAAAAACAAAGCCCACACGTGTTCGGCCAACCACGATACGGACTTACTCAGCGCGTTAAATATCCAACTGAGTACGCTGCCTATGATACCCGGCAGAGCACCCAACGCGCTCACTCCGAGTTTTTGAAGAGCAGATGCAAAATTAGCGAGTTGTTTTGAAATCCACTCTTTGATACCGCCTTTTGGTGTTGGTGTTGGTGTTGGTGCAGGTGTTGGCGATGGCGCGGGTGGGGCACCCGCACCTCTCACGCTAGCGACGATGCTACTCACTATCGTGCTGATGGCTAAACTCAAAGCGGCTAAAATACTCACTACGGTCACACCTTGTTCTCTAAACAGAGTTCTAATCTTTTCCGCCAGAGTCGTGTCGTCGCCTAATATTTTATTAATCGTTTCTTTGATTCTAGCGATCTGACTTTTGAGCCCTCGTTCGTTGGTTTTTGCAGCTTCTAATCTGGCGGATCTTTCAGCGTCTAAGTCGCTCAATTTATCGTTTAACTCTCGTCGTTCTTCTTCGCTGATCCTATGATCACCTAATTCATGTTCGGCATCAAATATCTCTTGGTCTAGTTCTGCGAGACGCGCTAAATTAAGTTCGAGGTTACCTCTCAACGTCTGAAGACTTTTGTCTAAACCCTGGAGTTCTCTGTAATTTAATCCTTCTGTTTGAGCGCCGGTGTCGCGTTGTAAATCGTCTATAATCTCGGTTACCTCATCGGTGGCTCTGGGTAGTTCTGTCAAGGGGATACTCTCGGGTTGTACTTTTTCGAGTTTATCTTTTAGTTTGGCAAGTAGTGTTGGTTTATAGTCAGCGATTTTGAGGGTGTCGCGAATAAATGCGGTACCATATTTACTTTGTAAGGTACTTAATTTGTAATATATTTTTTGACCACCTCGTCTATAAGATAATGGTTCTCGACCTTTATATGTTTTAACGTATAGATTTCTGTCTTTACCAATTTCAAAATCGTTGGGGTCGATAAACGCGGGGTCTATATTATTTTTTTTGTAAAATGAATCAACATCTTCTTTTATTAGTTCTATAGATAAACTGCTTATTGTACCCGTGCCGAGGACGCTTTCTGTCTCTACCGGTGGTGTAGTAGTATCAAAGTCGTCATCTACATTGGTCTCTGCTACATCATCATCATCGTCGTAATCATCTGTTCTTTCGTAGTCTGGATCATAAAATCCTCCCTCATCCATTTATTTAATAAACCTATTTAAATTATACCGTTTTCATTATACTGCCCGGTAGTATACCCTGGGTCACCAACCAATTTTGCGTGGCCAGAGCTCCACTTATAATACCCGTCAATTTACCCGCATCTTCTACGCTTAGTTTGCTTAAATCCGGCGCTTTCATTTTGAGTAGTTTATTTCCTACCATGGCGTATCCCATCGAAAGACCCGATATGACGGCTCCGTGATAAATCGTATTAGCTATTCCGTTGGTGTCAAAGTTACTCATCGTTTTTAATATAACAATTTTTAAATTGCTGGTTTATTCCATGTCTAGCGTTTTGGGGGCGCTGGGTGTAGTGGGTTGTGTGACTACCGGCACTGGCTGTACTACCGGCGCAGTTGCCTTACTTTTTAGTACCAGCAGCCCCACTCCTATTATGGACGCTATTGCACCCCACATCGCCCAAGAGTTGTAGTCTGGTGAGCTCGTAGCTTCGTCCGATGTTACGTCCATTTTTGCTAATTTTAATTTCATCTGTCTATTGTGCTCGGCTAAAGCTTTACCCTGCTGTATTCGTTTAGGATTTTTAGTCTTGGTCACTCTCGTTACCGACGGTGATGACGTTGTTTTTATCGGTTGAGGCGTCTCTGTCTCTGCTGGTTGAGCTGTGATCGCTGCTTTCTGATCTTCCATTTATTATATTAGGTTTATTAAATTTTAAATGTTTTGTTGTGATTATCGTAGCAACTAGGGGTGATATAAAAGTTCCGTACTTGTAACAAACGTCGCTCAACATACCAGCCATACTCGCGCTTATAATAGGATCGGAACTCAAGTCGTTGGTGAGTTCTTCTTCAGAATCTATAGTGACGTTATATCCTAAAACTTGTACGGGTGTAACCACAGCTAACACTCTCGAAAATAGACTTAAAGTGTATTTACCAACAGTTTGAACAATTTCATTTCCAAATTTAGTTTCGTACAGATGATACAGCTTTTCGAGTTCTTTACTGTCAAGAGCTTCGATATGTTTAACGGTGTATTCCTTTCCCAAGTACTTTCTAGAGTTTCCGGCTGCTACGACACCGCACAAACGATCTTTATGTTCTGCGTTGTGATCTTGTTCGTTCGTTAAAGTCAGTTTTAGGTCCTCCATTTAATTAGAAACGAATTTAATTTTGTTGTAGCTTTTGCAACTTTGTTACAAAGGCAAAGATATTCGTAGGTGTAAAACGATAGATTAAGCGATATGACGATAATAGCCAAAAACTGCAAATACTCAAATATTGCTATCATTTATTAACAACAAAATATAATTTTGTTGATGTTTGTTGATCAGCAAATTGTAATGCTTGTGTAGCTTGTTGAGTAGGTTGTTACTCACCTAGTTATTAATTGCTACTCACCTAGTTATTAATTGTTACTAACCTAGTTATTAATTGTTACTCACCTAGTTATTAATTGTTACTAACCTAGTTATTAATTGTTACTCACCTAGCTACTCAAGTAGCTCGTAACTAACTGGAGGTTCGGTGTATACGACCAATTTACTATATTTCACATCTCTCAAACGTCGTTTTATATAATCTCGTTCTTCAATGGGTACGACGTCATTTTCGTCTAACGCTTGATCAAACGATGTTTTATCTTTGCAGTAAAATAACGCCAACCAAGCCGTGTTTTCTCTATAATCTTTTAAAACGCTGTTGTACTTTTGGGTCAGTAACCAACAGCTGTGATTTATGTGTCTTCCGCTAAACGCCATCTTGCTTAGCGCGCACGTCTTTTTACGATATTTAATCTCTTGATCCGAAGAGCAATCGTCCACGATAAACAGCGTGGCAACACCTTCGAATATTTTACTGTAAAAATCGATCGCTTCGTTGAGCGTCATCTTGTACAAATCCGGATCGCAGAGGTATACCTCGGGATCTGCTTGAATCCACTTTCTTTCGATGTACGTTTTGTTTTTAAATATGGTAGGGCAAATGATGACTATCGCTTCAAATGTATTTTTATAGTCTGACTCTAACAGATCCAAAATCCATTTGGTTTTACCCGAATTTGTTTTGCCGACGATTAAAGCGCAATGCGGTTGTGTCATTTTAACTTAACAGAGATTTAAAATTCCCGTCTTCCAAGTTCAATTGAGCATCCATGACCAAAAATACGTACATCGTGAGGTCACCTTGACTTTCGGCTTCTCTGTTAAATTGAATGTTGATGCCTCCTCCGTCTCCGAGTTTCCTACCGGATCCGTGAGCGGAATTGTCGTCGTTACTTCTAAAATCGAGCCACAGACCGTACTTGTCTTTTAGGTAGTCTCCGAGGTCAAAACCCGTCAAATTTAAGTCTTTATCTACTCCGCGCCCGCTTTCGGTATCGCTGTCTCCAAAGAACTTGCTAATTTCATTCCAGTGTTGATACTGAAACATGCCTTGACTGTAGAGTTGATTGGGTTTACCTTCTACGGTCACCGATGTTTTGGTTATTTTTGGATTGTAAAATCGCTGCGGATTTTTGACCGCGGGATCTTTAAACAAAAACAAAATACCCTTGAGACTCCTGATGGGTTGATTGACGCTGACGTTCCAAAGCGTGTCCGATTTGTTGACGGATCTAACTTCTAGCGAGTAGATTTTATCAAACAGATATTGCATTAACCCCTTGTGTTTATTCCTGATGGTGATAGCTAGGTCTCTGTTGGTCACCACTTCGTATTCGAGAGACAAGTCTGAGATAGAATACATCGCCGCCGTATCTGAACTGTTGACTACTTTTTCGTGATCGTTAAACTTTATCTCGTACGTCAGAGGTTGTTTTAAACCGCTGGGGTAAAAAGGGTGATGCGAAGTCAGTATGTCAATGTCTAGGGGAATACAATATCTGTTACCATAGGCATCCGCGATAGCCTGATCTTTACCGCTGTTGGCGCCCGCGTTAGCATCTCCAGCCCCAATTCTTAGTTTAGACACGTTTTCTTTTTCTATGCCCGAGTACGCCATGTTTCGAGTTGTCGAGCTGTTGATCCAATTGTCTTTAAAGTTGTGATACACGTCGGCGTGACGATAACTTACGATTTCGTGACCTTGAAGCCTGACGCTGATTTCGCTGACTAAATTTCTGGCTAAATTGCCAAAAATGGTTCTATTGTCGTCGCTTCCACCGTCGAGTTCTAAACTAAAAGCTAGTTTACAAGTGCCGGGTACGATCACGTCGTCTACGCCCAATTGAGGAAACTTAACTCTCAGCGTTTGCCCCGCCGATATACTACTGGGATTGTGGGTAATGACCACCTCTTTTCTCTCACCCTTGATAGATCTGGGTATTTTTAATAGCCTACTGGGATTGAGCTTTTTTCCATACGCATTCATTTTATTTATACAAGTTTTAAATTTAAAGGTATCTGTAAGCCAAGAAGCCCACCAATAGCGTTCCTCCCGCGATAAACGCCAGTTCTTTTTCTATTTGTTGGTCGCTAGGCTCGTAAAAATCTTCGAGTTTGGGTTCGCGGGGTAACTCGACGTTTTCTCCGGTCATTTCGTTGTAGTAACGCAACGCTTGGTCTACGTTGGAAAATGTTTCTTTAGAGGCATTTTGTTTTCTGATACGTTCGTTGAGAAAATCGAGTCGTTTTGTTCGTTCTCGTTGCCACTGATATTTGGCGGCCGAGAGTTGTTCTGTCGCTAAATCGTGTCTCTTACGCTCTTCGCTGCCATCATCCCTTAGACTTGAAAATAAAAAGTTTGAACCCGAAAAAGCTAAGGCGTTTATGATCGCACCTCCTATCATCATAGCAACAGCTGACGCCATCTATTTAATGTATAAAGCCTTTTAAAATTATTATTATAGTAAATGATGGATAAACTTCAAAAACTGTATTATAGCCCGAGCGGTTATTGGAGAGGTGAAAGCGCCGTCGACCATTTACACGATAAAACAAAAATCGATAAAAAGGTAATCAGGGATTGGCTTAAAAAACAAGCGATCTGGCAAATTTATCTGCCGGGTCCTGCATATGTACCCAGGCCTACGAGTACTTCGCGAGAGTTTGAAACACCAAACGACTTTCACCAAATGGATGTGCTATACCTACCCTGGGATAAAGTAAAACGCAAGACTTATAAATACGCTTTGACGGTTGTCGACGTTGCGAGTCGATACCACGAAGCAGAACCTTTGGTTTCTAAAACGGCGGATTCCACCAAAGATGCCATCGTCAAGATTTACGCGAGATCGCCTTTGAGTTACCCTAAAACGTTGAGAGTAGATGCCGGTACCGAATTTAAAGGTGCATTTAAAAAATGGATGGCTTCAAAAAACGTCGAGATTATCGTAGGTGAACCAGGAAACCACCGATCGCAGGGTATCGTAGAAAGATTTAACCGAACGCTAGCCGAGAGACTGTTTGGTCATCAGTACGCTCAAGAAATGTTAAATCCCGAGAGTAGAAACACGCAATGGGTCGAGCGATTACCCAGCGTGGTCAAGGCAATAAATGACGAAACGACGAGATTAATAGCTAAAGCACCGTCAGAGGCGGTTAAACTTGAACAGGTCCGGCAATCGCCGGCTAACCCCGTTAAAACAAAAGAGCAACAATTACCGCAAGATGCCATGGTTAGATATTTATATTACCCGGGCGAGCAAGAGGGTGGAACCTCGAAAAGAGCCACGGATCCCATTTGGAGCGTAGACATCTTCAACGTGGAAAAAAGAACGAGTCAATTTAAAATGATTAACGGTAAAAAAGTCACGACGGGTCCTACTCTTTATTACCTTCAAAACGGCCCAAAAAGGAGTTTTGTGAGACAAGAGCTTCAAGTCGTACCCGAGGACACGCAATTACCGCCGTAGTGACCAAAAGCCAGCGTGTTTATACCGTCCGGTAAAATGTACCTCTTTGTGTCCAACGGGCTCAACGATAGTTTATTTTGAGATACGGTGTAAAGGATGTGATTTTCCGACCTAATGTGAGTCATGGTTTCATAATGAGATTTCTTGTTTAAGATGCAGTCGTAATAGTGTCGGTGTTTTAATTTCTTAGAGGTGACCGATTTTGTGACACCCTTGGCTTTTTTCAGGTTGATGTCAGCGGTTAAAATGGAGTACATTTTAGGTCTTATACAAACAACTTCTTTGACTATTTTACCTCCAAACTCGTCTTTAAATTTACCGATCACTTTCTTATTGGTTGGGTCGTACAAAGGATGATCCGTCGGATAATTCGAAAGGTCGTATTGTTGCCCGTTTTGCTGCATATCTTTGTATACGTCGTCAGTGTGCACTACGAGTACCAAACTGTCCGTATCTGTGTACATCAACCTGATTTTCTCTTTGTACTTGTCTTTCAAATGGTTGTAATAAAAATCATACATCAGCGTCTTAGATAGATCCAAGATACTCACTCCGCAATAGATTGGTTTGTTTAACACGGTTTTAGTCTTGTACTTTTCGACAAATGACAATTTGCATTCTGAAAATGACGTCGTCGTTTTGTAGCTCGGTTTCTGTATAATTTTTTGGTATTTATCTCGATCGTCATCGTTATTGTCTCTGAGCAGGTAACCGTCAATCCGGTTTCTGACGTTTTCCATCGTCTTACCAAACACGCTGTTATTCATCAGTTTAAAAAAGTCTTTCTCAAAATCAGAGGTCGCTTTTGTTCGGAGTTGCGTGTTTTTGTCTATGTAAGATGCCATCCAAGGAGCTTGTTTAAATTGCAGCACTCGATGTACCTTTTTAAGTTTCAAGCCGAGTTTGAGATACAACTGCAACGTGACGTAGTGCAAAACATATTTTTGTTTAGGATTAAGGGTACACGTTAATTTTTGCACGTTGCTACTAGGTTCGGTATCCAATAACTCGTTTTGATAATCAGACATCCATTCTTTTGGTATGACGATATTTTCTGGCGCTAGGGGATAATCGTTGTGCAGGTCGTGGAGATTATCCGGGTAATCGAGGTCTACTTCGAAGCAGTAACCGGTGTTTGACGTTTTCCTGAGAGATAATATCTTGGACTCGGTAAACGTTTTTGTAGACGCCCATTTAAAGTCTTTGTACGGCAGGTATTGACTCATGGCCCAGCCGTACAGATTGTTTGCATCGAGGTAGGTGATGTAACTCGACGGCTCGTTTGGATTATGGTCTGGTAGGTATTTGTTGTTGGCTTTGTGGTATCTCATACCACCCACGCTCGAGATACCACCTCTTTTTGCCTTTTCAAAAAATAAATGTTTGTCTACGTCTTGCAATAGTTCGAGTTTAACTTCCGAGTGTTTTAACAAGGCATCCCAAGACAATCCTGGTGCTGTATAGTAATTAGCCGGATCTAACGCGTAGTTTGTAATACACGTTTTCCTAAAGTTTTCAAATACGCATGCCAGTAATAACGTGTCGGTAGTGACGTACAAATCGTGATATTCCCCCATGTTTTTAACTTTAAACTCGTTCCACGTCAGTTTAGCTCTGTCGTAGTCTTCTCGCGATATATTTTCGTCTTTTAGGCTGCTGTAAAATTGTTCGATGGGGGTAGGCTGGTCTCTTGAAATCTATCAAACGAGTCCATGTATTCATACGGATAAACTCCTTTTTGTAACAACGAGTCGATGTTTTGACGATTAAAATGTTCTCTGAGTAGTTTAAACGACTCTCTTGGACAAGCTTTAGATAATCTATCCAACGAAGACGCCATAAAATTAAACGAGTCTATAAATCGCATATTTCCGATCAAAAACGAAATATACTTTTCCGAATTTCTAGCGATAACTTGTATTTCCTTTTCATCGTACTCTGAAATACTCTGCATGATCAAGTGAGCGTCGTAATTTTGCAGATTGTGAAAGACGACCGGTATGGGGGTAAAACCTGGTTTAACTTGTAATTTTAGATTGCAGTAGGCGTGCGCGGCACCTCTATATCTACCCGTGACGTGGCAGTGATCTCTCACCTTTCTAAATTTGTTGATTTTCTTTTTGCAGTTGAGGCATTTAGACTCTGTAAATCCATTTTTGTTTTCGTACTGATGTTCTTTTATTTGTTTTTCTGTTTTTGGTTTTTTGGGTTTCTGGCACTGACAGTTGCTCGAGTAATTGGGATAAATTGGTTTCTCGCAAATCCAACACGTGTTTGTTGTATCATGATGTTCTTTAGCTCGCTCATTAAATTTCATGGGTTGGGGTTTTTTAAATATGCAATTTATGTCACTTTGTATTTTTAACATTTTATGTACAAACGTTGATGCGGCATCTTTACCTCTATAAGTCTCTTGATACGCATTGGTGCCGTCGCATCTAACTACTACCAACGAATAACCGCTAGCTTTGTGAATGTTTGTCTTTTGCGTGTTATTCTTTTTATCGTTCGAGTTTCTTTCTAATATCGATTCAAAGTCGGCGTAAACTACAAACGGTGCTTTTTGTTTAAACCTGTAGTTTTTAAATTCTAATATTGGCACATCGTTTTCGTCGACTATCCACTCGTTATTTACATATTTTCGCTTAGCGGTAGGAAATACAATCTTTGACGGATGTGTATCTATACCGTTACAATCGGTCATGTGTCTATCTAATTTTACTTGCGTTCTATAATGACACAGGCACCTTCGACAAAAATATTTCTTACTTTTATGTTTTGTAACGTTGTAAATCAATCTCGAAAAATTATTTATCCAGCAATAGTGATGCTTGTCGCCCTCAGAAAACAAAAACAGATCGATAGGTCGTGACTCTGGTTTATAGTTTTTAGACACGTATAACGGATATATTTCCTCCTCATAACCGTATACGTTTATCGTTAAATTATTTTGTCTTTCTATCTTTGGTATCTGGTCGATCGGTGTTGGAAAATCTACGCCTTTAAATTTGAGTCCGTCGTCTTTGGTGTATACAACAGGTTCTTCTTTATGAATTTTATATTTAGGATCGTTTTTTATGTTATTTTTTACTTTATCCGTATACAACCCAAGAGCAGCTCTCAAACACCATCTCAAACACTCGTCGTCTTTGTTTTTAATGTTTATCATCGCCGTTTTCTGTTTGATACATTTTGGTAGGTCAATATAAGAACTACCTCTCACGGGGTTAAACCTGTTGATGTTGATATACAACGCCATTATCTTTTTTAAAACCCAACCCGATCCTTGATTCGTATACCTTTCATCCTTTTTAAATATCTGGTCGATGTCTTCTTTTAAAACCTGTTTTATTTGACTTTGATTTAAAACGACTCTCTGATCGGTAAAATGTGTAGCTTCGATCGTTTCGATCGTACCATCCGGTTTGGTTTTTTCGTATTTTATTTTGATTGTGAGCTCCATTTTTAAACCTCTCAGCTCTCTCAATTCTGACTTGATTTTATTTACAATTTGATCTTTGTGCGTATCAAAAAACTTGACTAAATCGTCGTTAAAAAGTCTAGGAATCAGTTCCCAGTTTCTAAAGTTATTTCTAAATCTCCTCGTCGCTCTAAACTCAGCCTCTTGAAAATATTCGGGTTGCCTAGAGTTTTGAATCGCCGAGAGTAAATCTTTTTTCAAAAATCGACCCTTATAACCCGACGGGTTATATTCCAGATCATAATCGTCTACAATCTGTTTGAGCTCATGTAGCTTCTTTTTCCTCAAGTTTCTAAATTGAGCTTCGTATTTTTTTATCCCGTTGATGTAGACTTTACGCGTAAGAGCAACATTTTGATCGTACGGTACATTATATCGCTGGACGTAATCGCGCAGCGTGGCTTTATTCCATCTAGAAAATCCCTTAACGATTGGCCTAATCATATCCATCATTTATATATATCAATATAATTTTTTTAAATTTTTTTAAGAGGTCAGACTTTTAGATTTATAAGCAATCAGACTCACCAGCTGGACAGAGAGAGATCTTCAAGACGAGAGATATTAGTCCCCGGTTTTGGCGTGGGGCTGAGACTGAGATATTGGGAGGGAGATCATTGGGAGGGGGTGGGGTGGGGGCAGAGGGTGGGGCCAGGGGTCAGAGATTATTGGAGAAGGGGGATAATGGGCGGGGTAAAGTCTGGTACCCTCCCATCTCATACTACTTCTATAGAAATGTTCTTCTGGAGACGTATACAATCTTTTGTTCCCTATTGTGTTCATTGCTCCGTAAGGTAGTAAATTCCAGTACACACCCCCACACACCCACTATTTGATTCTACGGAGGCGAAGTGTCCGGTGAAAAAAACGTGTCGACATTTCAGCACGGGTTTGCAAGTGCCCCTTTTGGGTGCTGCCCCCCCCCCCCCCCAGTTTCAAACCCGTTCCGCCGCCACTGTTTACAACAAACATTTTCTACAGATGTTTACACCATCGTCAAGATAATAGATTTAGCTTGAGAAGATCGTTTGTTTCATTGAGATAGCTTTTGAAAATCCAAAGATATGTTTGAACGGCAAAGCCAAGAAGCCACTTTCTGTGAAGCAGTTAAAATCAGTATAGTCCCAATCTAAAACCAAATCATTTTACTGTTAGTGAGTTTAACATTTTTAAGCAGAGTGTGCAATATTTATTTATATTTAATTGAACTCTTTCATTGAAGTTTTAAAAAAGTGAACCTGTCTGTACTATTAAATCGTTTCAACATAAGAACAAAACCCTATATTGTCGTTTGAATGGAATGTTTGTCTTACACCCATAGGGATAATCTTATCAAAAGAGCCATGCTGGCATTGTCTGACCTTTGAAGCACTCGCTTCCTAAAAGTGGCAGAGAATGGTGTTTTTGGCTTTGCGGTTATTCAAACATTTCTCTGGATTTTCAAAAGCAATCTTAATTAAGCAAACGGTATTCTCAAGCTAAATCTGTAACCTTGAAGATCGTGTGCTTACACGATCGTGTGCTTACACGATTTGCAGTAAATTCCGGTTGTAAATTGGCGAAAATGGCGGGGTTTACATGCGCCATTATTTTCAGGACACCCTGTATGATTTGCATTTTCATGATTATGTAACCACGTACTAAATGGGATTCAGCTTTCTGCTTTGTTCCCTGTGATTCTTTTTTAAGTGCCATGTACAGCTCACAACTCCCGTGCGGATGTGATGCACTATAAATAGAATGACCAGTCATCCATAAATTTCATTAAGAGTTACTTAATTTATTTACAAATGTGTAAAAGACACCACCCAATTATAAATGATTTTCAAAGAAAAAAGGGTGTGGTTTTTGGTGTATTAAATATACATGAAAAACACTCATATTTCTTATTTTGTTTCGCTGTATAGGTTCGTAACAAAGATCTTGAATTTGCAACGGAGGAGCTTTTTCGCTACTTCGGTGTTGAAAGCCACGAAAAAGGTATTGTGGCACAATTGATGTGGGCAACCGCGCTAAAACATCGTTTTATTTTGGTGACGTCTTTCCTAACCGAATATGACAAAATCATGATTGTCTCTCGAAACATAGAAAATATAATTATTGCCGCAAAAATATTTGCTTATACGAAGTATAATACATGTATTGGGTTTATTTGCAAAACTATTGAAGGTTGTCGCAAACTTTTGCGTCGTTTGCAAAACTATTTCGTTTCAGCATCACCATTTAGGGCCCCAACCCCCTTGCCCCCGCTCAATGTTGTCTCTCATTGCGCGGCGTGTGCTCCAATAGCTGGAGAGAACAACATTGACCGGGGGAGCAGGGGAAAGGCCAAGGAAGTGTCCCAACCACTTTGGCGGGATTGTAGCTATTAAACTCAGTATTCCACAACGCATGACCACAATGCATTCCTTTGTGCACGCTCATTACATGTTGCAATAAGTTTGAAAGGGGTATTGTTGAGAGAAGTCACCTAAGAAGGTCATAGCACTGAAGAAGATAACAATTAAATTTCCTTTCTTTGTAGCCCCGGAATATGAGATTGTGTACCCACTCGTAGTCGAAGCTGAAGGCAAGAGGAGTGTTGGCAAGGGAGCCACTGCCGCCTCATTCTTAGAACTGGAAGTCGAAGCCTTTGGAGAGACGCTTAACCTCATCGTAGACCACGACGACAGTAATTATGCCCCTGGACTCAAGGTTGAGATCTACACAGATGAAGGCATCCAGAAAGTGCCACTTCGGACTGACTGCGTCTACACAGGGAAGGTAGCCGGTGAAAAGGACTCTCTTGCATCCGTAACCGTTTGTGACGGCTTGGTAAGTCATAGGCCTAGTGCTTCGGTGAATCCCATAGCTGCCACCAAAATGTTTGAAGAAGGGTATATAGTATCATTGATTGGAATAAGTTATGATATTTCCCAAATAAATAATGAAAGGAATTATTTCAAAAGTAAACCTTGTCTGGAGCCGACACCAAAGGTCTGTTTGCATGCCTTTTATTCGGTTGTTTTATTTTCTGAATGGTGTCTTTTTTGCAAGATGGCGGTCATATTTCGCAACCATGGCCGTGGTGAGCTTTACATCGAGCCACTAGATGACGAACATGCCGTCAAGCGAGATGTTGGTCGGGGTCACCCGCACGTTGCCTATAGGAACAGACCAGTGGAAAGAGGGGCATTCTGCGAGACAGAACGTAATATAATTTATTTGATTTTGTTTTTATTGATCACACTTTTAAAACAAATTCCGCATGTAAGTCAAAACAATAAAGAACTCACATTTCTGACGCAGATCATTCATTCTGAAACTGAAAACTGGAATGCTCAACTAAAGTTGTAATGACTCGAGTCAATGACTCGACTCGAGTCCGACTCGAGTCACATTTTTTTGGCGACTCGACTCGACTCGAGTCCCGACGGGTAAATGACTCGACTCGACTCGAGTCACTGGAGCAAATGACTCGACTCGACTCGAGTCCCTCATCACAATGACTTAACTCGACTCGAGGAAGGCTAATACGACTCGAGTCCCAAAATAAAAGCAAACCTTATTTGCGAAAAATATTTGCAATGACTTACGCCGCGCCGTTCGCGTTGCCAGTTTTTGTTCACGTCACATTATGTTCGCGAATAATGTACGCTCATATACAGCGGCCGTCTGTTTTCCTTCCTCCATAGTGATACAACAAACATACACCGTGTCGCGGACTCCCACCTTGTGGTTCTATACCTGTGGCATGTAATGCTAAACCCGGAACCAGACTTAAAACGCATTTCTCAATCCGTGGTTTCATCATTGGTTTCGGGCGATTTCTTATTAAGCTCTTGGTGGAACGCTGGCTAAATTTATTTCCCGATTTTACAAAACAAAATGGATACGGACGGGCCAACCTTTTAATAATCAGAAACAGTTTTGTATAATGCAATTAGGTATTGACGTTGTCGGGGATCAGCGAACAACAAAATCTAGACCCGAAGCCAAACCAGTTATAAGACCGAGGTTTCACATCTTCTTATCTGTGACATGAGCTAGCAACTGTTGGTTGGGTACCATATAGCATACTTTATGTCTTTGGATTTTCGTAATAGACTGGTGCCTGTATTCTTTCTCACTTGTGTTTGTTGCTTTTTAGTGTAATTTATAATATAGTGTTAAAATATTTGTGACTCGAATTGACTCGACTCGTTGATCTAATGACTCTACTCGACTTAGTCACTTCTTTAAAATGACTCGACTCGAGTCACAAAAATCAGTGACTCGTTACAACTCTGCTCGTCAGTTATGACAGCTTGTCAAACTCCAAGCTTGATGCCCGACTGGTTTGTTTTTTAATTGTTCTCCTAAGCGCCACCAACTTTGCCGTTAACATTTGCCGACGAGCCGCCAGAAGCCTTGCCGATTGACACGAAGGCAACGAAATATCTGGAGCTGGCATTCATTTCCGATCCAGATTTAAATTCTCGTAAAGGGGGCACCAGCGCAACCACCACGTGCGTTAACACCCTCTTCAACGCGGTGAGTTTTCGTATGACAGTATATCAATGACAGAAACCTTGCTCAAAGCGAACATCAGACTGTTTGTTACAACTGAGAAGAATGTAGTAACCAACGAATAGCGTATCACCGACCGATAATGTCTCACACAAATTGACCGATGAAATAGCACTATAACCGATAATTTAAAAAACATTGACCGATAGTGTAGTAAATGTTGCCACACCATGGGTCAATTTATGTTACATTATCGGTTGGTGATACGTTATCCGTTGGTTACTACATTATCCGTTGTAACACCGTTATCAAACACCCTGCGAAATGATTCGGAAGAAAACTAAACCTGACGGATGTTTTGAAATAATAGGGTGCCCGCGGGCAACTTTAAACGTGCGTTAGCAACGGATTCCAGTTAGACATGTTTTGTTCCTGCATTCATATAAAGCAAAAACTTCAGCAGGATGCACCCTACCTAAACTTTGAAGCTATTGCTTCAAACGAAAACAAGTGCACAAAAGCAGTAAACCCTATACGTGCCTTTAAAACACTTTCCATTAATCAATGTGTACCTAGTGTGTCACTAAAGCATCAAATAATGTTGAAAAGCGGGAACTGTTGTGAAGAAAAAAAGGTAGGCCTAAAGTAAAAAGGTCAATTGGAAATAAGGGAAAATTGGCCTACATGTGCTTGAGCTTATGCCAGTCTTTCATACCACATTGCGATACAGATAGTGGCCTTTGTTGAGTTATTTTCCTGCGCCCATTGGCGGCGTTTAATTGGCGTCATTATCTAATCAAAATGAATTTGAAGGCCAGATGCAGTCAGTTGACCAAAAAGGTGTTGCTCGACCACTCCCCCATTATCTTTTTGCTATTACTATTTTGTCGTCACCATTTTCGCTTTATTTTGGTACTTTTGAGAAGGCTCTTCACGTTGTGCGCCTACCATTGTTGGTGATGTGCGCCTACTATTGTTGGTGATGAAAGACGCATATTTACAAGTATTCTTTAAGCGAATTTTCCTCTTTGCTTTCTCATTCTTATATATAATTAAGGTGAAAAATGTTTTGCAATTGAGTTCTCTGAGAGGAACTGGGCTGGTTCCCAGGCTGACGTACGTCAAGGTCTTTGGAGCATCTGAGGTAGGTTTATGACGTATAAGCCTATACAAGTCATGTAGTTATCACATGGAAGCGAGTCATGGAACAAATTAAAGTTGAAGTTCATACTGAAGAAGTTTATCTCTAATGAAGAATGGATTTGCTGAAGCCCATATGAAGTATTATTTTAATATTGCATCAAGTCTAACGTGTCCAGGCTACATTTATCGTTGGACTGAAACTGTGTTTCTTTGTATTGATATATTTTTGAACTTAACGAAAACAATAACGCAAGTTTTGCAAGGAAAAGTATAGTGTCTGCAACAAGTTTTTTATTTGGACTGTGGCTCACGTTTTTAACATATTCGTTTCTTGCCAATAATTTAAATATGCCCTAAAGAAAATGATAAAGACAAATGAAAGACAAGAGGTCAAGGCGTTTGTTGAGTTACAAACGCAGCGTGGTCGGGCCGACAACTATTTCATTAGACACAGCCCAGTTAAGGTATGAATAATTTTATGTCAAAACAAAGACCACGAAAATTTAACCTTTCCAGTGCAACCAATGATTTTGTTTAAAACAAAAATGTTTTAAAACAATTTTGTTTAAATATTTTTTTAATATGACGTCACATGTCACGTGATGACGTCATCGTGACGTCACTTAAATTTTCATCTATAACACATCCCGGTTTAGGTGCATACCAAGTTTCAACACAATCAGACCTGTAGTTCTGTAGATATTGGCCTTCAAAATATGCAATTTTTAATATGACGTCACATGTCACGTGATGAAGTCATCGTGACGTCACTTAAATTTTCATCTGTAACACATCCCAGTCTAAGTACATATCAACTTTCATTCCAATCGGACCTGCAGTTCTGAAGATATAGCCCAATCTGTGAGATCTAGCCGAATTCTGCTAGAAAATAGTCACAACAGAAAAATCGTATATAATGTGACGTCACGTGACTCATGATGACGTCACGATGATGTCAATGTTCGGTACACAACTTCAGCTGCTGGTCTAAAGTGTATGCCAAGTATAAAGTCAATCGAATTGATTTCAGTGCCCAAAGTGCCGGTAACAAAAAACGTGTACAAATGATATGGGCAAACATAGGGCTTTTCTGCTTATTGAGTGGTCAGGCACAACCCGACCACTGTCTAGAATTGTTCTCACAAATCTTCTTTGTTGGGTGTCAAATTACAAGCGATTTTACATGAAAAAGGGTCCAATTACTTTCACCCATAACTCTTGAACAAAATAACCAGTGATGTTTATATTCTGTAATCAGATAGACCATGAATTGATAAACATTTCTTTTTGTGTACGTTTGTGAACTCACTTAACCCTTTCTTCCGGGTCAACCGGAAGGTTAAAGTTATGTGAATTCCAAATGAAGACTTGAACCTGAAATCAAAACTAGAGTTTTGCGTTTGTTGTTACAAACGCAGAGTGGTCGGGTAGACAACTATTTTATGAAACACTGTCCAGTTAACGGGAACATGTAATAGGATTTATATGACTTAAATACATTTAAAACAGCTTTCTTGCCATGTGCAATGTAACTATGAAGTTTCCACCTCCTTTGTAGCAGTAAAAGAAAGAAATTTCAACATTTAAGCTTTTATGCTAATGAAAATGTCCATATTCATGAGCCAAAGCGTGATGTCATTCAAGGCAGAACCGAAGTGTCTTTATAGCTTTGTGTATCCAAATATATGTCAAAGTTTTCTTTATTTTCTTGGAGTAAATTCTACTTGTTATTGTTTATCATGTAAAACAGCTTATTTGGACAATCGTAGTGGCAAATATTTCTTCAAAAAAAGTTTTGTGGGTAATTTTGAAGGACTAATGTTTGTACTGTTCATAACGCACCTTTGGCAAGGAGTACCTTGTGTGACAAAAGCAAAATAGCGCCCTCTTATATATTGATGAAAGGATTTACTAATCATTGAAAAACTACCACTTTCTTGTCACTTCCAATGAAAACAAGTATTAAGATCGTATTGTTGCAACACATAGTAATGTGCATGAAAACAAGATGAGCTGAATTTCCACTGCATGTTTCCTTTAAGTTATGAATATTTTTATGTAAGAAAAAGGATTTCGAAATAAGATCATTTCCAGTAAAATCAATTATTTTTATCTGCAAGTAAAAACATACATCTTTAACGGTGTGATCAATTTCAGTAAGCATTCTATGTACACATGCAAGTTCTTTCTTGGTTGATGACGTCATTAATCAAAAACGGAAAGAGATGTTCATTGTAAAGTAAAATGACGTATGTATTCATAACAACCACCTTCCGGTTTGATGACGACACAGTATTTGGAAGCAAAGGTGAACATTGTAATGGATACCTTTTTTTGGGCTTAGATCGACATGAATCAATTGATAGAATTACATTTAAAATATGATCGTTTTCAAATTCTCATAGAAGTAACTTCCGGTCTGATGACGTCATGAATTTGAAACCTTGCCAAGTTATATGTGGTTAATCAAAGAATATCAAGGGGCGATGTGGTAAAATTTGAACGGATAGTTTTCAAATTAAAGAAAGCTCACACTATCTTCTGTGCCGCTAGGGGGGCGCCCTTTCGAAAGATGACGTCATCACACTGTTTTATTTGTCTGACATTCCTCACTAAACACTTTCCTAATTTAATGTGTGTAGTAAAATGCTTCCGCTTTTGAGTTATGTTCGGTTTTTATTCCACTTTGAATAATGACGTCATAAAGCTAGAAATAACTTGTATGCGTACATGTAATGTTTACTCAAATTTATCGCACCGTTAAAGATGCATTCTCAACAAAGAATTGATTGTACTGGAAAGGATTTAATTGTGAATCTTTGTTCTTATATAAACATATTCATAACTCAACTCGGCAGTGTTTAATGAACAAATTGCCTGCCCGACCACTCTGCGTTTGTAACAACAATGCGAACCTCTAATTTTATTTTTTGTATGACTTTATGCTTTTTTGCCAATAGTCATGTAGATTATATTTTTTGTTTCAAAGTTCATAAAAAGTTATATTGAGCTAGTATAGCCATCAGATATATAATGTATAGAAATAAGTTGATGGTATCATGTTGACATCACTTCGGATTTGGCATTTGTTGACGTCACATGCCCTACTATGACATCATCTTGATTACGCTTAATTGGTACTGGAAATGTTGAAGTTCTTTTTTTCTGACATTCCGTACGGCACTTCTCCGCGGGTTTTCTCCTAAACGGTTGATGGTATGAACTTAAAACTTTAAACATATATCGACCCTCATCCCGAGTGGTGCAAATTACTCTGACGTCACGATGACGTCATACGGTGTTAAATTACAAGCGATTTTCGTTGAAAATATGACCGTCTTCTTCTGCCTATTACTCTTGAACAAAATGATCAATTATGTTCCAACCTTGTAATTAGATAAACCATTAATTGATTAACATTTTTTTGTCGTGTACGTGAAAACCTGGTATGAACTTCAATGCCCGTCCGAAGGTGTTAAAAACAAATTTGACGTTATCATGACGTCATCATGTATCAAAGTACAAGCAATTTAACGGCCAAATTTGTGAAAATAGTTTCAGCTATATCTTTAGAACTAAATAGAGTATCGTGTTCGTTTTTGCGTTAGGTTGTAAATGATGCATCAGGCAACAATTCTTATTCCCTAGTACAAAACCGCTTGACCTTCACTTCCGGTGTTACCGGAAGGGCAAGAAAAATTAAATATAACTCTAAAATGGAAGCATTTTACTACAGACAAATACATTATGGAAGTGTTAAGTGAGGAATGCCAAACACAAAAACATAATTTTGACGTCATCCCTAAAAGGGCGCCCTCTAGCGGCACATCAAAAAGAGTTTAATCTTTTCACATTTAAAAACCCTCGATCAAAATTTTATCACATGGCCCCTTCATATTCCGTAAGCAACCACGAATGAATTTGCAAGGTTTCAAAATCATGACGTCATCAAACCGGAAGTTACCGTAGGGAGAATTTAACAATGATCATTTTGTTGATTTCCACTTCATTTGATCCCTGTCTCATGACTTTGTTCCTAGTCCAGTTTATGACATCTGCTACACTTAAAGTTGACCTTTTGCTTCCAAATACTATGACGTCATCTAACCGGAAGTTTGGTGTTATTATTACACACACTTAGAAAGTCCATACTTCCATGAGTTATCTTTACTTTTTGTTAAACGGGTATTCTCCTTGAACTAAATCAGTATTCCCTTCCCTTTTTTGACTGACGTCATCAAACCAGAAATAACTTGTACGTGTACCTAAAATGTATACGGAAGTTCAAATTTCATGATCCTTTGTTCTTACCCAAAAAATATTCACAACCCAACTGGGTATTGTTTCACAAAACAGTTGTCTACCGACCACTTTGCGTTTGTAACAACAAACGCGAACCTCTAGTCTTTCTTTCTTTTCCGTACAGCACGTTTCCGCGGGTTTTCTCCTACACGGTGTTTGATATGAACTTGTAACTTTCATTTAATATCAACCCTCATCCTAAGTGCTGCATGTTACTCTGACGTCATTATGACGTCATCGGGTGTCAAATTACAAGCGATTTTCGTTAAAAAAATGACGATCTTCTGTCACCTATAACTCTTGAACAAAATGATCAATCATCTTCCAACCTTGTAATCAGAAAGACCATTAATTGATAAACATTTTATGTCGTGTACGTGAACTAGCTTGACCTTGCCTTCCGGTTCTACCGGAAGGTCAAATTTAGGTGAATTCAAAATGTAGACATTAGCCTGAAATCAAAACAGTTTATGGTATGATCGTAAAACCTAGTGTGAACTTGAACCATGTTACGAAGATGTTATAAATTTTGTTACGTCATCATGACGTCATCAAGTATCAAATTACAAACAATTTGATGGCACGATTTGACAAAATAGTTTGACCTATATCTCTTGAACTAAATAGAGTATCGTGTTCATTTTTTGTGAGGTTGTAGACTATGCCGTTAGCAACATTTCTTATGCCCGGGCACAAAACTGCTAGACCTTCACTTCCGGTGTTACCGGAAATGCAATAGAAATTGAATCTAACTCTAAAACGGAAGCATTTTACTACAAACAAATACATAATGGAAGTATTAAGTGAGGAATGCCAAACACAAAAATATAATTTTGACGTCATACCACAAAATGGCGCCCTCTAGCGGCACATCAAATACAGTTTAATCTTTTGAAATTTCAAACCCCTCAATCAAATTTTTATGAAATTGCCCCTATATATCACGTGAGCAATCATAAATGAATTTGCAAGATTTCATAATCATGATTACGTCATCAGACCGAAAGTTACTGTGGGGAGAATTCAACAATGATCATTTTATATTTAATTTAAATCCATCATTTGATCCCTGTCTCGTGACTTGACATCCAAATTGACATCTGTTACACTTAATATTTGTCTTTTGCTTCGAAATACTATGACGTCATCAAACCGGAAGTTTGTTGTTTCTAAAATATACCCTAAAAAGACGCATTCTTTTTGTACACAATTATTGGTAATGGAAATGTTAAAGTTCTTGATCCCTTTTTTTTCTGACATAAACATTTTCATAACTTAACTGGACAATGTCTAATAAAATTGTTTACCCGACCACTCTGCGTTTGTAACAACAAACGCAAACCTTTAGTCTTTCTTTCTTTCTTTTTCCCGTACGGCACGTTTCCGCGGGTTTTCTCCTGACCGATTTATGGTATGAACTTGTAACTTGCAATATATATCGACCCTCATCCTTAGTGGTGCATATTACTCTGACGTAATTATGACGTCATCGAGTCAAATTAAAAGCGATTTGAGCTGAAAAAGTGACCAATTACTTTCACCTATAACTCTTGAACAAAATGATCAATCATGTTCAAACATTGTAATCGGATAGACCACTAATTAATTAACATTTTTGTTGTGTAGATGAACTCGCTTGACCTGTTCTTCTGGGTCAACCGGAAGGTCAAAGTTAGGTGAATTCAAAACGAAGAAGTTTAGCCTAAAATAAAAAAAGCAACATTTAATCCAAACAGTTTACGTTATGATCATAAAACATTGTGTGAACTTGTACCATGTAACGAAGATGTTATAATTTGTTACGTTATCATGACGTCATCAAATATCAAATTACCAGCGATTTAAGGGCAAATTTTGACAAAATAGTTTGCGTCATATCTTTTGAACTATTAAATAAAGTATCGTGTTCGTTTTTTCGTGAGGTTGTAGAATATGCCGTGAACAAAACATTTCCTGTTCCCAGACACAAAACCGCAGGACCTTTACTTCCGGTGTTACCGGAAGTGCAATAAAAACCGAATATAATTTAAAAGCGGAAGCATTTTACTACACACATACACATTAAGAAAGTTTTTAGTGAGGAATGTCAGGCACATAAAACAATGTGATGACGTCATCTTTTGAAAGGGCTCCCCCTAGCAGCACATAGAATAGTGTTTGCTTTCTTTAGTTTGAAAACCATCCGTTCAAATTGTACGAAATCGGCCCGTGATATTCTTTGATTAACCACATATAACTTGGCAAGGTTGCAAATTCATGACGTCATCAGAACGGAAGTTACCTCTATGAGAATTTGAAACGATCAAATTTTAAATTTAATATCCTTTGATCCATGTCGATCTTAGCCCAAATAAGATATCTATTACATTGTTAACCTTTGCTTCCAAATACTGTGTCGTCATCAAAGCGGAATGTAGGTGTTATGAATACATACGTTATTTTACTTCACAATGAACATCACTTCCCGTTTTTGAATAATGACGTCATCAACCAAGAAATAACTTGTATGTGTACATAGAATGTTTACTGAAATTGATCACACCGTTATAGATGCATTTTTTTAACAAAAAAATAATTTGATTGTCTTGGAAAGGATTTAATTTCGTGATCCTTTGTTCTTATATAAAAATATTCATAACTTAACTGGACAGTGTTTCATAAAATAGTTGTCTACCCGACCACTCTGCGTTTGTAACAACAAACGCGAAGCTCTAGTTCTTTCTTTCTTTTTTTCCCGTACTGCACGTTTCCGCAGGTTTTCTCCTAAACGGTTTATGAAAGGAACTTGTAACTTTCAATATTTATCGACCCTCATCTTAAGTGAAGCATATTACTCTGACGTCATTATGACGTCATCGGGTGTCAAATTACAAGCGATTTTCGTTTAAAAAATGACGATCTTCTTTCATCTATAACTCATGAACAAAATGATCAATTATGTTCCAATCTTGTTATCAGATAGACCATTGATTGATGAACATTTTTTGTTGTGTACATAAACTCGCTTGACCTTTACTTCCGGTTCTACCGGAAGGTCAAAGTTAGGTGAATTCAAAATGAAGATATTAGCCTGAAATCGATTTTAGCCTGAAAGCACAATTTCTTCCGAACGGTTTACGGTATGATCATAAAACCTAAAGTGAACTTGTACCATGTTACGAAGATGTTATAAATGTTGTTACGTCATCATGACGTCATCAGGTATCAAATTACAAGCGATTTGAAGGCACGTTTTGACAAAATAGTTCGACCTATATCTCTTGAACTAAATAGAGTATCGTCTTCGTTTTTTCGTGAGGTTGTAGACCGTGCCTTGAGCAACATTTCATATTCCCGGGCACAAAACTGCTTAACCTTTACTTCCGATGCTTTACTTCCTGTGTTACCGGAAGTGCAATAGAAATTGAATCTAACTCTAAACGGAAGCATTTTACAACAGACAAATACATTATGGAAGTGTTGAGGAATTCCTATCACAAAAAACTTAATGTTGACGTCATCCCACGAAAGGGCGCCCTCTAGCGACACATCGAAAACAGTTTGATCTTTTGAAACCCTCAATCACATATTTATCAAATTGCCCCTATATATCCCGCGAGCAACCACAAATGAATTTGCAAGATTTCATAATCATGACGTCATCGAGCCGGAAGTTATTGTACGGAGAATATAACAATGATCATTTTATTTTTAACTGAAATCCATCATAATGATCCCTGTTTCATGACTTAAATCCTTGCCCCCAAAAATGACATCTGATACACTTAATATTGACCTTTTGCTTCCAAATACTTTGACGTCATCAAACCGGAAGTTGGGTGTTATTATTACATACACTTAATTTCCACATTACCGCGTTATTTTTACTTAATGATAAACAAGTGTCCTCCTTGAATTGAATCAGTATTCCCTTCCCTTTTTTGACTGAAGACGTCATCAAACCGAAAATAACTTGTACGTGTAGGCCTACCTAAATGTTTACTGAAATTTATCATACCCTAAAAAGACGCATTCTTTTTGTACAAAAAAATGGTACTGGAAATGTTAAAGTTATTGATCCTTTTTTCTGAAATAAACATATTCATAACTTAACTGGACAATGTCTAATGAAATAGTTGTCTACCCGACCACTCTGCGTTTGTAACAACAAACGCGAACCTCTAGTTTTGTCTTGGTTTATTTAGAGTGGATTGAATACGGTTTCTGATGGTAACAACTACCTTTCAAACTGCGCGAGCTGGCAAGATAGTAATAAGAAATCGTCCTCAAGCAGTGAGCATTGGGACAACGCTGCATTCTTGACAGGGTGAGTATTCGTGCGCAACAGTGGCGTAAATCTCTGTCTGCGAGTGGGGCGGATTATTGTCGGGCCGCAAATAATTCAAAATCGATTTCTAAAGTAAAATTAGAATATCACAACTATTTTTGGTCGATATCGTATTTAAAAGTGGAAACAAATGTTTTGCTAGAAATAGCAATAAAAAAGCAGATTCACTCTCGGGGTTGAATCTCGAAGAGAAGGACGGAGAAAACAACAACAAAAAGGTAAAAATTATAAATACTCAAAGTAAGAAAAGAACAAAAAACGAAACTTGACATGTGTAATACGTGGGGTGGAGAGCGTGAAACTCGAAGGATTTCGGCCCTTGTTTTGAAAAAAAAACCAAGCAAACAACCATGCAGATTCCTTAAATTTGATCAGATGTTTCAATAATAGACTTTAGTTTTGGACTCCAAATACCTACATCATGTAATGCTAAAACTACTCCACACCCTTTGCGCTTTGTGTTTTCCTTTCGTCCCAAACAGAAGAGACCTTTCAAGTTCGTCGGCTGGTAACAATTTACTGGGCATAGCCTACGTTGGGCAGTGTGGCCGGTGGGGTACATCACTCAGTGAATTCCGTGGATTGGATGCCACTAGCACTACCGCACACGAGATCGGACACAAGTGAGTTTTGCTATGTTTTCCACAAATGGCCGCCACACACAAGGAGCCTATACTATTGATCCTGTAGGGATGACAATTTTCGTTTTCTACATTCCCGTGTAAGCTACTTCCCAGTGGCGGTTCTAGAGGAGGGTTGCAATCCCCCAAATACCCTTTCAGCTGCTGATTAATGTTCTGATCCTCGTAAATTGGGGGGAAAATTAATAAATAGAATGCTTAAGTTCCTAGATGTATTCTCAAACTGCATTAGAATGCAAGAGGAAGTTTTGTACAATTCAACATTTTAGGGGGGGGGGGGCATGCCCTTGGCAGGGCGTGCCTTAGGCACGCCTTCCCTCAAGCCTCACACTTCCCGAAAGCTACATCCGCCCGTGCTTCCATTCGCACATAATATTTCGAGGACTTTAAAAGCTACGTGCTATCACAACAGTGATGCTATCGTAATCTTGGCATGCTGGTTTGGTGCCTTCTCAGGACCCATAGCTACACTCAACCAAAAAAGAAAGCCCCCCTTCCAATACTTTTTTGTCTAACTCAAAAACTACTGAGCACCTCGCGCTCGAATAACGACAAATCTGTACAGAAATTCCTTAGCAATCCAGCCATACTCTTTATTTGGCCCAGAACGATAATTATGTGTACGAATTTATACAATTTATGACAAATGATACCGAAAACAGTTGCAATTTTGTATACGTGCAAGTTGCGGTTCACACTCACCTTGCACGTATACAAAAGTGCAAAAATCATTTTGTACACATTATCACTGTTTTCGGCCATACAAAGAGTATGTCTAGATTGCTAAGGAATTTCTGTATTGATCAGTCGTAAAATGAGCAAGATGTGCCCAGTAGTTTTTGAGTTAGACAAAAAAGAATTAAGGGGGGACTTTCTTTTTTGGTTGAGTGTATTAAAAACGCCCGCAAACGGGGCCGTATCGTAAGTCCGACGCCTCATAACTTGAGTCCGACATTTCCGGAATTATGAGGCGTCCGATTTATGAGACATCAAACTAAGGGATTCGGCCAAATTGCTCTGACGCCTCATAAGTCCGACACGTCATAATTGGGACAACGAACAAACGATGTTTCGGACATGAGGCGCCGGACTTACGAGGCGTCGGACCTATGGGCGTCGGACCTATGAGGCGTCGGACTTATAGGCCTTTATTTGGATGGGAGATGAGATTTTGTCAGACCTATGAAAGCGGAAAAGCATTGTTTTAGTTCTAATTTTTGGCTTTTTCGCAAGTTTGCGAAAAAGCCTTTCTTTGTGTTCTGATTTTTTTTTGGCTTTTTCGCAAAATTTGTGAAAAGCCTTTCTTTTTTTTCTGATTTTTGGCTTTTCTGCATAGTGCGGAAAAGCCTTTCTTTTTGTTCTCTCTTTTTTATTTCTTCTTTTTGTCGCCTAAATCCCATAGACTTTATACACGTTTGGCATTAATCTTTGTCATACATCATTCAAAGTTACCACAGGCATAGCCCCTATAGTCAAGTTGTGTCCCGAAGAGTGACGTCATGGTGACGTCATCATTGGTCACGTGACGTCACTTTACAGATTTATAGATTTAATCTTTGAAAATTAATATAAAATAAACCGTGAGAGACCTGAACTTGATTTTTGCGGGAATTGATATAATAATCCAGGGTCTTTATTTTATCTCGTGTGCGTAAAGTCACGTGACCCTTCCTTCCGGTCCAAACCGGAAGTAGCTTATAATTTAAAACTGGAAAAAAATGTGAACTTGCTTTCAACGCTGTTAGTCTGTGGTTGTAGTTGTAGTTCACAACAAATTACGGGTGAAGTCATACATTTAAGAGCGCCCTCTAGCGGCAGGTTGAAAAATGTTTAAAATGAATTTTGAGTTGATGTCTGTGGCGAAGTTTGCGGTAATCGCTTCAAAATGAGGGTATATAATGACCTTAATGCAAACAACACCTGTGTGCGAAAAAAAAATGATGACGTCATCAGACCGCGGGTTTTCTCCTAAACGGTATAATGACTTTCAACATATATCGGAACTCATCCCTAGTAGTGCATGTTACTCTGTGTGATTTTATGTCAAATTGTGGAATTTTTGACCTTTAAGCCATATCTCACGAATGCAACATGCAAAATTCAAAATTCTTTTCGTATTATGTTTGTGAGGTATCAGGTATATGCACAAAATTTTGAAAAATGTGTGACATCATCATAACGTCATCAAAAATGCGATTTTTGAATACACATATAAGGGAAGGTCCGATTGTCATGAAACTTGGAGGATAGCTAAGTAATGGTACCAATATGCAAATTCCGAAAAGACGTCACTATGACGTTTACGGTTGATTTTTTTATGAATTTTTTTTCATATTTACAATTTCATTGCGCTTCTAAAATTTAACACATCCTTTCATTGGATTGACTTTAAGCTTAGTGCAAACCAAGACCACAATGCAAAAATGTGCATTGGAAAGTGTAATCAAGATGATGTCACAGTAGGGCATGTGACGTCATCAAATGCCAAATCCAAAGTGGTGTCAACATGACGCCATCAACTAATTACATTTTATATCTGTTGGCTATTCTAGCTCAATATAACTTTTTATGAACTTTGAACCAAAAATATAAACTACATGACTCCACATTGGCAAAAAAGCAGAAAGTCATACAAAATAAAATAAGCGGAAAAGCCCTATGTTCTGTTTTCAAACAGACATAGATCTCTCGATCCATTTATACTGGTTCAATACATGTAGTCTACCTCATTGGTTAAATGGAACATTATTAAAACTGAAGACACTTTATGGCTTGATTGGTACAGCTCAGATACATTGTGAGCAGATATGAATGAAAAACGTGACTTATTTTATGTGTACATGGTATGTACGCAAAACGAGTACAGTTATCCATGGGAATGTTTATTTCATAAAAATTTCAAAATGACAGCACTGATCCTTGTGAACTTATAGTTATTATAATGTGGATGTATATTGTGAACGTATAGTTTTTAAATAATTATTAATATCATTATTATTCTGGTTTATTAAAAATCCAATGTCTTGCAGCATTGCGGCTGAATTGCACATGGTTACAAAGATAAAATATCAAAATATATTGTTTGATGATGGTCCTTCATACGAGGTGGAAAACAGAAATCAGGCCTTGCACCTCTAAAAGGCATTACATTTATCCCAATCTACATTTTTTTTATGGAGAAACAGGAATAAGACTATCAATTGGGACTTTAATACACTTTTAGATGGTTCAGGTAAGCCTACACCAGCACAGCTGATTCACAATATTACTAAACAGATCAATGAATGGTTAAAGCAAAAGTGAGTGTGCTGTCATTGAAATTCAAATTCAAAGAAAAGCTTTTAAACTCAGATCTTGACTTTAATCAATGATTCAGGTAATTATGCAAAACCTACATGTAAGTTGATTCGATGCTGATGAAGTCCACGTAGGGGTGTTTGAAAGTGTAAAGAACATCTTACACTTTGTAATTAGGTGGAATCAGTTGATTTAAATGATTAAAATCACCCTCAATCAATATATTTCGCCAAAAATAAGATTTCTACAAAGAAGTGTTTCAAATCATTGATATTAAAAAGATCATTTGATTTATATCGCAATTTATATCAGTGATTAAAATCAACGTGATTTAAATCAACCAACCCTGTTAGAACGCATTCCTGGTCAGTTTATTCCCATGAGTAGCCTTGGTCAATGCTCTCGTCGTTATTCGTCCCGTACGCGGTCAATCGTCGGCATATATCCTTACGCGCTATGCACATGTAAAAATACAGCGCGAACAGCGACCTCACGCGGCCACTATTTTTATGCAAATCAGTTGGAGACGATGTCGAGCCTTGGTTCAATCGTCGGCCAAAGCTTATGTTTTTCTTTACTTTGCGCTAGATTTCCAGCGCACCACCTCGTATGCGAATACAGATAATGTAGGCGGGGCTAATATGTGGAGTGTCCAATCACACCTTGGTAAATCCGGACGTCATCAAATTATTTGCAGCTATTCCGGCTTTTGCGGACGTGACAGGAACCACAGTTTTTGTGCATTGGTGCCGTGTGCAGAGACACACAATGTGTACGTGTATGGATTATGTACGGTGCCACGTTTCACTATGCAAGTTTCCACGCAACGATCGACCAATAAGAAAACGACATTTAAGGTCAGCTACGGCTATTAACATAATGAGCACCACCCCCAAAACCTCACATGGACGATTGAACCAAGGCTCGACATCGTCTCCAACTGATTTGCATAAAAATAGTGGCCGCGTGAGGTCGCTGTTCGCGCTGTATTTTTACATGCATGTGCATAGCGCGTGAGGATATATGCCGACGATTGACCGCGTACGGGACGAATAACGACGAGAGCATTGACCAAGGCTATCCCATGAGCTGCAGTCAAGTTTAAGATGCCTGTGACTTATTTTAATGATACACTTGGCGTAATGATCTGACTTCCATTCGATTAATAATTGTTGTGTCAAGTTTGTACTGCCCTTTCACTAATGTCAGGATTATTTATGTTGTGATGGTTAGATCTTTGTGTATTTCATTCTCTCTGAAAAAAAAATTGAAAAGTTTACCTGATGTGTTTTTATCCAAACGTTAAAAGGAATTAAAATGTGTAAACGCTTTTGTATTTATTAGACGTTTTATGGTTGTACGATAAATACTATTAAACCTTCGGGCTGCAAGCAAGTATAAATAAACCAATAATAATAATACCAGAATATTCTCATTTGCATATATACGTATCCAAACAAAATTGGATATGCAAATGATCTTATACCAGGGTGAGTGAGAAGGTATATAGTGGTGGGAGCATACTGCTCGACACCCTGGGAACCAGGTTGGTTAATGGCGTATCTGTGGTAAGATGTTATTGAAACCTTCAACGCCATCTTGATTTTTACATTTTTTTGCAACGATTACAGCTTGGGCATGTGGCATGATGCTTCAGGTCCATCGGGTGGTCCTAGAAACGGCTGCTCGTCAAGCGGTTACTTGATGGCTCAATACAAAGAGAATCCTCGCTTAGATCTCGGCTGGTCGTCATGTAGCCGGAGCTACTACGACACCCGTATCACGTGAGTTGCCCCCCCCCCCAAAAAAAGGGTACAAAACTAGACTTTAAATCAAACATATCAAGCTTGCTACCAAAATTGGACGGAGCACTCTGATTTGCTAAGAATCAAGAATCAGGAGGATATGAATATTTATATGATTTACCCATCTCGCTCGATGCAGGCGCCGGTCCCGGCCCACGGGTGTTATTACACTGACGCGCGTGGTGAATGCTTCCAGTGAGTGCTTCTAGTTCACCGTGCAACATAGCCTGGATCGCATCGATCAAAGAAACAAACAGCCCAACACCCCCACAAACAAACAAACAAACACCCCAACAAACAAACAAACAAACAAACAAACAAACAAACAAACAAACAAACAAACAAACACCAACAAACAAACAAATAAACAAACAAACAAACAAACAAACAAACACCCCAACACCCCAACAAACAAACACCCCAACAACCCCCCCAACAAACAAACAAACAAACAAACACCTCAGCAAACAAATAAACAAACAAACAAAAACAACTATAAAATTATAATACCCGGATTGAGATCTATTAACAGATGTGATAATTTTCCACTATAATACCTGATTTTTGAAGGGCTAGAACTATTTTCCTTAAATACCATATTGATCTTGATTCTTCATTAACAGTCAGACGACATGCTACAACGATGCTTGAATTTTTACCAGGATGTGATTCAAATCGTAAGTACATATAATTTGCGTCACGTTCAATTATTAGCAGTAATTTCCCTTTTTTTATTGTTTGCCTCTCTGGACCATCATAGACTGGGTTCAATTTTATCACTTTGATTTTATGGTCCTTAATCAATAAACTGAGGGTCCTTTAAGTGATTTTTGTTGGGGGGGTTGAATTTGAGGGAGTAGATCGACTAAGTTTAGTATATGCAATGCTGTGTTCAAAATGAAACAAAATAAGAAAGACGTCTTGATAGGAACAATATCAGACAAGCAGAGTCTTTGCTTTCAAAAGCCACCTACTTTCTAAACCATGGGATCTTTACCGAAAGATATTTATTTGTATTTTGTTTGTTTGTATTTTCAGGACAAAGCGGGAAAATGATCGACATTGGTTTTTTTCTTTCGATTTAAAGTTTTTAAAATGCATTAAAAATAGGTCACTTGAAAGTATTGTTTTCATTCGTGAAGGACTGTTTCCACTGTTCAGCTCTTATACCAATACCGATAACACTCTACACGTGTAGAACCCTGTATGTATAATTATATTGGTACAGGAGGACACAATAGTGTGACAATCATGTAAAATGTGTAATTGAAAGTTTTCGAGTTTAACTGTTTTCTGTTCACAAAATGTGCTCAGTATTCACTTTAATCTATACCCCAGGATTACAATAAAGTGTACTACGAAATTAGTGACTGAAGTTTCAAAATTAACTATACGCTTAGCTGCAGACCTCTATTGAAAACTACAGTCTGGCAACAATTTTGGTTTGAAACTTTTAATTTTAAGGGACCACATTTCTGGCGGTTTTTAACATTAAAGGGAATATACAACATTTGCAAACATCGAAAAATAAAACTATCAAGTTTTTACAAAATACCTTACTAGGATGATGGTAAATGACAGTCTAAAGCATCCTGTAAAATTATGGCACACGGTGTGAAGTCATTTTCAAGAAAATGGTATTTTTGTATACATTTCCTACGGTGGTTGGCCGACCACCGTTGGAAAAACTTAACTATTTTTCAACTTCTGCTTCAAATTTTCCATTTTTTACAGTCCAAATGTTGTTTGCTATTTGTTACATGGTCATGAACGGGTGCAGGCCAGCTGCACTGGTTCCCTTACCTTACAATTTTCCGGCATCTACAAATTGATCCATTTTATCCTTAGTGGAGTCAGGGGAATAGACTACTTGAACATTTTTGTTTTTCTTGGTTTTTCAAACATTTTTGAACACAAAACTTCGGACATGTCAGGGCAACAATATTTGATCTATTATACTAACCCCTCAAATAGTTCATTTCTGAAAATTACAGTAAAAAAGCCAACCATGTACATTCCCTTCAAAAAGGACTCGATGAAAATATCCTTTTGAAATTTCCAAAACAGTCTCCAAAATTGAGCCTCCTCACCTGTATTGTTCACCCAGATCATGTTTACACATGTCAATGAACAGTCATTAATTGCAATTCTTGTACTTCCCCCCCCCCAAAAAAAAAATAAAAATAAATAAATATATAAATGAAATATGTAAATATTTGCTGCGGTTGTATAAACTTGATACAATTTTTGTTTTCATTTTGAGGTGAAGGGAATAAATTTGAATTGTTGAACATTGAAACATCAAAATTGTTCTGTTTCTATTATGAAAGTGTCTAGAGGATTTTGAAATCGATTTTCAGGGTGGTAATTATATTTATTGGACAGTGTCAAAAAATCTTTTGGTGCCCTCCATCGTTAGATGTATCTTCAGCCGAATTTCCTGAATTTTGAGAGAAATCTTATTAGGCTAGTGGTTGGTGCTCTACAATATTATGACATCATTTAGTTGCGCTGTGGTTTAAATACCACATGTGGGCGCTTTACCATTTTTGCGGGCCTCTTATTTTTGGAAAACATATATTTTTGTTTTACAAATCAATATCTTCATTCAAACGCCGTCGTATTTGGCGAAGATAGTCGTTGAATCGTATAATAGTTTCAGCACAAAAGGTCAGCGTTAGGAGCGCTTAGACATTCTGGTTATTTCATAGGGGTGTTGCCCACGTTGCTGACATGTATTGTTCTTCATAAGTCGTTCAAGCTTGTTCACTTTCTTTTACCACCGTGTACTATTAGTGGGAGGGTTGTTCTTCCGTGGTATAACTTGCTTGAAATATATGTTCCTGAGGTTGGCAGAAATCTGGTCAGGCTATAGGAAAAAAAAGGAAAACTAAATGCGAAGCCATATTGCCGTGAATTTTGATTGGGGGAGGGAGGGTTAGGGCAATATTGGAAAATGATCAATTGAGAATATGTTGAAAAAAGTTAGGAAATCTTGGGGGAAAATGTGCTTTGCCCCCTCCTCCCCTGGAAAATATCCTGGCGACGCCCATGCCTGTGTAGTGTACCGGGGTGGAGGGAGTGGATAAACTACGTGGATTAGGGATTGGAGTGGAACACACCCCTGAAAGAACAAATGATTGGAAACGTGAAACTACTTTGACTTCTAAACTGGTCCCACCTCCGATAAAGCCAGGTGAACAGACATTTTAGAAGCGGGGTTTATTCTATCCTGCTCTGCCTTTTCATAAGTCTTGAGTTATCCACGGAGCCCAGTCTTCTGTATAAAGGGCCTGTCACATTATATGCGATCTCATAGGAGACCTTACGGCGACCAAAAATATTTCATAAATTTAACAATCGCAGCGAGGACGCAAGAAAATGACAACTTTCTGTCTCAAAGAAGCTCAAGCTATGCTCATACTGTGCTCTTCCCGCGCTTACGATGCACTCAACTCGCTCTCTATGCGCCCCGAGGCTGTCAAGCTCAATTACTCGATCTAGTTGCTGCCGCTGCGCTGTCACTGCGTTCACACTACGCTCTGCTCGCTGTTGATACGTCCTAGTAGCTCGCGTCGCGCTCTCTATTCGACCAAAATACGACTCAAAATACGTCACTTGCGCTGTATAAATACCACGACAAAACGGTCAATACACAGACCCGATATAGAAAGTGCCCGCTGATTGGTAAAAATCTAGAGGTCAAGAGGGGGTTGTCTTGCATAATTAATCAGCGAATCTGCTCACATATAATAGACCACATGGCTACATACATGCAGAGACTACCTTTTTTATAGGCTTCATACCCAACTAACTGGCTGTACAATACTTATTTTACTAGTGAAAACACGCAAAACGTTAACAGCCCTATCATAATTTTAAAAAATGTCGTGCGGTGACTTGGGTGTACGCCCACTCAAATAATGTAAGCAATCAGGTTTTACTAATAGTTATCCTGCAACTTAGCAAGGGTTATTTTACCATATAGTTTTAGTGTAAAATACAGATGGTGACTTCTCGTATCACAATACACGAAGCCATGCATTGCATGCATGCATGCGCGGATATGTACACACAGTACACGGCGCATAATGCATGGGCTGTACGTTGCTTCCTTTTCCCTGTGGACATCGGTATTCGTCTCTTCATACTTCTTATCTTCTTCCTCTGGCTATACTTCTTCAATTCATGTTGTTTCTTCATCTTCTTGCTTGTTCCTTCTTGCTTGTTCCTTCTTGAATTCTTATTCCTCTTCTTCTTCCGGTCACTGGCATCCGCTTGGTTCTTCCCACAGGGTTTGTTCTGGAGAGGCGAACAGAGCATGCACTCGATCGCTGTTCCAGCTCGCCTATGCACTTTTGGCAAAGCTGAATCTGGGTCGCGGTACGCGCGCGCCCTCTAATAGGCTTACTTGCGCGTAGCGCGTATCGCGTATGCAAAACGAGTCACCAACCCTGATGATGAAATCTCAGCTGCATTAAAGTACATAACACACAAACAATGGGTGCATTCAACATTAGAATCACACTCTCGGAACAAAATGGTCAGGTTAACTTATTCTTTATGATGGGTTTTGCCGAAGTCAATTGAGTGTGATCGTCCGACTGATAAGGTTTACGCACAAAGTAAAAGTCTGTCCCGAGCCAATGTGCTCATGAGGCCGGCGTTTACCTCCGGTTTCAGTAGCATGAAACGACTGAGAATATTTCTACTCCCCCTGGATGGGATGCTAGTCCATCGCAGGTTACTCCCCAGCTAATGCCGGTACCCATTCATACTATCCTGGGTGGAGATGGGCAAGTGGGGGTGAAGTGCCTTGCCCAAGGACACAATATATGACCAGCGGCTGGATTCGAACCCCGGACCCTCTGATCATGAGTCACGAACCCTAACCACTAGGCCACACACTCCCGCACAAAACCCCAGGCAAATGTGGTTTTGTATAGAAAGGTGGCCGAACCACATTTTGCGAAAGTGTGCTGGTAATGAACACTGTGCGCATACGTCAAATGCCTTGAATCGTTATGAAACTTGCATAAGTACCTGAGAGAAACAACAGTGTAAAGCATAGTTAATGGCTTCTTCACAACATTATGGAATTATTCTACAAATACTACGAATATTTGGTAAGTCTAGACAGTGAATAAATACTGGATTTGAGAAGTGAAAATGGCCCTGTCGTACGAGATTCATGATCAGGAAACCAGACTACCCGCAAGTACGGAAAGATTACTCAAAAGGAAAAGGTGATTTTTGTCACAATATTTTGTATGTGTGTCCAGTCCATTTCGTATTATGCCTAGGCTTACATGTACATAATAGTACGTGGTCATCATTGCAAGTGTTTCCTCACGCGGATTTTCGAAGAAGGCTGGACTCGGACTAGGACTCGGACTTGAATCAGTGATTCAACACTCGGACTCGTTTTCGACCGAACTTGAAGTGACTCGAGACTCAAGTGACTCAACTACAAGACTGAGTATAGGTATCGTTTTTACAAGTACAGTCGTTAGAGCGCCTGTTTGGTTTTGCTGCAAAAGTATTACTGTGCGGCGCTATCTAGATACTGTGACGTCGGTGCCGGGCCGCCGGCAGAGGGCGCCAGCGCGGACCCACGGTGCAACCTTAGCGTTGGGACCCCTGCTGCTCGGCCAGGGAGACCCGTTGTCGGACTTGTATAACGCTCTTTTCTTATTTGTATGTAAGCATTGTCTTTTAAAAATATTTGTAAATCATGTAAAACATTGTGCAATTCGGCCGCGAGGCTGCGATATGATGTTTTTAAAATAAACCATTTAATAATAATAATAATAATAAAGTAGCACACACATTCATACACCGGATGCATGCTTCCCTCCGGAGCAGCCCCGTGGCACACGCATTCATACGACAGACGCACGTTTCCCTTCGGAAACGGCTCCGTCCCGTGCATATACATGCGCCGGATGCGTGTTCCCCGGTAGAGTTGCTCCGCACGGGAGTCTATGGAGCGGAGCCGGCGAAGTTGCTCCGCACGGGATTCAATGGAGCGGAGCCGGTAGAGTTGCTCCGCACGGGAGTCTATGGAGAGAAGACCCCGGGGATGGCCCCAGAGGAGAACTCAGGCGCGGATCCAGAGGGGGGGGGGGGGGGGGGGGGGGGGGGGGGGGGGTCAACCCCCCCAGCTCTGTCAACCAAAAAATTCCATACAAATTCCTAAAAAATAAGTCGAACCCCCCCCCCCCCCCCCCGTTGTGACACCACAAACAAATTATACTGGTATAATGTCTGCCTGTTCAAAATACGGTTCACCATTTTGGAATATAGTGTTAATAATCGTCGAATTTGAACAGCGCCCCCTATTGAAACATGGTCCCCCCCCCCCCCCAGTTTTTCATTTTACGGAGGCCAAGTGTCCGGAGAAAAAAACCTCTGTACATTTTCAGATTTTTTTGCTGATGAAACCCCCCCCTCCGAAAATTCCTCGATCCGCCCCTGAGAACCCAGAGGTGATCCCAGCGGAGAACCCAGAGGAGAACCCAGAGGAGACCCAAGAGGTGGCCCCGGAGGAGACCATGGAGGAGACCAGGAGACCCAAGCGGATATCCCAGCGAAGGCGCCGCCTTGTTCGGGGACGAACAAGGGTCTTCGGAGGGGGCTGTGTGACGTACGTCGGTGCCGGGCCGCCGGCAGAGTGCGCCAGCACGGACCCACGGTGCAACCTTAGCGTTGGGACCCCTGCCGTGCTGGGCCAGGGAGACCCGTTGCCGTACTGCGCCGACTCAGTAGTGTGACATTTTTGTATAACGTTCTTTTCGTTGTGAGTTGTAAAGAGAGCCTCGTGTAAAGAAAGTGGTAAGAATAAATGGCCTAGAGCCCCGAAACCCTGAAGAATAGTGTCTGTGGTTTCCTTCGTCTGGCGTGTCCCAGGATTCGGTAGACGTTGCACTACTTTTAGCAAGAGGTTTAGGAGTAAATCTAAAAAATCATGACGAGATAAGACTTTAGGCGAAATCCAAAATACATAAGATCTTATTTCTTAAGGTAAACACGATGGCGATCGGCTTTTTTGCGAAATATAAAACAATTATTTTTTATTTCAATTTTTAAAACTATTATACGGAAGCCCGTTCGTGCAAGGTTTTAAAAGTTAAAGAAAAATATTTGTAATGAGAAATAACGCGATACTATGGAGGCCCACTCGTGCCAAGTTTAAAAAGTAAAAACAAATATTGTTATTGCGATTTAATAAATACCTTGGAGAGTTGATGGTTTCTGATTGGTTGAGACTCGATCACGTGGCCGGGCATTAACGGTGATATAAAGACCGGCTTCAAAAAACAAGCGAATAAATGGCCCCTGAACCAGCATTGATCCAGCCCCATGGAAGGCAATGATTGGCCAAATTTACAACAGTCATACGGCAGCTTGTAACAATACAGCACTGCACATGCGCTCAACCACCTTCGCGTGAGACTGACGCGCGTTGCTATGGGTGCGCGCGCGTAAGGAAGTAAGGAAGTTTTGAAACGACATCGTACAGCGGCAGTGCACTTTACTGAGGATGTTCCGACGAAAGTGTAGATCTACGATTTATTTTCTGTAAATACTTCGCCCATCGACATATTTACCTTTCCTAAACCAAGCATCTTTGTTATTCTGGACACAAGGAATGTGTAAACGAAATGTCAGCTTCCTCCATAAGGTAAAAATATGAAAACATTGTTGTAATTTGTATGGCTACGGCAGCAGAAGTCGTACGCGTACGCAATGAAGACGTTGCAATTGTCCAGCGCAGCCTGGGCCCGGCTGTGGTGTATATAACAACGCTTATTGAAGAGACAGGGTACCATGCATAAGCTGAAATATGGCCCATGAACATGAACACAAAAAAGTCTGGAAATATCGTCGGAAAAAGTCACAAAATTGGAGCATTTTAACTGTTTATTTCGTTAAAAAGGTATTTTTAACTTCGTCTCGGTCCATTAACAGCGGTCACCCCCAAACCCGGTCATTATCACGCAGTGAAGACCGGCTCCTCACACTGTTATTCCCTTTAATAACGCAATAGTTGTGCGAAATAATGCAATACTTTTGCGAAATCACGCAATACTTTTGCGAAATAAGGCAATACTCTTGCGAAATAACGCAACGGTGTTGCGAAATAACGCAGTAGTATTAGGGGAGTATGTAAGGGGGACCCCCGTGCACCCCCCCCCCCCCCCATATTGGAACATAGCACATAAAATGCTACACACACTGCACACGCGCGCACTGTACATATGCCTATACATTGGGTGTGTGTCTGGGGACGAGCAAGCGCGTACGTACATGCACACATCACGCAACGGGATTTAGCGTTATAAAACCGTGGTGTCTATTGCTGGAAATACACTACTATTGACTAGGGCAATGGGTTACATTTGACCAATCACTATAAGTTTTACATGAATGTAATGAGAAAGTATTAGACTCCAACATGCCGCTTGATCCAAATGACAACAACAAACGCTTTGGAAGTTATAGCAGGTTTTCTTGCGCAAAATAGCGCAAAACGTGCGTTTTTCACACCTTACCGAAAACGTGTTGACTTTAACAGGAAAGGGCAATTTATTGTCAGATGGCAAACAAAATAAGTCTGTTACTAATTGAAAGAATGTGAGTTCCTCTGTCAAATAACGCGTGATCCAGGAATATTCGTCATTGTGATCTCGATATACTTTCAATTTAACGTTTGAAAACGGTCCTGTTGCTGCGTATTTACTCTAATTGTAACAACACAAATGAGCGCTATGTTCCGTTATCCCCCGAACTAACTTTCACCAATTTTTTGGGGTGTCTTTTAGGGTCCTAAGGCACATTTTGGATGTTAACAGTAAAAATAATAAAATCCGATGCGAAGGAGATATTTAAGATGGCGGCCAATATGGCCGCTGTAAATGGTAAAAACTGGGGCAAAAATATATATTTGCCAAATTTTGTGATAAAAGCAGAAATAAAATGGTTAGTTAATTGTTTTAGACCCTCAAAAACTATTACTGATATCCTTGTTTTACTATCATGCTTCAAATTAAAGATTGCGGCCAATTTGGTGGCAAATATGGCCGCCATATTGGAAAAAAATTGCAAAAGTCATATATCAGCCTGATAATATGATAAAATCATAAGTGATATTGTTAGTTATATGTTTTTGACCCTCAACAATTCATTTCTGGTATTGCTTTTTTGCTATCATGCTTCAAATGCATGATGGCGTCTAAGATGGCGGCCAATATGTCGGCCAAAATTGTGTATAAAAATGAAAAAAATCATATATCAGCCAAATAGTGTGATCAAAGCATCAATAAAATTGTAAGTTGTGTTTTTTACCCTCGCAAATTCATTTCTGGTATCCCATTTTTTGTTATTATGCTTCAAATTCAAGATCACGGCCAGGATGGCCGCAAATATGGCCTCCAAAAGCTGTCAAATGTGAGACAAATTATATATATTAGCCACAGAATATGAAAAATGCATACATTTAATTGTTATATACATGCTCTTAACCCTTACAAATTCATTTCAAGCATTCTTTCGTTTTGCTACCATGAACCAAATTCAAGACGGCTGCCAATATGGCTGCCAAAAATGGTCAAATTTGAGAATAGCTATGTTGTAACGTAGAACGAATCTGGGGTTCTCACACGCCAGACGAAGGAAACCACAGACACTATTCTTCAGGGTTTCGGGGCTCTCCGGCCATTTATTCTGGCCACTTTCTTTACACGAGGCTCTCTCTTTATACAACTCACAACAAAAAGGGACGCTATACAAAAGTCACACTACTGAGTCGGCGCAGTCTGGCAACGGGTCTCCCTGGCCCAGCAGCAGGGGTCCCAACGCTACGGTTGCACCGTGGGTCCGTGCTGGCGCCCTCTGCCGGCGGCCCGGCACCGCCGTTACACAGCCCCCTCCGAGGACCCTTGTTCGTCCCCGAACAAGGCGGCGCCTCCGCTGGGGTATCCGCTTGGGTCTCCTGGTCTCCTCTGTGGTCTCCTCCGGGGTCACCTCTGGGGTCTCCTCTGGGTTCTCCGTTGGGATCACCTCTGGGATCACCTCTGGGTTCTCCTCTGGGCCCTCCCCGGGGTCTCCTCTCCGTTGACTCCTGTGCGGAGCAACTCCATCGGCTCCGCTCCATTGAGTCCCGTGCCGAGCAACTGCGCCGGCTCCTCTCCATTGACTCCCTTGCGGAGCAACTCCACGGTTCCGCTCGATTAACTCCCGTGCGGAGCCACTCTGTCGGCTCCACTCCATTGACTCCCGTGCGGAGCAACTCCATCGGCTCCGCCCCAAAGACTCCCGTGCGGAGCAACTCCATCGGCTCCGCTCCATAGACTCCCGTGCGGAGCAACCTCGCCGGCTCCGCTCCATTGAATCCCGTGCGGAGCAACTCTACCGGCTCCGCCCCATAGATTCCCGTGCGGAGCAACTCTGTCAGCTCCGCCTCATTGAATCGTGTGCGGAGCAACTCTACGGGCTCCACCCCATTGACTCGTGCGCGGAGCAAGTCCACTGGTCCCGTCCCATAGAGTCGTGCAGTGCGAGCCTGCTCCGAGTGGAGGTCAGGACTCGCCATACTGCGATAGTGGGGACGAACGTACTGCTGGGGGAGATCCACTCCCGGTCGTGCCGCCTGAGGCGCGCTCGGACGGTTTCCCGCCCCCGGTATGTGGGCAAATCCAGCCTGGGGGCGCCCCGAATGGGAGGCCGCACCAGTCGTATCCATGTAAGCACCGAGTGGTGCTTCCATGTGGGGCCTAGCACTGTTTTTATGAGCGTAGGGGTTGTGGGTTGCCCCAGGACGAAAACCCGCCCCCGCTGCATCAACCAGCACAGCTCGGAATCGCTCCGAATGGAACGAGACGTCTGCTGCGCCAGCGTCTACAGCACGGGGCGGCCCCTCGTGGGACCTGGCATGTACTGTGTTATTACCAGCAAACTGGGGTATGTCCCGACGAAGCCCCGCCCCCGCTGCATCGGACAGCACAAATCGGGATCGCTCCGAGTGGAACGAACCGTCTGTTGCGCCATCGTCTTGCAGCACGGGGCGACCCCTCGTGGGACCTGGCACGTGTGTTGATGCGGGGTGTCTCCGGACGATCAAGCCCGGCCAGCCCTGCTTTATTATCAACAGGCACAACTCGGCAGTGTTCCGAGTGGAACAGAGCGTCTGTTGCGCCGTGGTGCACAGTGCGGCGCGATTCCCCATGGGTTTTAGCATGTGGGCCTAGCTGGCTCCCCGAAACCCTGAAAAAGTCCAACTCCGAGTCATCCAACGTGACGAACGCTTTGCTGGCCATCTCACCAGGTTGGTTTACGCTCTGCGAGGCCCTGATCCAGCGTGCGTACCCGCCGCGTGGCGAGTCGGACGCCAGACTAACTCGACCCGGTGTATTCCTGGCGAAAAACACTCCAAATTCTACCTGTTTTTCCTCCGTCAGACATGCCACCGCTGCCACCAATGTAACGTAGAACGAATCTGGGGTTCTCACACGCCAGACGAAGGAAACCACAGACACTATTCTTCAGGGTTTCGGGGCTCTCCGGCCGCTTTATTCTTGCCACTTTCTTTACACGAGGCTCTCTCTTTATACAACTCACAACAAAAAGGGACGCTATACAAAAGTCACACTACTGAGTCGGCGCAGTCTGGCAACGGGTCTCCCTGGCCCAGCAGCAGGGGTCCCAACGCTACGGTTGCACCGTGGGTCCGTGCTGGCGCCCTCTGCCGGCGGCCCGGCACCGCCGTTACAATATATTTGCCATAGATGTAAATGACATATATCAGTGAAAGTTGAGATTATTCTTAAAAAGACTTCATAGAATATCTCGATTTGTCTTACTTGCTAACATGTTCCAAATTCAAGATCATTCGGTAGTAAGGCCGAGCTTCCATCACCGGCCGGTTTAAGTACAGGCCAGCCGGTAGCTTGGCCGGTGAGTTTAATCCTCTTCAAAATGGCCGCGCAATCGGCCAGTGTCCGGCTAAGGCACCCACTCAATACATGTATAGGTAATCTATTGTGTTCATACCTGATAATTGCAGGTCCATCATCTGGGACCCAACAATGAGGAGTATTTAATCAACTTAATCCTCCACGGTCAGCAAAAGGCCTTAGGTACGTTACTGCTATAGAAATTAACTGGCCACTTTCCTCGGGAGTCAGTTACAGGCGAATGGTTGTGATAAATAATTAGGGATTAATTTCTGCTTCTTCTTTTGCTAAATTTCACTTTCATAGAAACCAAACTGCTAGGTAATACGCTCAAATGAAATGTAATGAATAAATATGTGCCAGCCATCCATCTATGGAAAGATAGAGTCTGGAAAGTTGTTTACGCCATGTTTAAACAATAGACACTAATCCGCTTAGAACTCTTTGTTTAACTTTGGAGGCAGACATCAGGCTGCATACCAGTAGGTTGTTTGTTGAGTGACTGAGGGGCAAAAATACCGGCTGAGGATCATACCGGCCTCAAAGGGCCGGTACAGGGCAGCGCAGTGGAAGAGGTCAGATCATAGAGGTAGAATTAGATGTACCCATCCAGGAAATGCTACCTCCTAGAGAGCACAATATTTGGCTAATATATGACGTTTTTCTATTTTTTTTTACCAATGAGGCGGCCGGCCATATGGGCCGCCATATTGGCACTTTTGACAAGGAGTACCTTGTGTGACAAAAGCAAAATAGCGCCCTCTTACATGTGTTGATGAAAGGATTTACTAATAATTGAAAAGCTACCACTCTCTTGTCACTTCCAATGAAAACAAGTATTTAGATCTTGAATGTATTGTTGCAGCACATAGTAATGAACATGAAAACAAGATGAGCTGAATTTCCACTGCACGTTTCCTTTAATGATGTAATTCAGTGGGTTGTGATGGCAATGTGTGGTGTGTATATCGACTTGAGTCCAACTGGAGTCAAGTCTAAGCTGAATTAGGAGCGTCCCGCAATGCTCAAAGTATGATGTGACCATTAAGCATTGCAAGATGTTGAAAGATGCCTTCGCGATGAGACTTTGTTCCAGCGGGTCTCTGCAGTTACTAACATTGCAAATTGTCAGTTCTAAAAATATTAAACATGCGCTGGGCATTTTGGCATGTTTGTATTTTGATCAAAAACCGGTTTGAGCCAATTATCCTGTGCACTTGTCTCAGGCATCAATGTCGCCAAAGCAAAGTCACGTGATTCTACTGTTCCTCTAGGACTACCAGCCTAAAGTTTTAACCAATAAACTAATGCGAATCGGGATATAACATGTTCGGGAAACCTTAAAATTCAATTTACTTTCTAATCCTTGAGTTTAATGAATTGATGAAAAAACAGCACTTCAAAATGCTGTTCAAAAATGAACTCATTCAGCAAATGAAACTTCACAATGCAAACGTTGGGGGGGGGGGGGGAGGTTGAAGGATGGTGTGTTTGGTTTTTGTCACTTCGTTGATCAGGAACTCTCTGAGAAGCACGCGTCTCATATAAATGTATAAAATGAATGATCCATTCCACACTCAGGTCGCAACGGGACACCGTTTCTTTTTAAACACCATGCTATGTTTGGGAATCTGGTTGCCTTACCGTTCAGGGTAACTCACAATGAAATAAAGAAATAAATAATAAAGTATTTATAAAGCGCTGTTACAAGATAGATCAAAGCGCTGTACAAGAGAGGACTATGATGTTATGAAAAAGAAACTTTTCAGACGTTTCTTGAAAATGGTGAGAGATAAGGCGTCCCTGATGTTGATGGGAATAGTGTTCCCGAGATAATTTGGGGCCTGCTATTGAAAAAGATTTGTCCCCCAATTTTGAACCTGTATGAATAGAGAGAAGTCTATCGTCGGAAGATCTTAATCCCGGTCTGCCTGGTTGATACAAAGTGAGTAAGTCACACAAGCAAGGAGGAGCAATACCATGTAGGCACTTGTAAACCATCAAAAGAACTTTGAATGATATACGCTGCTGGATGGGTAACCAATGAAGATTGGTGATAAGAGAAGTAGCCTGTACAGTGCATTTGACAGAGAAGATGAGCCGAGCAGCACGGTTTTGGATTTTTTGTAGTCTATGTTTTTCACCTTGAGTTATACCAAATAGGAGAGAATTGCAGTAATCAAGCCGGGATGTTATAAATGTACGAACATCATGGTGACATGGCGAATGCGCCAGGGGTTACGTAGTGAAAATTAACTGACCTACAGATGGAAGAGACATGGTTGGACACAGAAAATGGACAATAATACCGTGTCTATTTAAAGCTGAATGTACATTATCACTCTTGGATTTCAGCATTTGCCTACCTAAAGAAGATGTAATTAAGTGACATCCACAATTCAAGATCATTAACAGTTCAAGTGTCTTTTTTAAATAGTTGTAGGCCAGTTTCCTTATTTCAATTAAAATAGTTATTTGTTTTACGGTTAAGTTGCATCGAGGCGTTAAATTAACTCATAATGCTTAGGCACTCTCAAATAATTGGACTACCAGCCTAAAAGTTTCAACCAATTTACTAAAGCGGCTCGGGATATAACATGTTCGGGAAACCTTGAAATTCAATTTACTTTCTAACCCTCAAGTTTAATGAATTGATGAAAAAAAAAATCCTCAAAATGCTCTTCAAATAATGAACTCCTACAGCAAATGAAACTTCAAAATGCAAACTTTTATTATTATGTCAGGGCGGTGAAAATCAATATAAATTGCAATTCGCTGAGGATACTCCGACCGAGTAAAGTTTCCAACCAACCAACCAACAACCAACCAACCAACCAACCAACCAACCAACCAACCAACCAACCAACCAACCGACCAACCAACCAACCAACCAACCAACCAACCAACCAACCAACCTAATATCCCTTTTCTAAAACTCTTCCATTTGCGACAAATCAACCCACCTTGGAAATTCCTAGTTTTTGAGTAAAATCCATATATCTATTTCGTGAAAAAACTTGTGGGGTACCAAAACGGTACCCCGCAAGTCGGTTGGCATTCCTTGTGGAGTACCTCCCATTGTTCCGGTACCCCACAAGGCAGTGTTTGTACACGCACACACACACACACACACACATATATATATATATATATACTTGTTTCACATGACTAGTGTGGACTTTCCATTGCTTTCGTGTAGTTAAGAAAAACCAGTGAAAAAACTCATTTTTCTCAAACTGTGAAAACTCTTTCAACCCAATTTTTTTTCTATGATTCCCTTTAGTGTTTCTCTTCATTCTGCTACGGATAAACCTAACCCAAAAATGCCTCTAAACCTGTTTTCCAGAAATGGGGAAACACTGTGTGGACGTGGGGTAAGTCCACACAACGTCGGTGCTACCTACATTATGTGGACGTCTTTTGTTCGGAAGTCCACACTGCGTATGTAAGACAAACTCACCCCTACACAGGCATAGAAATGGGGTACTTCATTTTGTTCTCGTGTAATAACATTTTGCAACGTCGCATACTAACGTCAAAATGCTTTTATTTTAACCAGAATTAATTTTCTGGGCTGAAATTCGGACTAAATATCCCTGTTCTAAAACTCTTCCATTTGCGACGGATCAACCCACCTTGGAAATTCCTAGTTTTTGAGCAAAATCCAAAGTCGGTGGGCATTCCTTGTGGGGTACATCCCATTGTTCCGGTACCCCCATAAGGTAGTGGTTGTACAAACCCATGTTTGTTTTACATACCTAGTGTGGACATTCCTTTGTTTTCGTGTAGTTCAGAAAAACCAGTGAAAACAACTCATTTTACTCAAACCGGAAAACTCTTTCAACCCATTTTTTTTTGTCTATGATCCCCTTTAGTGTTTCTCTTTATTTTGCCACAGATAAAGCTAACCCCAATATGCCTCTAAACCTGTTTTCCAGAGGGGGAAACCTTGTGTGGACGTGGGCAAGTCCACAAAATGTCGTTGCTACCTGATTTATGTGGACATCTTTTGTTCGGAAGTCCACTCAAGTGAATGTATTGCTTGTACACCCACACACACACACATCCACCAGCCAACATAAGCGGCTCGAGCCCCGGCATGTTTCACACCGCCGTGGGAAAAAGGTGTAGCCCTATTCTTTTATCAAATGAATAGTAATCTATTGTACTTATTGTAGCTACCATGGTGTTCTAAAAGGGACATGCAAACGTCGAGTGCGTGAGTTTCACACGACGTTTGAAACTCAAGCTTACGACGTTTACCTGTCCCTTTTAGAACACCATAATAAAGTTGTACGGTCAAATTGCCCTCAGACTCAATTAACACAAGTATAGTTTAAAATATTTCAATTTATTGTGAAACACCAGCACGTTCTTAAGTGTTGATTGATGCTGGTGTGGAAACTATAGGACGTTTGAATTGGGCGCCAAGAAGCGCGTGCTGGGGCTACATGAGACGGTGAGAGGTCTTCTGTTTGTCTCCCTTTGTTAAAAAACGGGGGTTTGGGCGCGTGGACAAGCCCAAACGTAGCCTATAAAAAGTCCACAAAATGACTCAAATTCGTCATTCCGACAGACTCAACAGCTGCAGAATGATGCTGAAGATGGTCGTGCTTGCCGTGCTGGCCTACACGGCTTACTCCAAGCCAGGGGTACGTAGACTCTTCATTCAGTGCATCTTTGCAAGATAATGTTTCGAACATTGACGATTATTTTGTCGATATTGACGATTTTTTTTTATCCATGGTACTTTATAATCGTACCTCGTTTATTGTGTCTATTTTTTGTTTTGATGCATGCAGCGTTTTGAACATTTTTAATACAGATGAATAGTATCCTCATTGTCAGACAAATGGTTTTCAAAAACCTGTACCAACCTGAATAATGTTAAGACTGCTCTCCCTCACTCCCTGTACATCCAAATAGACCAATCAGCAGCTTAGTCCACATTTCTGATCGAAATAACGTCACGCAATTGGCTGGCGCGCGGGGTCGCACAAACGTTACATGATGGGATATATCAGGCGTTCGACCGTGGCTCTTGCACACGTGAATATCTGATCCTCAGACTACCCAAATACTAGTTTTCAAATTACGAATTGTTTGCGGCCCGGAAATACTCCAGTCGTTTTTTCTTTTGTGTGTGCTGTATTGGGCACGAAAAGAACCCAAAATAAAAGCGTCTTGAAGTTCTCGAAAGGGGTAACAACGTCAAAAGTAGAGAGAAAAAAGTAGTTTTTGTCCTTCATGATAAATCAGCATGAATATTGAACATTCGCCAGGGGAAATAGTCGACTACGCGGGTTAAGCAAGTTTAACTGCAATAGAAATTTTGTGGAAACTCATATCCATCCTCTATCTTATATAACATTTTACAAAAGGTGTAAAAGACACCACCCAATTATAAATGATTTATTTTCCAAGAAGTACAAAAGGGTGTGGTTTGGGTGTATTGAATACACCTGAAAACACTCGTATTCCTTATTTTTTTCCGCTGCGTAGGTTCGTACCAAAGATCTTGAATTTACAACACAGGAGCTCTCTCGCTACTTCGGTGTTAAAAGCCACGAAAAAGGTATTTGCAATTGATGTGGGCATCCGCGCTAAAACATCGTTTTATTTTAGTGACGTCTTTCCACACGGAATATGACAAAATTATGAACGTCTCTCGATTCATAAGAAATACGAACATTGCCGCATAAATATTTTGTTTATACGAAGTATAATTTATGTATCGGGTTTATTTGCAAACTACTGCGTTTATTCGCAAAGCTGATGCGTTTTATTTGCAAAACTATTTCGGTTCAGTATCACTTACAAAACCTGACACTATACTGCACATCAGTACGATGCTAGCTATTAAACTCAATATTCCAAAATGCATTGCCACAACGCATTCCTTTGTGCACGCTCATTACAAGGTGCAATAGTTTTTAAAAAAGTAGTGTTGAGAGAAGTCACCAAAAGTTCATTGCATTGAAGACCATAACATTTTTCTCTCTGTCCTGTGTAGCCCCGGAATATGAGATCGTGTACCCACTCGTAGTCGAAGCTGAAGGCAAGAGGAGTGTTGGCAAGGGAGCCACTGCCGCCTCATTCTTAGAACTGGAAGTCGAAGCCTTTGGAGAGACGCTTAACCTCATCGTAGACCACGACGACAGTAATTATGCCCCTGGACTCAAGGTTGAGATCTACACAGATGAAGGCATCCAGAAAGTGCCGCTTCGGACTGACTGCGTCTACACAGGGAAGGTAGCCGGTGAAAAGGACTCTCTTGCATCCGTAACCGTTTGTGACGGCTTGGTAAGTCATCGGCCTAGTGCTACGGTGAATCCCATAGCTGCCACCAAAATGTTTGATGAAGGGTTTATAGTATCATTGATTGGAATAAGTTTTGACATTTCCCAAGTAAATAATGAAAGGAATTATTTCAAAAGTAATCCTTGTCTGGAGCCGACACCAAAGGTCTGTTTGCATGCCTTTTATTCGGTTGTTTTATTTTCTGAATGGTGTCTTTTTTGCAAGATGGCGGTCATATTTCGCAACTATGGCCGTGGTGAGCTTTACATCGAGCCACTAGATGACGAACATGCCGTCAAGCGAGATGTTGGTCGGGGTCACCCGCACGTTGCCTATAGGAACAGACCAGTGGAAAGAGGGGCATTCTGCGAGACAGAACGTAATATAATGTATTTGCTTTTGTTTTTATTGATCACACTTTTAAAACAAATTCCGCAAGTAAGTCAAAACAATAAAGAACTCACATTTCTGACGCAGATCATTCATTCTGAAGCTGAAATCTGGAATGCTGAACTAAAGTTAAAAGGCTCAACTATTTCTTCGCCTTTATATAAACCTGCTCACAATAATTTCAACATTGATCTACCTTTTGTTGGTAATTTTTGACAATGAGTCGTCAGTTTCTTATGACAGCTTGTCAAACTCCAAGCTTGATGCCCGACTGGTTTGTTTTTTAATTGTTCTCCTAAGCGCCACCAACTTTGCCGTTAACATTTGCTGACGAGCCGCCAGAAACCTTGCTGATTGACACGAAGGCAACGAAATATCTGGAGCTGGCATTCATTTCCGATCCAATGTACACTATTATTAAAGGGGGCAGCACCAGCACAGCCACCACGTGCATTAACACCCTCTTCAACGCGGTGAGTTTTCGGATGAAATCCGATAATTTGCAATTATGCGATACCGGTTATATAATGACAGAAACCTTGCTCAAAGTGAAGGTTAGACTGTTTGTTACAACTGATAATATAGCAACCAACGGATAGCGTATCACCAACCTATAATTTCACACACAAATTGACCGGAGCTGTAGCACTATAACCGATCATTGACCAATAGTTGTAGTAAATGTTGCCACACCGTGGGTCAACTGTTGTTACATTATCGGTTAGGATCGAACAATCAGTCAAAAAGAAGAAGCTATTGCTTTAAACGAAAAAGCGAAAGCAGTTGACCTTATAAGTGCCTCTAATTTTCCATTTATCAATGTATACCTAGTGTGTCACTAAAGCATCAAATAATGTTGAAAAGCGGGAACTGTTGTAAAGAAAAAAGGTAAGCCTATAAAGTAAAAAAAAAAAAAAAAAAAAAAGAGTCCATTGGAAGAAAGGGAAAATTGGCCTACATGTGCTCGAGCTTATGCCAGTTTTTCATACCACGTTGCGATACAGATGCCTTTGTTGAGTTATTTTCCTGCGCCCATTGGCGGCGTTGGTGTCATTAGCAAATCCGAATGAATTTGAAGGCCAGATGCAGGCAGTTGACCAAATAGGTGTTGCTCGACCACGCCCCCATTATCATTTTGCCGGTATTATTTTGTCGTCACCATTGTTACCTTATTTTTGATACTTTTGAGAAGGCTTCTGCTTCTGCTCTTATACTGGCTGGACTCTATGACGAGTATAATAGCCAGGCTTGTGCGAGGGTGTGTGGGGATTTATTGGAGTTGCTGCTAAAAACTGATCAGTGACGTTGCATTGACTAATGAATCGTCCAGGGCATTCCACTCTACCACAGTTCGTGGGAAAAATTAGAACTTGTGGATGTCCAGGCGTGCACTTCGGGTGATGTAACCTTTGGTGTTGGTATAGCGGGAGCGGTTCTTCACATTGTGCGCCTACCATTGTTGGTGATGAAAGACGCATATTTACAAGTATTCTTCAGCGATTTTTCCTCTTTGCTTTCTCATTCTTATATATAATTAAGGTGAAAAATGTTTTGCAATTGGTTTCTCTGAGAGGAACTGCGCTGGTTCCCAAGCTGACGTATGTCAAGGTCTTTGGATCAATGGAGGTAGGTTTATGGTGAAACAGCATATGGAAGAGAGTCATGGAACAAAAGTTGAAGTTCAAATTAAAGCAGTCTATCTCTAATGAAGACTGGATTCGCTGAAGCCCATATGAAGTTTTTTTTTTTTTAATATTGCATCAAGTCTAACGTGTCCAGGCTACATCTATCCTTTGACTGAAACTGTCTTTCTTTGTATTGATATATTTTTTAACTTAACGAAAACAATAACGGAAGTTTTGCAAGGTACAGAATAGTGTCTGCAACAATTTGATTATTTGGACTGTGGCTCACGTTTTAAACATATTCCCTTCTTGCCAAAAATTTAAATATGCCCTAAAGAAAATGATAAAGACACATGAAAGAAAATGTCAGTTTCCAATGCATTGTTACCCTATTAAAATACGTGTAGGCGTTTTAATCGTTCTTCACAGTATTACCTTAACAATAGCTATACAGTTTAGCAAGGTTGAACTGTTCGACGAAGACCATTTGCTTGCCATCATCACATAGTTTTTGTCTGGGTTTATTTAGCCTGGATTGGTAATGCATGTTGATGCTGACGACTACCTTGAAGGCGCTGCGCAATGGCAACATAATAATAGGAAATCGTCCTCAAGCATTGAGCATTGGGACAACGCTGCATTCTTGACAGGGTGAGTATTCGTGCGCAACATTGGCGTAAATCTGTGTCTGCGAGTGGGGCGGATTATTGTCGGGCCGCAAATAATTCGAAATCGATTTCTAGAGCAAAATTGGAATATCACAACTATTTTTTTGTCGATATCGTATTTAGAAGTGGAAACAATGTCTTGCTAGAAATAGCAATTAAAAAACAGATTTACTCTCGTGGTTGAATCTCGAAGAGCAGGACGGAGAAAACAACTAAAAAAGAGTAAAAATTCTAAATACTCAAAGTAAGAAAAGAACTAAAAACGAAACTTGACATGTGTAATACGTGGGGTGGAGAGCGTGAAACTCGACGGATTTTGAGCCTTGTTTTGAAAAATAAACAAACAAACAATGCAGGTTCCATAATTTTGATCAGATGTTTCAATAATAGACTTTAGTTTTGGACTCCAAATACCTACATGAAATGATAAAACTACTCCACACCCTTTGCGCTTTGTGTTTTCCTTTCGTCCCAAACAGAGTAGACATTTCAAGTTCAACGGCTGGTGACGGTTTACTGGGCATAGCCTACGTTGGGCAGTGTGGCCAGTGGGGTGCATCACTCAGTGAATTCCGTGGATTGGATGCCACTGGCACTACCGCACACGAGATCGGACACAAGTGAGTTTAGTAGCTATTATGGCAAACATAATTATAATCTTTTTGCTATGTTCACCAAAAATGGCCGCCACACACAAGGAGCCTATAATATTGATCCTGTAGGGATGACAATTTTCGTTTTCTACATTCCCGTGTAAGCTACTTCCCAGTGGCGGATCTAGAGGAGGGTTGCAACCCCCTAAACACCCTTTCAGCCGCTGATTAATGTTCTGGTCCTCGTAAATTGGGGAAAAATTAATAAATGGAATGCTTAAGTTCCTAGATGTATTCTCAAACTGCATTAGAATGCAGGAGAATGTTTTGTACAATTCAACATTTTAGGGGGGGGGGGCATGCCCTTGGCAGGGCGTGCCTTAGGCACGCCTTCCCTCAAGCCCCACATTTCCTGAAAGCTACATCCGCCCGTGCTTCCATTCGCATATAATTTTTCGAGGACTTTCAAAGCTACGTGCTATCACAATGGTGATATCGTTAATTTGGCATGCTGGTTTGGCGCCTTCGCAGGACCCATAGCTATTAAAAACGCCCGCAAACGGGGCCGTATCATAAGTCCGACGCCTCATAAGTCCGACATTTCCGGAATTATGAGGCGTCCGATTTATGAGACATCGAACTTATGGATTCGGCCACATTGCTCTGACACCTCATAAGTCCGACACCTCATAATTCCGACAATCGACAAACGATGTTTCGGACTTGAGGCGTCGGACTTATGAGGCGTCGGACCTATGGGCGTCGGACCTATGAGGCGTCGGACTTATGGGTCTTTATTTGGTTGGGAGATGAGATTTTGTCAGACTTGTGAAGCGTCGGACCTACGAGGCGTCCGACTTATGCGCGGACCACCCCCCCCCCCCGAAAACACCTTTGCGTGATTTAAAAAAAAAATTCGGATTTTTTTATTTATTCAATTTTCAAAATGTTCATGTCTACAAACGTGTCTAAATCTCCCCTTGCACCCTTATACCCATCACGTAAATCACTTTATTTCATCTGCATTGGTTCAATACATGTAGTCTACCTCATTGGTCCAATGGTACATTATTAAAACTGAAGACACTTTATGGCTTGATGGGTACAGCTCAGATACATTGTGTGCAGATATGAATGAAAAACGTGATTTATGTTATGTGTAATGGTATGTACACAAAACGAGTACAGTCATCCATGGGAATGTTTATTTCATAAAACTTTCAAAATGACAGCACTGATCCTTGTAAACTTATAGTTATTATAATGTGAATGTATATTGTGAACTTAAAATATTAAAATATAGTGTTTGATGATGGTCCTTCATACGAGGTGAAGAATAGAAATCAGGCCTTGCACCTCTAAAAGGCATTCCATTAATCTCAATCTACATTTTTTTATGGTGAAACAGGAATAAGACTATCAATTGGGACTTTAATACACCTTTAGATGATTCAGGTAAGCCTACACCAGCACAGCTGATTCACAATATTACTAAACAGATCAATGAATGATTAAAGCAAAAGTGAGTGTGTTGTCATTAAAATTCAAATTCAAAGAAAAACTTTTAAACTCAGATCTTGACTTTAATCAATGATTCAGGTAATTATGCAAAACCTACATGTAAGTTGATTCGATGCTGATGAAGTCCACGTAGGGGTGTTTGAGAGTGTAAAGAACATCTTACACTTTGTAACTAGGTGGAATCAGTTGATTTAAATGATTAAAATGACCCGCAATCAATTTATTTCGCTAAAAATAAGATTTCTACAAAGAAGTGATTTTAAATCATTGATATTAAAAAAAGATCATTCGATTTAAATCGCAATTTATATCAGTGATTTCAATCAACGTGATTTAAATCAACCAAACCTGTTAGAACGCATCCCTGGTCAGTTTATTCCCATGAGCTTAGTCAATTTCAAGATGCCTATGACTTATTCTAATGATACACTTGGCGTAATGATCTGACTTCCATTCGATTAATAATTGTTTGTACTGCCCGTTCACTAATGTCAGGATTATTTATTTTGTGATGGTTAGATCCTTTTATTCTCTCTGAAAAAAATTGAAAAGTTTACCCGATGTGTTTTTATCCAAACGTTAAGAGGAATTAAAATATGTAAACGCTTTTGTATTATTTTAGACGTTTTAAGGTTGTACCAAAATACTTTTCAACCTTCGGGTTGCAAGCAAGTATAAATAAACCAATAATAATAATACTTAAGAGAAATAGTGATGCGGAATGAATATACGAGAAAGGGGTTAATGACCAACCTCGTCCCCAGAGCTTTCTTTATTTCCAACCTCATTTCCAATAGTAAGCCCTGAAATGGGAACTTGCTTCCTGTATCCTGCAATTAGCAGGTAATGGATTTATATCGTGTACTTGGTGTACTTGGTGTTGTTATTTTCAACGTGTATTACGTTTTTTTCACGTTTATTCTGTTATTCTTTCGTCCACAACTTCTGAAAAATAACCCTTTCCTTTCCAACATTAATATGCAGTGTGATACTGCATATTGGCTGGATAAGATTGTATTAACATTTTATCTTGAAACAAATCGTGTTTTCGTAACTCACGCTGCGACGAATTGATTCTGTTTTTATCCCAGACACCACATACAAAAACAAACACTGGTGTAAAACACAGGACAGCACCAGAATATTCTCATTTGCATATATACGTATCCAAACAAAATTGGATATGCAAATGATCTAATACCAGGGTGAGGGAGAAGGTATATAGTGGTGGGAGCGTATTGCTCGACACCCTGGGAACCAGGTTGGTTAATGGCGTATCTGTGGTAAGATGTTATTGAAACCTTCAACGCCATCTTGATTTTTAAATTTTTTTTTGCAACGATTACAGCTTGGGCATGTGGCATGATGCTTCAGGTCCATCGGGTGGTCCTAGAAACGGCTGCTCGTCAAAGGGTTACTTGATGGCTCAATACAAAGCGAATCCTCGCTTAGATCTCGGCTGGTCGTCATGTAGCCGGAGCTACTACGATACCCGTATCACGTGAGTTGCCCCCCCCCAAAAAAAAAGGGTACAAAACTAGACTTTAAATCAAACATATCAAGCTTGCTACCAAAATTGGACGGAGCACTCTGATTTGCTAAGAATCAAGAATCAGGAGGATATGAATATTTATATGATTTACCCATCTCACTCGGTGCAGGCGCCGGTCCCGGCCCACGGGTGTTATTACACTGACGCGCGTGGTGAATGCTTCCAGTGAGTGCTTCTAGTTCACCGTGCAACATAACCTGGATCACATCGATCAAAGAAACAAACAGCCCAACAAACAAAGAAACAAACAGCCCAACAAACAAACAAACAAACACCCCAACAACCCCCCCCAACAAACAAACAAACAAACACCCCAACACCCCAACAAACAAACAAACAAACAAACAAACACCCCAACACCCCCAACAAACAAACAAACAAACAAACAAACAAACACCTCAGCAAACAAATAAACAAACAAACAAAAACAACTATAAAATTATAATACCCGGATTGAGATCTATTAACAGATGTGATAATTTTCCACTATAATACCTGATTTTTGAAGGGCTAGAACTTTTTTCCTTAAATACCATATTGATCTTGATTCTTCATTAACAGTCAGACGACATGCTACAACGATGCTTGAATTTTTACCAGGATGTGATTCAAATCGTAAGTACATATAATTTGCGTCACGTTCAATTATTAGCAGTAATTTCCCTTTTTTTATTGTTTGCCTCTCTGGACCATCATAGACTGGGTTCAATTTTATCACTTTGATTTTATGGTCCTTAATCAATAAACTGAGGGTCCTTTAAGTGATTTTTTTTTTTGGGGGGGGGGTTGAATTTGAGGGAGTAGATTAACTAAGTTAAGTATATGCAATGCTGTGTTCAAAATGAAACAAAATAAGAAAGACGTCTTGATAGGAACAATATCAGACAAGCAGAGTCTTTGCTTTCAAAAGCCACTTACTTTCTAAACCATGGGATCTTTACCGAAAGATATTTATTTGTATTTTGTTTGTTTGTATTTTCAGGACAAAGCGGGAAAATGATCGACATTGTTTTTCTTCTTTCGATTTAAAGACTTTAAAATGCATTAAAAATAGGTCACTTGAAAGTATTGTTTTCATTCGTGAAGGACTGTTTCCACTGTTCAGCTCTTATACCAATACCGATAACACTCTACACGTATAGAACCCTGTTTTCTTTTCACAAAACGTGCTATTAGGTATTCACATTAATCTCTTTACCCCGGGATAACAATAAGGCGTACGACGAAATTAGTGACTGAAGTTTCAAAATTAACAAAACGCTTAGCTGCAGACCACTGTCAGGCAACATTTTTGGTTTGAAACAGACTGTTAATTTGAAGAGACCACATTTCTGGCGGATTTTAACATTAAAAAGGACTTGATGAAAGCCACCAGATTTCATTGTGAAATTTCCAAAACAGTCTCCCAAATTGAGCCTCTTCACCTGTATTGTTCACCCAGATTATGTTTACACTTATGATCAGTCATTAATTGCAAGTCTTGTACTGTTCCCAAACAATGTTCTATGTAAATATTTGCTGCGGTTGTATAAACATGATACAGTTTTTGTTTTCATTTTGAGGTGAAGGGAATACATTTGAATAAATTTGATTTGAAGCATTGAAGCATCAAAATTGTTCTGTTTCTGTTACTCAAGAAAGTATTGAGAGGATTTTGGATTCGATTTTCAGGGTGGTAATTATATCGTCACCGACACCACGAAGTAACACTCATGTACATACCGGTAAAAATTAGCAATCGGAGAAAACGGCATCTAAAGTTGAACGCCTTCTAGAACAACACTTTGCGTCAAAACTAAACAGAGTATTTTCAGTTGAGTTTCTCGTTGTAGACACTTGACGTATTGATGTTATTAAATTTGCTGTTTTTGACTCGTTTGTTAATTAAAACAACAGAAATAAGAGAAAAAAGATGAGTGCTAGTTCGTGAAACCAAAAAAGCTGCGAAACTGTAAAATTTCGTTTTCACGAAGTAGCACGCTTCAATGTATTACAACACTAGAAGAGTGTTACTTCGTGGAAACGGAGGTCAGCGCGCGTGCATTCAAACAACAAGATTGTTACTTCGTGAAAACGTTTTTGCTCGCATTTGAGCAGAGTGCCCGTCATGCATTGCAATGGTAAATAGAACTTGAATGTTACTTCGTCACTTTTGCGCAATAGTTGCCATGGATACTTAGCGTAATTATTAAAGTAAAGCTCTTGAAGCTTTGAAACTTCGTGCAATGGTAGGCCTTGATGAATAATGTTTAAAAATCCAAAAAAATGGAAATCGAAAAAAATATGGTTAAACACGGTAGAGTGTTAATTCGTGGTGTCGGTGACGATATTTATTGAACAGTGTCAAAAAATCTTTTGGTGCCCACCATCGTAAGATGTATTTTCAGCCGAACGTTCCTGAATTTTGAGAGAAATCTAATAGGCTATATTATTATGACATCATTTATTTACGCTGTGGTGACCACAGGAGGGCGCTTTACCATTTTTGCGGGCTTATTTTTTTGGAAAACATATTTTTGTTTTACAAATCTATTTATCTTCATTCAAACGCCGTCGTATTTGGCGTAGTTAGTCGTTGAATCATATTAGTTTTCAGCGCAAAGGGTCACCGTTAGGGGCGCTTAAACATTTTGGGTATTTTATGGGGGTGTTTCCCACCTTGCTGACATGGTAAAGCGTTTCGTATTATGCATAGGCTTCCCGTTTACATAATACATGATCATCACTGCACTGTGATTTGCACGTCAATTTTCGAACAGCCATGACCGGACTAGGACTCGTTTTCGACCCAACTTGAAATGACTCGAGACTCTGACCCGGACTCGACTAAAGTGACTCGACTGCAATACTGAAAATAGGTATTGTTTTTACGAGTGTATGTAGTGAAACTGTGGTGTCAGGTTCAGGGGTGTAGTTAGTACTGATCGAGTCGTCTTTATTTCATCATCAATATATAAAATTATATATTAAAAAAAACCTATTAATAAAATCAAATCAAAATTAAACGATATAAACATTCGTAAATGCTACATGTACATGTGTCTTCCATTAATCAAAATAAACTTAATAAATTAAACCTGGAAAGTATATCATATACATGTATATGTATGTTGTGTGCTAAAGTAGAACGACCCTTGCATGCACGGGTGACCTTTGACCTTGTCAGCGCCATAAAACTACACAACATTGTCATATACACAACGAAGAAAATAGTGTGAAAATCTTCACCATACAAGCCAGTGCCTTGGGTCCCTGGGTTGCCTCTCCTTCCCTCGTTCGGGTCCCTAACTGCAAACAATATGGCCCTTCTATGGCCATAAAAATGAGTAAAATGTACTTTAACGAGACTCCAGCGAGCTCAGCAACTCGTCATCTGTGAGAATGCCCGCAACTAACCCGTTCACGTAAACTTATGTTTACTATTAATAAGCCGCACACAGTTAAGAATAAAAATCACCAATGGATACTCATAGACTTTCCATTACTTATTGGAAGTTTACCCTCAGTACCACTCGACCTTATAAAAATGGATGGAACCCCTTTTATTTCACTTATATCCTCAAAAGGACCCCTTAATTATGCACGCACTACTTTTTATTCATATAACCCCCAAGCAAATCCACGGAAGGTCGACCCGTAAACTGAAACAGCGCCGTCAATCGGCTGTAAATGAACTTTACAATTCTTATTATAGAAACATTATTTCTAATCACTACACAAGTAAAGTCGTTTATTATAGAGCGCCTGTTGGTTTTGCTGTAAAAGGATTACTGGAAACACGCTTGAAAAAGTATGAAAGCACAAATAACATGAATATATGAAAAAAAAACAGAGTTCACATCAGTTCACTTTGGTACTGGATTTGGTGTTTGGTGAGTCGTGGCTGAAGGGCGCTATCTAGATATAAGCGTACTTTCAGCAAAAAGTTTAGGTATATAGCTAAAAAAGAAGACGAGATAAGAGTTTTGGGTGGAACACAAAATACATCAAATCTTATTTCTCAAGGTAAAGACGATGGCGATAGGCTAGGTCGGATGATAAACATCGAACTGCGAAAGTTGCACGGTATAAGAAGAAACTGATAGAAATCAAAATGACGTAAAAAAAGAAGAAGATAGAAATGCAAGTGGCCGAAAGATTAGAGCACGAAAAAGGCTCCTAACGAAAACTTACGATTTCCACATCTCAGTAACGAAAAAATAAGTTTAATTTGTACGTCAGGCACGACATTTTTACCCTGTCAGCTCTTACGACAATAACTCTACAGCACTAGCCTTAATTTCAAGGCTGTGCTGTATCAGCGGGCGCGTATCACTGCCAGGGCAACAGCTAGCTTACCCAGCTCTGGCCCCCGGCCCTGTACACACACGGAGAAACCCCGATACGTAGTATGAAACCCGCAGTACATGCACATCAGTATGGAGCCCGTTGCTGGCGAGGGCCCCCTGCTGGAAGATTGTGACACCGGTTCTTCTGAGAGACGTTTTGGATGAATCATAGATGGAGAAAGTTGAAGAAACCGAACATTTTATTTTGTCTGGATAGATTTAACGGGAAGGTGCATTGAAAGGACTATAAGGTACACTTCATGGCCGGTCGTGTGGCCAATGTGTGGAACGACGAGCAAGCAAATGTGTTTCTTCCTGTCCCTCCAGGGACCAGCTTTAAGTGTGTTGGGCTGGCAGCCGGAGGGTAGGAAATATTCCTGCAGGGATTTCATCCACTCTTATTGTTAGACCAGAGGTTCGGCCCAGGTCAACAGGCGGAGTACAATTTAATGGAGCTGCGACATCGTCGTCAGGGAGACAAAGAGACATAACTGGAGTCAGGGCAGAGTATCAGGGAACTCTCTGCGTTGGCGTATCCCGAATTCTCAGATGAAGGGAGGGGCGTACCGACTAGCGAGAGGATTTTCATGGATTAAGTTGGAAAAAGGGCGATTAGAGAAGCGATTTTCGGGCCAAACCAACATCCCTGGATGACTCGATTAAGGCATATCTGGCTGCTGAGAGCTACCACAAGGTGGAGGAGCAGAGAGCTGCAGACAAAACAAAGAAGTATGTAAGAATGGTGCAGACAGAACCAATCGTGGAGGTCGAGGCTACGGGAGAGGTTCCGATTAATCAGGAAGTTGTAGATCGAGCTGTCCAGCAGATAATTTCCCGTGTAGGGGAGAACGTGCCAAAGGAGACGATACGAGCTTTCGGACGCTGCAGGAAGGCAAACAATGAAAAAGTGCCACAATATTGAAGGTGCTAAGGACATTTTGCATGAAACTGCAAGAAGCCGAAGGTAACGAGATCAAGGGTGTCTGGAAACGACATGCAGCCGTCTCAGGGACCCGTGGGGTGGCTGGGAGAAGTCAAGGGTCAGGAAAAGTCAAGGAAGCCACCCCAAGGTGGAAGCGGATCAGCAGATCTTGAGGTGAACACCCACCAGTAGCCCGACTGCCTTTGGCCGTACAGTTCTATTGCAAGCTCTGTAGTACGGCCAGACAGCCAATGCTCCCCTAAACGCTAAACTCTGATGTAGCGAATTTGCTATCAATTTTGATCAAGATTATCTTCTCATCCAGGACAGAAATTTCCAAAGTTAAGGTTCCTAGTCGTAGAGGAACTCATACCTTTTCAAAAAAACCCCGTTCTTTTATCTAAAAATGTTCATCCATCTGGCCAAAAGACGACTTCCAGTCACCATCTCCCACGAATATCGTCCCAAAAATTTTCCTCCATGCGATTTCAAAATGGCGGCCGCGTTGTAATGTATGCATTATGCGGGCGCTGTGGTCCAATGGTTACGGTGTTCGACTCGTGTGCCGTGGTGCATGGGTTCGACTCCTGACCGTGGGAACATGGTACTTGTGCTCTTGAGCAAGGCACTTTACCATTATTGCTTCGTCCTTCGGATGGGACGTAAAGCCGTAGGTCCCGTGTGTTGTGTAATGCACGTTAAAGAACCCAGTAACACTTATCGCTAAGAGAAGGGGTTTGCCCCGGTGTTTCTGGCAGTGGCTGCAATATGCGCCGCAGTACCTTGTAAACCATTATAAGGTGCTACATAATGGGTCTCATATTTCTCATAAACTTTATTTACCTTTCTTTAATAATTGACATAATTTCCAGCGCCTTGAGTACCTAATTGTTGGTAGATACGTGCGCTATATAAGGCTCCGTTATTATTATTATTATTATTGAGCAAGATTATGAATATGCATATTGATCAGTTCATGACCTCGTGTTTGTATGGCCAGCCGCCCCGCACGCCTGAAAAAGTCATGAACTAAATGCATATTTATTTATAAAGAGGAGGCTGTGTATGCACTTAACGACAGCAATGAACATTGCGATACCTTCTCAGCACAGGCATCAAACGAGAGTGAAGTGCTGATTGCGACACCCCCGAAGAGTACACCTGAAGTAGTGGATACATTTCCAGCATGTATGTCAAACAACGAAGTTGGAGTCCGACGGAACGAAGGAACCAGTTACAAAGCCAGAGGCTGAGACGACATTGTATCCAAACAAGACACCAGAACCGGACAAGACAATCGATCACGTCAAGACAGCGGATCCAGTCAAGACAGCGGAACCCGACAGGGCGCACAAGAACAGTGAAACAACGGTTCTGGAGCTGGTGCAGCATGGTCAAAAGCAGCGCCTGCTTTAGGTGATACAGCTGCCGAAAGCAGAACTTTTGACATACGATGGAGATCGTATTGGGCATTCATACGATCCATTGAGAAAGTGTGGACAGCTCCAATTTGGAGGACAGTGCTAAGTTGATTCGGTTGTTACAGTACTGTACTGGTAAGGCAAAGAAAGTGATACAGCGTTGTTCTGCAATGCAGCCACATGAAGGGTATAAGAAGGCTAAGGCCTTGCTTAAGGAAAGGTTGGTAACAAGTATACAATTGCTGAAGCTTGGGTGAATAAGGTTACTGAGGGTAGTAGTATTGGCTCACGTGACAAGAAATCACTAAGAGAGTATGCAGATGATCTGAAAACCTGTAGGGAGACCCTTAATGCCATGGGTTACATTCAGGAAGTAAATACTCAGAAAGTGTTGGTTACTATGATTGAAAAAATGCCAAGTTATCTCCGTAACCGATGGATCAAGCAGATTAGGGTAATCAGAAAGAAAAATGACAGGTCACCCCAAATAGGGGATATGGTAGAATTTGTAGAAGACGCAGCTAAAGAAGCTAATGATCCTGTATATGGTGCATTGAGTAAGCCAAAGGACAGACATGTTGTAACAAACAAGAATGTTCCAAAGTCCTCTGTAAGTTGTTATAGCAAAGGTAGTTACACCATGATGACAAATGCCAAACCGTAATATGGTAACATGACAGGTGTACTGTGTTACGGTAGTCACACCTTGTTTGGGTGTTCAGAATTTAAGAGTAAGAAACAAGAAGATAGATTTGAATTTGCTAGGGCAACAAAACTGTGCTATAACTGTTTGAGACCTGGGCATACATTGTATGTCAAATTCATGTACATTAAACCGAGTTTGCTCTGTTGCAGGGTGTGGGAAAAAGCATACTAAGTTCTTGCACCAGATTAAAACCATCCGTCCCCGTAGGTCAGTATACCCCGAGAACTGAGGTCACGACGGCACCAGCAGAAGCAGTGGCATCAGTGCAAAGTCTCTCACAACATTGGCAGGGGCAAACGTGCAAACAGCGACAACTGTCATCAGTCTGATAGTTAGCGGTATCGACTGCGAAACCCCAGTGGAACTTCCGTTGGTGTATACAAGACGTGAGCTCCCTATCCACGATGCTTACTTCGCCAAGCAAGAGGACATTGAAAGATGGCCTCACCTGCAAGGTATCAAGCTGCCACAAGTTGACAAAGGTCGAGTACAGCTATTGATTGGTCAAGATGCACCAGAAGCGTTGATGCCACATGAACGTTGATGTCAAGAAGGGTGAGAAGAACGCCCCATATGCGACAAGAACACAGCTCATATGGTCGCTGAATGGACCACTGGGAATGGCAAACAAACACACATCAGCTACATCCAACTTCATTGCAGCCGACGACAGTTTAGAGAGACAACTAATGATGTTCTGGAAGTTGGACAGGACTGATCCTTTCATGATGACACCAAGGGGATATCGGTGAACGACAAGCAGGCTATTGCGATATGGGAGGAAGGTGTTCGTCTCACCGATGGGCACTACGAGATAGCGATCCCATTTAAGAATTATCCTCCGCACTTGGTTGATAATCGCACTGTTGCGGAACGTCGTCTTATTTCGTTGAGCAAGCGGCTGCAAAGAGAGACACACTACTGCACGCTAAGTACACGGAAGGCATGAACATACTACAACAACATATTACGGTTATACCATCCGAAGAAGCCGGACAAGGTTCGCATAGTATTTGACTGTGCGTCTAAGCATTGCGGAACATCACTCAACGACGAGGTGCTTGGTGGACCAGATTTGACCAAGCTGTTGGGGGTACTCTTGAGGTTTCGGCAAGAGACAGTGGCACTTATGGCTGATGTCCAAGCCATGTTCCATCAGGTCAAAGTCACTCATGAAGAGCGAGATGTCTTGAGATATCCGTGGTGGTCTGATGGTGACAGCTCTCGACAGCCGAGTGTGTATAGGATAACTGTACACTCCTACGGTGGTATACATGGAGTCCAAGCTGTTGCACCTTCGCTCTGCAACGTACCGCTGAGGATAATTGAGCGGACATCCAACCCGACACAGTCGACACAGTCATGCGTAAATTTTACGTAGACGACTGTTTGAAATCTGTCGCCAGTGAAGAGAAAGTCTTCTAGCTAGAGGAGGTTTTAGGTTGACAAAGTGGGTAAACAGCAGCCCACAAGTTCTTGCGTCCTTCCCCATGGAAGAGAGAGCGAAGGATGTCAAGGAGCTCGATCTGAACTACGAGGCATTGCCGACCGAGAGAGCGCTCGGAATGCAGTGGGACGTTGAACTCGACTGTTTTGGCTATAAAATCAGTCCCAGTGACAAGCCATTGACAAGAAGAGGAATACTTAGTGTCTGCAGTTCTATCTATGATCCACATGGGTTTGTGAGTCTGTTCACTCTGAGAGCCAAGGTTATGCCGCAGAAAGCTAACATGGGATGAGTCGCTTCCATCTGAGCACCTCAACAGTTGGCAACAGTGGAAACAAGCACTACCAGAGATAAAACAGTTCAGGGTGAACAGAAGTATAAAGCCTTATGGTTTTGGAGAGGCAGGTAAATATCAACTGCACCATTTCTCGGATGATTCAGAACTGAAGTGGCTTACGGAGCGACAACCTATTTGCATATGACAAACTCGGAAGGCGACAAGCAGTCTTGCCTTCTTTTGGCCAAGTCACATCTAACCCCTCTGAAAAAGATGACCATACCCAGGCTGGAATTGATGGGTGCGACACTCTCCGTCAAACTTGATGCTGTGGTTCGTAGAGAGTTAGATGTGCCATTAGAGGATTCGGTATTTTGGACGGACAGCACCATAGTACTGCAGTATGTGAAGAATGAGGAGCGACGGTTTCTTACATTCGTGGCAAATAGAGTTGCAGTTATCCACAGCGGGTCATCACCAAGTCAACGGTATCATGTTGAATCTAGGCTTAATCCTGCCGATGATGTTACAAGAGGACAAACAGCTAAGGAGCTGCTTGCTGAGCGATGGCTCAATGGACCCGACTTCCTTTGCCTGGAAGATAGTGAATAGCCAAAATCACCAAGCCTGAGAGATCTTGCAGATGAAGATCCAGAGATAAAGCCAGACAAGGAGGTGGTTACTGTATGTGTTGTAGACGATGTGGTAGACAGGTTGTTGAAGAGGCATTCCTGTTGTGGCATGATTGTTGCGGGTGAAAAACTACTTGCGAGCCAAGGCAAAGAACAACAGTAGACATGCCGATGCTCCTGACCGTAGATGAGATGACGAGAGCAGAGGATGATATCATATTATATATCCAGAGACAGTCCTTTTGTGAAGAATTGAAGTTCCTCCAGAAGGACAAGGTAGATTCCAAAAGGTCAAAGGACTACATCAAGAAGACAAGTCCTCTTTACAAGCTTGACCCAGTGTTGTCTGCTGATGGTATCATTGGGATTGGTGGTCGTCTGAAGAACGCTCTAGTAGACGAGGGCGTGAAACGTCCGACCAGCACCCCCTGGCAAAAGTTTGTTCCAGCGGCAGTGCTACACAAGTCATGTGAGGGCAAAAGGAATTGTGGGGGGAAAAGAGATCGGTCAATGTGTGGCATGCATTCACGTACGAGTGGTCCAGTTTCGTAGAGTGAAAAGGTGTTTTTTTTTCTTCTCTGGATATAATTTGATTAGTATCCGTTCCCTGCTGCTTGGACACGAGGCTTTGGGTCTCACCACACATCAACTTCATAATTTGATGCAGATGGATGGTGTGCCTCGTCCTACACGATGAGAACCGTTGGAGCAGTACAAAGGAGGCTACATCAACTGATGAAGTTGATGACTTGTCTGTGATCCACAGCCTCATGTCAAAGCAGGAGAAAACGGATACTCGTGTCATCCTTTACCTGATCTATACGCGGTTGAGGCTGGAATGCCGATGTTCATACACCAGACACAAACATTGTCTTCATCCACAGTTTACATTATCTACAGCAACTAATCAAAATATATTCAGAGAAAAAAACACCTTTTCACTCTACGAAACTGGGCCACTCAATCGTGAATTCATGCCACACAATGACCGATCTCTTCTTTCCACAATTCCTTCTGTCCCCACATGACTTGTGTAGGCGAGAAGAGGAGGGTGGTCGATGTCACTGGTGTAGAACTACTGTCCTGCACTGATGATCATCTACCTTTCACGGGGAGGACTGAAAGTCGTCCCATACCGCAGAAATTCCCCAAATATCAAGATGCTTTTAGGCATCAGGGAGTTTGTGGAGTGGAAGCTGATGAGGCAGGAGATTTATGAGTTGTTGGAGGAATTCACCTGCTTGCTACAGTCATGCTCGCCTCACTCATGATGACGAGATGAGGCGAGGACAGTGATGCTCAAGAAGATGGTTCGGGATGAGGAGAACCTGAACAGCAATTCTGTCTACCCTGCAAAGACTCTCTCATCCCTCATAATCAACCGAGTAAGCTACAGGGTGTATCAATTGAAGCGGTACCACGTCCAAATTTACGACCTAGCTCCCAAAACCAGAGGATGGACATGGCTGGGTGAAGACCGATGGCACTCTCGAACCACTTTGGTCACTCTGTCCAAAACTTCCTCCTTCACTGCACTCGTACAGTTACTTTTGAAGCAGATTTTGTGGTAGCTGTGAATCGACCTCGCCATTGCACGCTGGAAATACCAACACCAAGTACACGATATAAACCCATTACATGCTAATTGCGGTATCGAATCAGGGTACAGGAAGAAAGTTTCCCATTCAGGGCTTACTATTGGAAACGATGTTGAAAATAAGGTAAGCCCTGGGGACGAGGTTGTGCTTGCGTCAGTTGTTCTTTGCACTTGACTCAGGTATATATCTGTGACGTCAAAACTCACGAGATTGTCACTTTTCCTCTAGGGCTACGTACCAGCAAAAAAGTTTCACTCAAATTGCTGATGAAACTATATACGGATACTACGGATATTGTTTTGGGGCAACCTTCAAAAATCCATTAACTCGAGTTTAATGAATTTGTGGGGAAAAGGCTCGAAAAGCTCTTGAACTTAGCGAACTCCTTCAACAAAATGAACGTCAAAGTACGAACCTTGGGTGAAGGATGGGATTGATTTTTTTGGGGGCTAAGTGCTGGCAGTGTTTGTTTGTTTGTTTGTTTGTTGGTGTGTTTATTTGTTTTTCAGCTTCGTTGACACGGTTGAGGAGGAACCGAAGACACATTGTAGTAACTCTAGAATTCAGGCCGTTCCTACGCACATCTCTCGAAAGCGAAGCGTGAGACCGACCGTTGTTCATTTTTATATAACGCCTATCGGTACTGTGCACTTTAAAAAACCCTGCCAGCAGGTCAGATTTGAGCCGGACGGCGGGTCACATTTCACCTGGTACTTTTCAGGGTCAAAATAACATTTTCCCGATCTTTGTCCAGTCAGGTCCCCCCGAAAACCTTCGGGATGAGAGCCACTTTTTCTATACATTTGGGGGAAATGACCAGCGGAGACTTCATGGGGAATATTCAGTGTTGGAGGTCTCGAGGCCGGCCTCGGCCTCGAGGCCGGCCTCGGCCTCGAGGCCGGCCTCGCCTCGGCCTCGAGGCCGGCCTCGGCCTCGAGGCCGGCCTCGGCCTCGAGGCCGGCCTCGAGGCCGATTTTCATGGCCTCGGCCTCGGCCTTGGCCTCGGAGGTGCAAGGCCTCGGCCTTGGCCTTGGCCTCGGAGCCTTCCGGCCTCGGCGAATCGGTCGATTCGGCCCATTTTGATGTGTTTTCTATTCTAATTTATTTGTAATTTTTTACCGTATCAAACCCTCGAGATTCTGCCGCAGTGGGTTCCGTGAAACGAACGCATATTATGTACGCACGAATGAACTGGAAATGGTTGCATTGAACGTACTCACGTACGTAGCATCTTCGCCTAGCCTGCGCTTCAGCTTTCCACGTGCGTGCAAGCGTTATAACTGTTACCGCGTGCCAGACTACATAAGTCTGGCACCGATCCCATTTGCGTACAATAACATGTGGTAGTAGACTAGTCTGGTTGCAGTGTTGTACACAATTTTCTCGTTTCGCCTCTGTACCCCGACCTTTAAAAATGATTTGCGGCAAGGTGCGGCAAGCTTTATCATTTCTTTTTATAGGCCCTGTTTCAGTAAAAGTCTGAACTTTCTGGGTACGATCGAGTGTACTAGTCCGTACCATTTTTCCCCATAAAGATATGATAAAAACAATTACGATTTATCAAGTAGATTTTATTTTTACACGGTGATTTAAATGAAAGTTCCGGCTCACACGGTAATGTTTGGCGCAAATGGTCGATATGGAAAGCGCGATTTCAGAATTCGTTTTTCCATCCAAATGAATGCAAAGTTCTGAATGAATGTTTTAATAATAGGAGTCAGTATTCCTCGTGGTACCAGGTTACTTTTTGTATTTTTAGAGCCATATGTTGATACTTCTTACATGTATAAGCACGGTTTGAAATTGCCTAATTTTGCGTGGTTGCAGATATATGGCCAAAACCTCTGGACTCCCTACCTCTTGCCATGATCTTAAAATTCTTCAAAGCCATTGGATTCAAATCGGATGATCCGAGAATTGGTCATTTTGATGAACTGAGTGATATCATGCACGCATTTTCCATGTTGCCGTGTTGTTTGGAGCGGGATTGGCCGCGGTATTAACAGTGATAATGCGTGGACACTTATCCCGTTGTGTGGAGCGGGATTGGAACTATGCTTTGCCCGTGCGTAACGACGGGCCGTCTGGCATTGTCTGGTCGCATCGCGGTGTTTGTTCGGCGCGCGCCTGGACAGTGCGAAGGTTGGGGGGGGGGGGGGTCGTAACTTTTTGGTTATGAGTGGTAAAAACCTGATTCAAAAATTCAAGTTGTTGTTTATTTAATGGGGATTCCTATGATATTAAGCATTTTGATAGGTTTTGAAAATGATTTATAAAACATGCTAAAAGTAAATGATGTAAATCTTATAGAATAGAAACTCAAAATTTGGCCATTTAAATTGTTGTATCTCCAAAAGGCAAACACCTATGAGCCTGATTCAAACGCCATTGATTTTGTTGTGTAATTTGCTTTCAGTGATACAAAACTTGAGATTTCTTTCTTTAAAAAATAAAATTCGCCGGACTCCCTACAAGAGGAAACCCATTGCAAGCTGTAAATTTGTAAGCCAGGCACTCCAAAACTCAGTGAATTCAACTAAAAAGATTTTAAAACTCCAACATAATCTTAGCCTTGTTTTAGTGATATATATTTTATTACGTGTTTTGATAGCTGGCCTCGGCCTCGGCCTTGGCCTCGGAGGTGGTGGCCTCGGCCTTGGCCTCGCGGTTGTGGCCTCGGCCTCGGCCTCGGCCTTGGCCTCGGAGGTTGTGGCCTCGGCCTTGGCCTCGGGTTGTGGCCTCGACTTCAACACTGGAAATATTACTGCCTTACCTTACCGTTCAGAGTAACACAAAATTCGTCTGGGTCTACTTTGTTGATTTTTCATCATCAGCTCTAAATGCATTTCAGCATTGGCCTACGGATGCAATCAATTTGAAGCCCCATTAGCCCCTAGGCCTATTCATTATTTAATTAAAAGAAACAGTACAAGTGTACCTATAAGTATAGTTTTACGATTAAGTGGTCTCTTCACGTTTATTAACTTATAACGTTTGAAGTATTCGAATGTAATTGTGAAGCCCATAATTCTGAAGTGTTTATTGATGCTGGTAGGGTAACAAGGACGTTTGCATTGGGCACCAAGAAGCGCTTTCTGGGGCTGCATGAGACGGTGTGAGGGCTTCTGTTTGTCTCCCGTTGTACAAAAAACGGGGGTTTGGGCGCATGGACAAGCCCAAACGCAGTCTATAAATCGCCCACAAAATGACCCAAATTCGTCATTCCTACGACTCAACAGCTGCAGAATGATGCTGAAGATTGTCGTGCTTGCCGTGCTGGCCTACACGGCTTACTCCAAGCCAGGGGTACGTATAGACTCTTCATTCAGTGCATCTTTGCAAGATAATTTTCGAACATTGCCGATTATTGTGTCGATATTTATTTTACTAACATCCAGGTTACTTCATAATACCTCGTTTATTATGTCTTTTTTTGGATACAGCTTTTTGCACAACTTTTTTAAATTACAGCTGAATGTTATCCTGTCAGACAAATGGTTTTCAAAAACCTGTACCAACCTGAATAATGTTAAGATTGCTCTCCCTGTACATCCAAATAGACCAATCAGCAGCTTAGTCCACGCATGTTTACGTTACATACCAAGTGTGGACATTCCCTTGGTTTCGTAGTTAAGAAAAACCATGCAGTCAAAAAAAACCTCATTTTTCTCAAACTGTGAAAACTCAACCCATTTTCCCCCCCTATGATCCCCTTTAGTGTTTCTCTTCATTTTGCCACCTGTAAACCTAACCCAAAAATGCCTCTATAAACCTGTTTTCCTAAAATGGGGAAACACTGTGTTGTCTCCTCTGCCACACCAAGGGCGGATCCAGAACACAATTTGGGGGGGGGGGCCCAAAAAAATTTGCTCCCCCCAAAAAGTGGGTCAAAAAAATTACGGCGTGGGTTTTTTTTGAGGAAAAGATGGTGGTGTACTCATTGCCTGCCTTTATTGCGATGTCACATACAAAACAAAAATTGGTTTCGTTTGGGGGGGGGGGGGGAGGCATGGCCCCCTTTGGCCCCCCCCCCGGATCCGCCCTTGTGCCACACACGTAAACACCGGCAATCGTGGACGTCCCATTGTTCCTAATCCTCTTTCCTTTGTTTGTTATCTAACTTTTTAGCAACAGCTCTCATTGGTTTTGTGTGGACGTATTGTTTGTGCCCCAACTCTTTTGTCCTACGTCCACGATTGCCGGTGTTTTCACACGCACACCCACACACCCTAATTATTGTCGTTAGCTTTATTCATGATATTTCAGTTAACCTTTATCTGTCATTCCTGTGCATACTCATCCACTTCGTTATAATTCATCCCTGTTTATCCTTTGCAACTAACACTGAGCTGTGCTTTGCGGGGCATTTTGCCACTAATCGACCCGCGCATTGCTGTTGTTTTTGTGCGGGGCGGCTCCCCTAATAAAAGCTCAGTGTCGCTTGGACTCACTTCCCTTCTATTGCAGGGAACACTTGGCCGGCCGTGAAATAATATTTACATCTAAACATTAGAAAACATTCATTATCTTTTAGGGGATCGTGACATAGATTTTACTCTAAAATATATTCTGCACTTGCTACTCCTGCTAAATGTAAACCTTACATCTGACCTCCCTTTCGGGTTAATGTTATTATGTAACGTGCACTTTCGGAACTATTTGGCATTTCCCAGTTTTTCTTTTTCTCATGACAATTTCGCGCGTTGTTGCTGTGATGTTATTTCATGAAGGCACTGTAGTAATTAAGATTTTCTGTACTATTTATGAACCACACTTCATGATGTGCTTCCTGACCCTTTTCTGCCTAGCATATTGCCATATTACGGAGCTTTTAAAGGGACATAGATGAAAAAAAAAATTGAAAACATCTTCGTTAGAAAGAAAAAAAATCTGCGTTCGAACGAAAAAAAATCTGCGTTCGAACGAAAAAAATCTGCGTTCGAACGAAAAAAATCTGCGTTCGAACGAAAAAAATCTGCGTTCGAACGAAAAAAATCTGCGTTCGAACGAAAAAAATCTGCGTTCGAACGAAAAAAAATCTGCGTTCGAACGAAAAAAATCTGCGTTCGAACGAAAAAAATCTGCGTTCGAACGAAAAAAATCTGCGTTCGAACGAAAAAAATCTGCGTTCGAACGAAAAAAATCTGCGTTCGAACGAAAAAAAATCTGCGTTCGAACGAAAAAAATCTGCGTTCGAACGAAAAAAATCTGCGTTCGAACGAAAAAAAATCTGCGTTCGAACGAAAAAAATCTGCGTTCGAACGAAAAAAATCTGCGTTCGAACGAAAAAAATCTGCGTTCGAACGAAAAAGCTGTTTGCTGTTTGCTGTAAGCTGTTTGCCCTCCCTGTGCTGCCCCACCACTTATGTGGGTGATTTTTGTGGGTCAAAACATTCTTTGCCCTGAAAACTGTTGTACCAAACATGTAAAACGTATCAGTCATGATGTGACTCATATCATGCTCTTGTAAGTGCAACAGTTTCTCCACATTTAACTGGTTATCCATGGGCCACCAAAAAACATGTCGGGCTAGCCATGGCTATCAGAATAGCCCGACATGTTTGTCGATTGCTATGAGTATGAGTAGGAATCAGCTAATTAGTGAATCCCGTATCTGAAAGTTAGGAAGCAGAAAGTACATGTACATGTACAAGTGTTAGACTAGTAAAATAGGCTTATTGAAAGCCAGAAATGATCAAACAATATATACATGTCAGTCGCTTCTAAAGTTTGGAACTATTACAAGGGTTAGGAATGAAAATTTATACTGTAAAGGATTTGTGGATAGACAAATTTCTGAAAATCACAATGACGACCAGTTATATTTTTTTACCTGAAAAATTTGAAAGATAATTATATAGCCTTTTTTAATTATTTTTTAAAAACTTGCCTCACTTTATAAAAAGAAACCAAAAAGGCAAATTACTTTTAAAAATGTCTCATAAGTGTGTTGCCTCAGCATAGCATAATGGGTGGGACTGATGGAGTGGGGGGGGGGGGGTTGTGTTGTAGCTAGTATTGTAACAGGATAGGGACTCTTAAAAAAAGAAGGACAATTAGCTAGATCTTCATTGCAATGGTTAAACTTCATGACCAACTAACAGCAAGCCCTAGTAAGACCGTTTGAAAGCTCATAGACTGCTTTAAGACCAGTTATTGAAATTCCTGTACTTGGGCCACGGACCTACATTAGGCACATATGTCATGCATGTAGGACCTGAAAAAACATGACCAAATCACCCACATAAGTGGTGGGGCAGCACAGGGAGGGCAAACAGCTTACAGCAAACAGCAAACAGCTTTTTCGTTCGAACGCAGATTTTTTTCGTTCGAACGCAGATTTTTTTTCGTTCGAACGCAGATTTTTTTCGTTCGAACGCAGATTTTTTTTCGTTCGAACGCAGATTTGTTTCGTTCGAACGCAGATTTTTTTCGTTCGAACGCAGATTTTTTTCGTTCGAACGCAGATTTTTTTTCGTTCGAACGCAGATTTTTTTCGTTCGAACGCAGATTTTTTTCTTTCGAACGCAGATTTTTTTCGTTCGAACGCAGATTTTTTTCGTTCGAACGCAGATTTTTTTCGTTCGAACGCAGATTTTTTTCGTTCGAACGCAGATTTTTTTTCGTTCGAACGCAGATTTTTTTCATTCTTACGATGATTTTTTCAATTTTTTTTTTTCACCTATGTCCCTTTAAAAGCTCCGTACCATATACCTGTATCATAACAACAAACTATTAAATAGCAATACCGCTAAAACAGCCAAATGTCCAGGATTCTGGTCCCGCATTGTGCTGAACTATTTGTGACATTAAGGTATGTGTTTGAGATGGCATCACACTTGTGCCCTTACATTTGGAGTTTCTTGATATGGCAGAACAACCTTGAGATTGAAAACAAGGGTAAAAGGGGCACCTATTACCTTGTTTAAAATTTCCGATGTTTTCCTGCTGTATTGTCTTTGTCATTATATCTTTACAATCACAGAAAAGTGTGTTGCATTAATGTTTTACCTATTGCCTGTGTAATGTCTGGTTGTAGGCCATCAAGTTTTCTCTAGATTTTGTGCTTTAAACCAATACGGCTCATTCATATTATTGAGTAAAATATTTATCCTGCAGATTGACGGGATGGGCGAAAACCCCGTAAAAAAACTTTTTGAGGAAAAAAACACGGGGAAATTCCCAATCCGGCTCCACAAGTGGCAACCAAGTTTATAACTCCGTAGATCGGCGTGTTTTGAACTTATTTATTAATTGCTTCAATTGTTCTGACTCATGGCTTTATTAAGTTCTGGTTCTGATAATATCCTAGTGCTAAATTGTAATCTTTGCGCCACTAACTACCAACCTTTCTCGTAACATTCCTTTATTTCCAATATTTTGGAACGTTCATCTCTAGTTAAGTTGAGCTTTAAGCTTTAAATATGTAGACGATCTGACACTTGCAGAGGTCCGTCATGCTAATAAATCTAGCCAGATTGGATTTGATCTTGAAGGCCTGGATGCGTGGACGAAGGACAGCCACCTCAGGCTCAATCCTACCAAATGCAAAGTTATGCAAGTTTGCTTCAAAAAAGACCCTCCAACACCACCTTGTCTTAAAATTGGTGGGATTGAGCTTGGGGTGGTGTCCGAGACTAGGCTTTTGGGCCTGATAGTCCAATCTAATCTTGGCTGGCAATCTCAGGTTATGATATGGTCTCAAAAAGTAGTCGTAGGTTATACGTGCTTGGCCGCCTGAAAGAGTTTGGTTTGCCTATCGACGACTTGGTCTCTGTGTATACTTGTTATGTCCGTCCAATTTGTGAGCATGCAGCCCCAGTTTGGCATGGTAACATCAGAAATAATCAGACATATCAACTTGAACGCATTCAAAAGCGTGCGTGTCGTATTATTCTTGGAGCTGACTATGAGTCATACTCAATCGCTTGTGATCGGTTAGGCCTTCAAACTCTGGAGGACAGAAAGACTCCATCTCTGTTCCCCATTTGCTAGTAAATGTACAAAATCAGTTAGATATGCAGAATGTTTTCCTCCTAACAATAGCACCCACAAAATGACTCTGAGACAATCCAACATTTACCAGATTCCACATCACAAAACAAATAGGTATGGCAATAGTGCAATTCCCTCTCTGACAAAACTCCTGAACCAGAATTCCTTAGCAGCAATAATAACAATAATAATGTTATGTCCCCTTTTGTGTGTTTTTAGATTTATATTTAAACTGTAGATACATGAAGTTCTGTAATTCTTATTCATTTTAAATTCAAATTTTTCTTGTTGAATTTTCTTGTTGAATTTTCTAGTGGTTTTTTATTTTCTTGTAATAACCATGCAATTCAGCGTCCGGCTGCAAATTGGTCTAATAAAATATGAATATGAATATGAATATTTAGCCTTCCAATAACCTGTTGACCTTCTTCAATTTAAAGGTCGCTTTTCAAACAGTTGCCTTATATTCCCTTATCTATCACGAACTTTTAGTAATCTTGCTAACGCTGGCGTTGCTTCCAGAATATCATTTTCTTTTTTTCAAAAAATTGAGACCTTATCTTTACTGTGGTACCTGTTGTTTACAACTCTTTTTGCAATATTCCTTGATTACCATGCTCTATAATCTTGACTTTATTTTTTGATTTTTATATTTATTTATTATTATTATTTTTTTTTTTTACTTTTTTTCGAACTATTTCTAAATTCACCAATATTTATTTCCGGTTATTTTGTTCTTTTCATTCTTTCTTGGCCTTTTAAGGGCAACATGTCATGTCGTATATTCGGGATTACTTTCCCATAATCTCTTACCATCATTAAAGTTACTTTGATGGTTATTTAATAACATTACCTGACTTTCATTGATACAATGACTTAATTTCCGTAATACTATTTTTTCTAACATTACCTGAACAGGATTAGTAAAATTGACTTGGTTATACTCTGACTTACTATCTGTAATCAATTTGTCAAGAACTTTCAATTTTTGCTTGAATCATTTATGTTGTACAGGATGAATTATGTTTGTTAGCTAAACTTGATCCAGCCACCTTTTACCCATGTAAAACTAACCGGGGTTTGATGTACTGGTTTGTTTTGTGGACCTTGATTAATTGCCTACTATAAGTCCGTGTGAAAGCACTGCGTAAGTTATTTCAAATTAAGCCTTAGTATAGGTGCACCCAGTGCACTTGCTCAGTGTTTCCGGTGGTTTTGGTAATTAATACAATAGTTGTTATGAATTGTGTTAGCTTACTCTACTAAAGGAGGCGTCTTTCTACTATTTGGCCTTTCAACTTTGAGTTTTTCGATAACAACTCGTGTCGCGGGTGTCAAGTGCTGAGTCTACGTTTCAGACACCGTATCTTCTGAATATTATATGTATTTGTATACTAACTGCAACCCTTGGCATACCTTTCCAACGGCTAAGTTTATTTTATCCGTGTTGTAGGTTGTCTTGGGTGAGAGAAGCCAGCCTTTCCCCCTTCTGCACCCTGTTTTGTTCAGTCTTTCGTGTGTCAATTAGCTGAAACGGATTATCCCGTTCTTGCTGAATGATTCTACGTGCGTTTTGGCTATCCAATCTTTCACCCGTGCTTACAATATCAAGATTAACCTTGCAATCAAGGGTCATTACCTGATAGAGTAGGGAATTGGTTAAGCCCCTCGATACCCACATACCCACTGTACAATGTTCTTGTGCAACTACAAGTCGGCCATGCATGAATATCTTGTGAAAATTTGAATATGTCAAGCAGAAAATGGCTGCTGTCTTGTTGCTGGCACATACTTAAGCTTCACATGTCTCCCTTTACATCTTGGTTGTACAGGCTTCAGTGCTTTTTCCGTTTACTTACAGGGCGTCCTGAAAAAAATGGTGCATGTAAACCCCTCCATTTTTGCTAATTTACAACCAGGGGCGGCGGAACCGGGGGGGGGGGGGCTGGGCTGGGGGTACGTTTGCCCCCCCCCAGATTTTCCCAAGTGCCCCTTTTAAGGCCATAAATGTGCCCCCTCGATCATTAAAGTGTCCCCTCGAGATAAATAAAAAATGCCCTTAAAGTATCTTACTATTTCTTAGAAGTAACCTTTTCCAAATAATGTTAGAGAATTTTTTGATATAAACGAGGAATATGAAAACCAAGTCCTATAATCCATACAAGACGCCCTGAAAATTGGCACATAATGTATGTTTAGCATATAATCATTGGTTTTGAAGAGCGCCCCCTATGTTGAAAGATGGTACCAGCCCCCCCCCCCCCCCCCCCCCCCCCCCCATTTCAGCACGGGTTTGCAAGTGCCCCTTTTGGGTGCTCCCCCTCCCCCGTTTCAAACCCGTTCCGCCGCCGCTGTTTACAACAAACATTTTCTACAGATGTTTACACCATCGTCAAGATAATAGATTTAGCTTGAGAAGATCGTTTGTTTCATTGAGATAGCTTTTGAAAATCCAAAGATATGTTTGAATAACGGCAAAGCCAAGAAGCTACTTTCTGTGAAGCAGTTAAAATCAGTATAGTCCCAATCTAAAACCAAATCATTTTACTGTTAGTGAGTTTAACATTTTTAAGCAGAGTGTGCAATATTTATTTATATTTAATTGAACTCTTTCATTGAAGTTTTAAAAAGTGAACCTGTCTGTACTATTAAATCGTTTCAACATAAGAACAAAACCCTATATTGTCGTGTGAATGGAATGTTTGTCTTACACCCATAGGGATAATCTTATAAAAAGAGCCATGCTGGCATTGTCTGACCTTTGAAGCACTCGCTTCCTAAAAGTGGCAGAGAATGGTGTTTTGGGCTTTGCGGTTATTCAAACATTTCTCTGGATTTTCAAAAGCAATCTTAATTAAGCAAACGGTTTTCTCAAGCTAAATCTGTAACCTTGAAGATCGTGTGCTTACACGATCGTGTGCTTACACGATTTGCAGTAAATTCCGGTTGTAAATTGGCGAAAATGGCGGGGTTTACATGCGCCATCATTTTCAGGACACCCTGTATGATTTGCATTTTCATGATTATGTAACCACGTACTAAATGGGATTCAGCTTTCTGCTTTGTTCCCTGTGATTCTTTTTTAAGTGCCATGTACAGCTCACAACTCCCGTGCGGATGTGATGCACTATAAATAGAATGACCAGTCATCCATACATTTCATTAAGAGTTATTTAATTTATTTACAAATGTGTAAAAGACACCACCCAATTATAAATGATTTCCAAAGAAGTATAAAAAGGTGTGGTTTTGGGTGTATTAAATAAACATGAACAACACTCATATTTCTTATTTTTTTTCGCTGTATAGGTTCGTAACAAAGATCTTGAATTTGCAACGGAGGAGCTTTTTCGCTACTTCGGTGTTGAAAGCCACGAAAAAGGTATTGTGGCACAATTGATGTGGGCAACCGCGCTAAAACATCGTTTTATTTTGGTGCCTTGGAACCGAATATGAAAAAATCATGATTGTCTCTCGAAACATAGAAAATATAATTATTGCCACAAAAAATTTGCTTATACGAAGTATAATACATGTATTGGGTTTATTTGCAAAACTATTGAAGGTTGTCGCAAACTTTTGCGTCGTTTGCAAAACTATTTCGTTTCAGCATCACCATTTAGGGCCCCAACCCCCTTGCCCCCGCTCAATGTTGTCTCTCATTGCGCGGCGTGTGCTCCAATAGCTGGAGAGAACAACATTGACCGGGGAGCGGGGGAAAGGCCAAGGAAGTGTCCCAACCACTTTGGCGGGATTGTAGCTATTAAACTAAGTATTCCACAACGCATGACCACAATGCATTTCTTTGTGCACGCTCATTACATGTTGCAATAAGTTTGAAAGGGGTATTGTTGAGAGAAGTCACCTAAGAAGGTCATAGCACTGAAGAAGATAACAATTAAATTTCCTTTCTTTGTAGCCCCGGAATATGAGATTGTGTACCCACTCGTAGTCGAAGCTGAAGGCAAGAGGAGTGTTGGCAAGGGAGCCACTGCCGCCTCATTCTTAGAACTGGAAGTCGAAGCCTTTGGAGAGACGCTTAACCTCATCGTAGACCACGACGACAGTAATTATGCCCCTGGACTCAAGGTTGAGATCTACACAGATGAAGGCATCCAGAAAGTGCCACTTCGGACTGACTGCGTCTACACAGGGAAGGTAGCCGGTGAAAAGGACTCTCTTGCATCCGTAACCGTTTGTGACGGCTTGGTAAGTCATAGGCCTAGTGCTTCGGTGAATCCCATAGCTGCCACCAAAATGTTTGAAGAAGGGTATATAGTATCATTGATTGGAATAAGTTATGATATTTCCCAAATAAATAATGAAAGGAATTATTTCAAAAGTAAACCTTGTCTGGAGCCGACACCAAAGGTCTGTTTGCATGCCTTTTATTCGGTTGTTTTATTTTCTGAATGGTGTCTTTTTTGCAAGATGGCGGTCATATTTCGCAACCATGGCCGTGGTGAGCTTTACATCGAGCCACTAGATGACGAGGATGCCGTCAAGCGAGATGTTGGTCGCGGTCACCCGCACGTTGCCTATAGGAACAGACCAGTGGAAAGAGGGGCATTCTGCGAGACAGAACGTAATATAATTTATTTGATTTTGTTTTTATTGATCACACTTTTAAAACAAATTCCGCATGTAAGTCAAAACAATAAAGAACTCACATTTCTGACGCAGATCATTCATTCTGAAGCTGAAAACTGGAATGCTCAACTAAAGTTGTAATGACTCGAGTCAATGACTCGACTCGAGTCCGACTCGAGTCACATTTTTTTGGCGACTCGACTCGACTCGAGTCCCGACGGGTAAATGACTCGACTCGACTCGAGTCACGGGAGCAAATGACTCGACTCGACTCGAGTCCCTCATCACAATGACTTAACTCGACTCGAGGAAGGCTAATACGACTCGAGTCCCAAAATAAAAGCAAACCTTATTTGCGAAAAATATTTGCAATGACTTACGCCGCGCCGTTCGCGTTGCCAGTTTTTGTTCACGTCACATTATGTTCGCGAATAATGTACGCTCATATACAGCGGCCGTCTGTTTTCCTTCCTCCATAGTGATACAACAAACATACACCGTGTCGCGGACTCCCACCTTGTGGTTCTATACCTGTAGCATGTAATGCTAAACCCGAAACCAGACTTAAAACGCATTTCTCAATCCGTGGTTTTATCATTGGTTTCGGGCGATTTCTTATTAAGCTCTTGGTGGAACGCTGGCTAAATTTATTTCCCGATTTCACAAAACAAAATGGATACGGACGGGCCAACCTTTAAATAATCAGAAACAGTTTTGTATAATGCAATTTGTTGGTTTTGACGTTGTCAGGGATCAGCGAACAACAAAATCTAGACCCGAAGCCAAACCAGTTATAAGACCGAGGTTTCACATCTTCTTATCTGTGACGTGAGCTAGCAACTGTTGGTTGGGTACCATATAGCATACTTTATGTCTTTGGATTTTCGTAATAGACTGGTGCCTTGTATTCTTTCTCTCTTGTGTTTGTTGCTTTTTATTGTAATTTATAATATAGTGTTAAAATATTTGTGACTCGAATTGACTCGAGCTAAAACTTGACTCGACTCGACTCGACCACACACTGTGACTCGACTCGACTCGACTCGTTGATCTAATGACTCTACTCGACTTGAGTCACTTCTTTAAAATGACTCGACTCGACTCGAGTCACAAAAATCAGTGACTCGTTACAACTCTGCTCGTCAGTTTCTTATGACAGCTTGTCAAATTCCAAGCTTGATGCCCGACTGGTTTGTTTTGCAATTGTTCTCCTAAGCGCCACCAACTTTGCCGTTAACATTTGCTGACGAGCCGCCAGAAGCCTTGCCGATTGACACGAAGGCAACGAAATATCTGGAGCTGGCATTCATTTCCGATCCAGACTTAAATGTTCGCAAAGGGGGCACCAGCGCAACCACCACGTGCCTTAACGCCCTCTTCAACGCGGTGAGTTTTCGTATGACAGTATATCAATGACAGAAACCTTGCTCAAAGCGAACATCAGATTGTTTGTTACCACTGAGAAGAATGTAGTAACCAACGCATAGCGTATCACCGACCGATAATGTCTCACACAAATTGACCGATGCTATAGCACTATAACCGATAATGTAAAAAACATTGACCGATGGTGTAGTAAATGTTGCCACACCATGGGTCAATTTATGTTACATTATCGGTTGGTGATACGTTATCCGTTGGTTACTACATTATCCAGCGTAACACCGTTATCAAACACCCTGCGAAATGATTCGGAAGAAAACTAAACCTGACGGATGTTTTGAAAGGGTGCCCGCGGGCAACTTTAAACGTGCGTGAGCGACGGATACCAGTTACCAGACATGTTTTGTTCCTGCATTCATATAAAGCAAAACTTTCAGCAGGATGCACCCTACCTAAACTTTGAAGCTATTGCTTCAAACGAAAACAAGTGCACAAAAGCAGTAAACCCTATACGTGCCTTTAAAACACTTTCCATTAATCAATGTGTACCTAGTGTGTCACTAAAGCATCAAATAATGTTGAAAAGCGGGAACTGTTGTGAAGAAAAAAGGTAGGCCTAAATAAAAAGGTCGGTTGGAAATAAGGGAAAATTGGCCTACATGTGCTTGAGCTTATACTAGTCTTTCATACCACATTGCGATACAGATAGTGGCCTTTGTTGAGTTATTTTCCTGCGCCCATTGGCGGCGTTTAATTGGCGTCATTATCTAATCAAAATGAATTTGAAGGCCAGATGCAGTCAGTTGACCAAAAAGGTGTTGCTCGACCACTCCCCCATTATCTTTTTGCTATTATTATTTTGTCGTCACCATTTTCGCCTTATTTTGGTACCTTTTGAGAAGGCTCTTCACATTGTGCGCCTACCATTGTTGGTGATGAAGGACGCATATTTACAAGTATTCTCTTAGCGATTTTTCCTCTTTGCTTTCTCATTCTTATTTATAATTAAGGTGAAAAATGTTTTGCGATTGAGTTCTCTGAGAGGAACTGCGCTGGTTCCCAGGCTGACGTACGTCAAGGTCTTTGGAGTACATGAGGTAGGTTTATGACGAATAAGCCTATACAAGTCATGTAGTTATCTCACAGCTTCACATGGAAGCGAGTCATGGAACAAATTAAAGTTGAAGTTCATATTGAAGAAGTTTATCTCTAATGAAGAATGGATTCGCTGAAGCCCATATGAAGTATTATTTTAATATTGCATCAAGTCTAACGTGTCCAGGCTACATTTATCCTTGGACTGAAACTGTGTTTCTTTGTATTGATATATGTTTGAACTTAACGAAAACAATAACGCAAGTTTTGCAAGGTAAAGTATAGTGTCTGCAACAAGTTTTTTATTTGGACTGTGGCTCACGTTTTAAACATATTCGTTTCTTGCCAATAATTAAAATATGCCCTAAAGAAAATGATAAAGACAAATGAAAGACAAGAGGTCAAGGCGTTTGTTGAGTTACAAACGCAGCGTGGTCGGGCCGACAACTATTTCATTAGACACAGCCCAGTTAAGGTATTGTCAAAACAAAGACCACGAAAATTTAACCTATCCAGTGCAACCAATGGTTTTGTTTAAAACAAAATGTTTTAAAACAATTTTTTTTTAAATATTTTTTTAATATGACGTCACATATCACGTGATGACGTCATCGTGACGTCACTTAAATTTTCATCCATAACACATCCCGGTTTAGGTGCATACCAAGTTTCAACACAATCAGACCTGTAGTTCTGTAGATATTGGCCTTCAAAATATTCAATTTTTAATATGACTCTCATGTCACGTGATGAAGTCATCGTGACGTCACTTAAATTTTTATCTGTAACACATCCCAGTCTCAGTACATATCAACGTTCATTCCAAACGGACATGCAGTTCTGGAGATATAGCCCAATCTGTGAGATCTAGCCGAATTCTGCTAGAAAATAGTCACAAAAGAAAAATCGCATATAATGTGACGTCACGTGACTCATGATGACGTCACGATGATGTCAATGTTCGGTACACAACTTCAGCTGCTGGTCTAAAGTGTATGCCAAGTATAAAGTCAATCGAATTGATTTCAGTGCCCAAAGTGAGGGTAACAAAAAACGTGTACAAATGATATGGGCAAACATAGGGCTTTTCCGCTTATTGAGTGGTCAGGCACAACCCGACCACTGTCTAGAATTGTTCTCACAAATCTTCTTTGTTGAGTGGTCGGGCACAACCCGACCACTCTTTGGATTTGTTGCGATTAATTGAGTGGTCGGGCACAACCCGACCACTCTTTGGATCTGTTACGATTAATTGAGTGGTCGGGCACAACCCGACCACTCTTTGGATCTGTTACGATTAATCTTTCTTTCTTTCTTTCTTTCTTTCTTTCTTTCTTTTTTTTTCCGGACAATACTTCTCCGCGGGTTTTCTCTTAAACGGTATATGGTATGAACTTGTAACTTTCAATATATATCGACCCTCATCCGAAGTGGTGCATATTACTCTGACGTCATGATTACGTCATCGGGTGTCAAATTACAAGTGATTTTATCTGAAAAAGTTACCAATTACTTTCACCTATAACTCTTGAACTAAACAATCAATGATGTTTGTGTTCTGTAATCAGATAGACCATTAATCGCTTAACAGTTTTTGTAGTGTACGTGAACTCGCTTGACCTTTACTTCCGGGTCTACCGGAAGGTCAAAGTTAGGTGAATTCAAAATGAAGACGTTAGCCTGACATCAAAACAAAGCAGCATTTCTTCCGAACGGTTCACGGTATGATCACAAAACCTTGTGTGAACTTGTACCATGTTACGAAGATGTTGTACATTTTGTTACGTCATCATGACGTAATCAGGTATCAAATTACAAGCGATTTAAGAGCAAACTTTGACAAAATAGTTTGTGTTATATCTTTTGAACTAAATAGAGTATCGTGTTCGTTTTTTCGTGAGGTTGTAGACTATGCCGTGAGAAACATTTCATGTTCCCGAACGCAAAACCGCTTGACCTTTACTTCCGGTGTTACCGGAAGTGCAATAAAAACTGAATATAACTCAAAAGCGGAAGCATTTCACTACAGACATATATATTATGAAAGTGTATAGTGAGGAATGCAAGACGCAAAAAACAGTGTGATGACGTCATCATCCGAAAGGGCGCCCCCTATCGGCACATAAAATATAGTTTCCCTTCTGTAATTGTAAAACCATCCGTCCAAATTTTACCAAATCGCCCCTTGACATTCTCTGATTTATCACAGATAAGGTGGCAAGGTTTCAAATTTATGACGTCACCAGACCGGAATTTACTTTAAGGAGAATTCGAAAATGATCAAAGTTTAAATTTATTTCTATCATTTGATCCCTGTCATATCTTCGAAGTCCAAATAATGATATCCATTACAATGTTCACCTTTGGATCTCTAATGCTGTGACGTCATCAAACAGGAAGTTAGGTGTTATAAATACGTCGTCAAACCGGAAGTTATGTGATATTAATACAAACAATTATATTTCCCATATTTTCATACGTTATTTAATTTTAAAATGACAAATTATCCTCTCCGAACTTTATCAGTATTCACTAACCATTTTTGACTGATGACGTCATCAAACTAGAAATAACTTTTTGTGCACATGGAATGTTTACTGAAGTTTATCACACCGTTAAAGATACCTTTTTGAAACATTGATTGTACTTAAAGGGATTTAATTTCGTGATCCTTTTTTCTACATATATTCCTAACTTAGCTGGGCAGTGTATAATGAGAAGGCTGTCCGCCCGACCACTCTGCGTTTGTAACTCAACAAACGCGAAACTCTAGTCTTTCTTTCTTTCTTTCTTTCTTTCTTTCTTTTTTTTCCGGACAATACTTCTCCGCGGGTTTTCTCTTAAACGGTATATGGTATGAACTTGTAACTTTCAATATATATCGACCCTCATCCGAAGTGGTGCATATTACTCTGACGTCATGATTACGTCATCAGGTGTCAAATTACAAGTGATTTTATCTGAAAAAGTGACCAATTACTTTCACCTATAACTCTTGAACTAAACATTCAATGATGTTGTATTCTGTAATCAGATAGACCATTAAACGCTTAACAGTTTTTGTCGTGTACGTGAACTCGCTTGACCTTTACTTCCGGGTCTACCGGAAGGTCAAAGTTAGGTGATTTCAAAATGAAGACGTCAGCCTGACATCAAAACAAAGCAACATTTTTTCCGAACGGTTCACGGTATGATCACAAAACCTTGTGTGAACTTGTACCATGTTACGAAGATGTTATAAATATTGTTACGTCATCATGACGTCATCGGGTATCAAATTACAAGTGATTTAAGGGCAAATTTGGACAAAATAGTTTGCGTTATATCTTTTGAACTAAATAGAGTATCGTGTTCGTTTTTCCGTGAGGCTGTAGACTATGCCGTGAGAAACATTTCATGTTACTGGATGCAAAACCGCTTGACCTTTACTTCCGGTGTTACCGGAAGTGCAATAAAAACTGAATATAACTCAAAAGTGGAAGCATTTTACTACAGACACATATATTATGTAAGTGTTTAGTGAGGAATGCAAGACGCAAAAAAACAGTGTGATGACGTCAACATCCGAAAGGGCGCCCCCTATCGGCACATATAATAGAGTTTCCCTTCTTTAATTTTAAAACCATCCGTCCAAATTTTACCAAATCACCCCTTGATATTCTCTGATTAACCACAGATAACTTGGCAAGGTTTCAAATACATGACATCATCAAACCGGAAGTTACTTTAAGGAGAATTTGAAAAGGATCATAGTTTTAATTGAATTCTATCATTTGATCCCGAAGTCCAAATAATGATATCCATTACAATGTTCACCTTTGGATCTCTAATGCTGGGACGTCATCAAACCGGAAGTTAGGTGTTATTAATACGTCATCAAACCGGAAGTTAGGTATTATTAATACAAACAATTATATTTCCCATATTTTCATACGTTATTTTAACTTTACAATGAAAAATGATCCTCTCCGAACTTTATCAGTATTCACTAACCGTTTTTGACTGATGACGTAATCAAACCAGAAATAACTTTTTTTTGTGCACATAGAATGTTTACTGAATTTATCACACCGTTAAAGATATCTTTTTGAAACATTGATTGTACTTGAAGGGATTTAATTTCGTGATCCTTCTTTCGTGATCCTTTTTTAACTGGGCAGTGTATAATGAAAAGGCTGTCCGCCCGACCACTCTGCGTTTGTAACTCAACAAACGCGAAACTCTAGTCTTTCTTTCTTTCTTTCTTTTTTTTTTTTGTCCGGACAATACTTCTCCGCGGGTTTTCTCTTAAACGGTATATGGTATGAACTTGTAACTTTCAATATATATCGACCCTCATCCGAAGTGGTGCATATTACTCTGACGTCATGATTACGTCATCAGGTGTCAAACTACAAGTGATTATATCTGAAAAAGTGACCAATTACTTTCACCCATAACTCTTGAACTAAACAATCAATGATGTTTGTATTCTGTAATCAGATAGACCATTAATCGCTTAACATTTTTTGTTGTGTACGTGAACTCGCTTGACCTTTAATTCCGGGTCTACCGGAAGGTCAAAGTTAGGTGAATTCAAAATGAAGACGTTAGCCGGACATCAAAACAAAGCAACATTTCTTCCAAACGGTTCACGGCATGATCACAAAACCTTGTGTGAACTTGTACCATGTTACGAAGATGTTATAAATTTTGTTACGTCATCATGACGTCATCAGATATCAAATTACAAGCGATTTAAGGGCAAATTTTGACAAAAAAGTTTGCGTTATATCTTTTGAACTAAATAGAGTATCATGTTCGTTTTTTCGTGAGGTTGTAGACTATGCCGTGAGAAACATTTATTGTTCCCGGACACAAAACCGCTTGACCTTTACTTCCGGTGTTACCGGAAGTGCAATAAAAACTGAATATAACTCAAAAGCGGAAACATTTTACCACAGACATATATATTATGCAAGTGTTTAGTGAGAAATGCAAGTCATAAAAAAACAGTGTGATGACGTCATTCATCCGAAAGGGCGCCACTTGCGGCACATAAAATAGTGTTTATTTTCTTTAATCTGAAGACCATCGGTTCCAATTTTACCAAATCGCCCCTTGATATTCTTTGATTAACCACAGATAACTTGGCAAGGTTTCAAATTCATGACGTCTTCAGACCGGAAGTTACGTCTATGAGAATTTGAAAACGATCATATTATAAATTGAATGCTATCATTTGATCCATGTCGTATATCTTCGTAGCCCAAATAGCGATATCCATAAAAATGTGAACCTTTTGCTTCCAAATACTAGTGACGTCATCAAACCGGAAGTTAGGTGTTATAAATACATACAATTATATTTTTCATATTTCCGTACGTTAACTATCTTCACAATAAACATTTATCCACTCCGAACTAAATCAGTTTTCACTTCCCTTTTTTTTTAATAATGACGTCATCAAACCAGAAATAACTCGTATGTGTACATAAAATGTCTACGGAAATTTATCACACCGTTAAAGATGCATTTTTTTAAGCAAAATAATTCATTGTGATGAAAAGGATTTAATTTCGTGATCCTTTGTTATTGCATAAACATATTCATAACTTAACTCGGCAGTTTTTTATGAAAAAAATTGCCTGCCCGACCACTCTGCGTTTGTAACAACAAACGCGAACCTCTAGTTTGGTTCTTTTTTTTTTCCGGACAATACTTCTCCGCGGGTTTTCTCCTAAAAAGGTTCATGATATTAACTTGTAACTTTCAGTATACATCGACCCTCATCCAAAGTGGTGCATATTACTCTGACGTCATGATGACGTCATCGGGTGTCAAATTACAAGCGATTTTACATGAAAAAGGGTCCAATTACTTTCACCCATAACTCTTGAACAAAATAACCAGTGATGTTTATATTCTGTAATCAGATAGACCATGAATTGATAAACATTTCTTTTTGTGTACGTTTGTGAACTCACTTAACTCTTTCTTCCGGGTCAACCGGAAGGTTAAAGTTATGTAAATTCAAAATGAAGACTTGAACCTGAAATCAAAACTAGAGTTTCGCGTTTGTTGTTACAAACGCAGAGTGGTCGGGTAGACAACTATTTTATGAAACACTGTCCAGTTAACGGGAACATGTAATAGGATTTATATGACTTAAATACATTTAAAACAGCTTTCTTGCCATGTGCAATGTAACTATGAAGTTGCCACCTCCTTTGTAGCAGTAAAAGAAAGAAATTTCAACATTTCAGCTTTTATGCTAATGAAAATGTCCATATTCATGAGCCAAAGCGTGATGTCATTCAAGGCAGAACCGTAGTGTCTCCATAGCTTTGTGTATCCAAATATATGTCAAAGTTTTCTTTATTTTCTTGGAGTAAATTCCACTTTTTATTGTTTATCATGTAAAACAGCTTATTTGGACAATCGTAGTGGCAAATATTTCTTCCAAAAAAAGTTTTGTGGGTAATTTTGAAGGACTAATTTTTGTACTGTTCATAACGCACCTTTGGCAAGGAGTACCTTGTATGACAAAAGCAAAATAGCGCCCTCTTATATATTGATGAAAGGATTTACTAATAATTGAAAAACTACCACTTTCTTGTCACTTCCAATGAAAACAAGTATTAAGATCTTGTACGTATTGTTGCAACACATAGTAATGTGCATGAAAACAAGATGAGCTGAATTTCCACTGCATATTTCCTTTAAGTTATGAATATTTTTATCTAAGAACAAAGGATTTCGAAATCAGATCATTTCCAGTAAAATCAATTATTTTTATCTGCAAGTAAAAAAATACATCTTTAACGGTGTGATCAATTTTAGTAAGCATTCTATGTACACATGTATGCAAGTTATTTCTTGGTTGATAACGTCATTATTCAAAAACGGAAGGGAGATGTTCATTGTAAAGTAAAATAACGTATGTATTCATAACAACCACCTTCCGGTTTGATGACGACACAGTATTTGGAAGCAAAGGTGAACATTGTAATGGATATCTTTTTTGGGCTAAGATCGACATGAATCAATTGATAGAATTACATTTAAAATATGATCGTTTTCAAATTCTCATAGAAGTAACTTCCGGTCTGATGACGTCATGAATTTGAAACCTTGCCAAGTTATATGTGGTTAATCAAAGAATATCAAGGGGCGATTTGGTAAAACTTGAATGGATGGTTTTCAAATTAAAGAAAGCTCACACTATCTTATGTGCCGCTAGGGGGGCGCCCTTTCGAAAGATGACGTCATCACACTGTTTTATTTGTCTGACATTCCTCACTAAACACTTTCCTAATTTAATGTGTGTAGTAAAATGCTGCCGCTTTTGAGTTATGTTCGGTTTTTATTGCACTTCCGGTAACACCGGAAGGGAAGGTCATGGGGTTTTGTGTCCGGGGACACGAAATGTTTCTTACGGCATAGTCTACAACCTCACGCAAAAACAAACACGATACTCTTTTTAGTTCAAAAGATATCGCGCAAACTTTTTTGTCAAAATTTGCCCTAAAATCGCTTGTAATTTGATCCCTGGTGACGTCATGATGACGTAACAAAATTTATAATATCTTCGTAGCATGGTATAAGTTCACATTAGGTTTGTGGGTCATACCGTAAACCGTTTGGAAGAAATTCTGCTTTGTTTTGATTTCAGGCTAAAGTCTTCATTTTAGATTCACCTAACTTTGACCTTCCGGTAGACCCGGAAGTAAAGGTTAAGCGAGTTCACGTACACGGCAAAAAATGTTTATCAATTCATGGTCTATCCGATAACGGAATACAAACATCATTGATTATTTAGTTCAAGAGTTATAGGTGAAAGTAATTGATCACTTTTTCAGCTGAAACGCTTGTAATTTGACACCCAATGACGTCATCATGGCGTCAAAGTAATATGCACCACTAGGGATGAGGGTCGATATATATATTGAAAGTTACAAGTTCATATCATGAACCGTTTAGGAGAAAAGCCGCGGAGAAGTATTGTCCGGGAAAAAAAGAGAAAGATTTACCAGAACAATAACAGAGAGTGGTCGGGTTGTGCCCGACCACTCAATTAATCGTAACATTAATAGAGAGTGGTCGGGTTGTGCCCGACCACTCAATTAATCGTAACATAATAGAGAGTGGTCGGGTTGTGCCCGAGTGGTCGGGTTGTGCCCGTAGTGTGAACTTGTACCACGTTACGAAGATTCTATATATTTTGTTACGTCATCATGACGTCATCATGTATCAAATTACAAGTGACTGAAGGGCAAATTTTGATGAAATAGTTTGCGCTATATCTTTTGAACTAAATATAGTATCATGTTCGTTTTTGTGAGTCTGTATACTTTGCTGTGAGAAACATTTCTTGTCCCCGGACACAAAACCGCTTGACCTTCACTTCCGGTGTTACCGGAAAAGCAATAAAACCCGAGTATAACTCAAAAGCGGAAGCATTTTACTACACACATATATATTAGGAAAGTGTTTATTGAGGAATGCCAGACACAAAACAGTGTGATGACGTCATCTTTCAAAAGGGCGCCCCCCTAGCGGCATATTAAATAGTGTTTGCTTTCTTTAATTTGAAAATCATCCGTTACAATTTTACAAAATCGCCCCTTGAAATTCTTTGATTAGCAACAGATAATTTGGCAAGGTTTCAAATTCATGACGTCATCAGACCGGAAGTTACATCTGTGAGAATTTGAAAGCGATAATATTTTAAATTTAATTGCATCATTTGATTCATGTCGTATATCTTCGTAGCCCAAATAACGATATCCATTTGATTCATGTCGTATATCTTCGTAGCCCAAATAACGATATCCACAATGTTCATCCTTTGCTTCCAAATACTGTGACGTCATCAAACCGAAAGTTAGGTGTTATGAATACATTCAGTTATATTTTCCATATTTTCATACGTAATTAAACTTCGCAACAAACATTTATCCACTCCGAATT